>NC_058407.1:134350910-134359068 GCF_002201575.2 Neomonachus schauinslandi
GAAGGAAGGAAGGAAGGAAGGAAGGAAGGAAGGAAGGAAGGAAGGAAATGAAAGAGGGAGGGAAGAAGGAAGGAAAGAAGGAGGGAGGGAGGAAGGAAGGAAGGAAATGAAGGAGGGATGGAAGGAGGAAGGAAAGAAGGAGGAATGAAGGAAGGAAGGAAGGAAAGGAAGGAGGGAGGAAAGGAGGAAGGAAAGAAGGAGGAAGGAAGGAAGGAGAGGAAGGAAGGAAGGAAGGAAGGAAGGAAGGAAGGAAGGATTCGCACTATACAGATAGGATGTTGTACGTACTGCCTTTACCCAGGGATAGGTTTGCATTCAGAGATGCAGAGAGCAGGTGAAGTAATGCTACAGATTCAATAGCAATCACTGCCTTACCTGCACTCTGTGCAACTCAGTCCTTTATATTCACTGGAAACAAAAGTCCCCGCTGTAAAGCCAAATGTTTTCACTGAAGACTTAATGCAGATGCCTTCTCCTACTTTTATTGAATACAAGGCTGATTCCAAAGAGAACTGAGCAGATAAAGTCTTCAAAACAAGAGCACGAGAGGTGCAAAAGAGTGCATTCCTTTGTGTGCTTATCTGTGAGAGAGTTGCATCTTCTTTATTTAAAAATGCAGTCCTCCGGTGACCATGAGCCGAGGGCGGTAACACAGGTGTGCGCCGGAAAGACCCGCAGGTCTGTGTGCGGGAGACTCACTGTGGCAGCACAAGCCGGGCCCAACTCTGTTCAGGCTGACGGACCCTCACAAAGGAGACCTAAATCAGCCGAGTGCCAAAGAACGGAACACAGCGTGATCACCCCCCAAGGCCAACTTGAAGCAAAAGTCTTTATAGGAGCTTTCTATCAAAGAAAAGCTTTTATCAGCTTTCTATCCCTTTGGTTGAACTTGGAATAATGATCGTATTCTTCTCCAACACCACGGCTTTTCCTGTGGGTGTGAGAAAGTGGGGCTTAAGGAATTGTTTTATTTTATAACAATTTTTAAACATTATATCATTTGAGTTACGTTTCTCATGCCCATTTTTTAACGATAATTCTTTTAAATGGGAATCCATTATAAGCAAATCTCGTGCTTGTCACTACTCCTCAGATTTCACATGCGCATTAACTAGGAGTATCCATTAATAATTCAGAAGCCCGGGCTTTCATCCCCTCTCCTCCTGTGGTCTGATACCCGGGATGTTAATGTGAGGAGACGCGAAACCATGTGGGAGGCGCCCCACTGTTCCAACAAGCTTTGCACGACAATCCCAACAGCCACTCGGGAGGGCAGTGTGGGTCCTATCAGGATAATCCCTCGGATTGGTTCTGGACTCTTCTTAGTCGTTCACTTTTGCACAAAATGGTCCTTTCCAGCGCATATGTGTCTTTCTCCCTCCCTTCTGCAGCCTGTCCCCAGAGGCTCGTAAACAGCCGTGCCTAAAGGTCGGCCACAAAAACCTCGAAAACGTTGCCAATGGCACAGTGATTGGCCTCTACCCACAAGGACCTCGGATTTCTCTTCGGAAAATTGTGTGGTCATTAGTGAAATCTGTGTGAGATGTGACAACAGATGAGGGTCACAAGAAATTATCTGACTTACATTATAATTCCCATGCCGGGAAGGCTCTGTGCATTGACTCCTCTCTGTATTTTCCCATCAGCTGCGGAATCATTAGTGGTATGAAATGTCACTTACACATTAAAGAATGACCAGAGGAGAGAAATTCACTCTACTCGACCAACTCAAACACCTTGGGATTTAGTTAGATGCTTCTCATTCCTTCGTTCTGCAAGTAGATTACAGAATTTGTCAGAGCAGAATCAGGAGCGTTACATGGCTGGATGAAAATCTGATGGGCTTACAAGTCAGTTTGCATTTTAGTCCCCAGAACCTCCATCCTTATTCACGGTGGCCCACGAGGGCTTTGAGTATGTAAATCCATCCAGACAGGAATTGGACTCCGGAGACCCCCCAGCATGACGCAGTGTGGCCAAAACTTTGCTTCTCTGCAGATGAGAGACCCTTCCCTGGTACCCTGCTTTCAGCGTAATTAGTCACGTCCCTCGAGACGCTCGCTCACTGGCTCCAAGCTAAGGAAGACCGGCTGTGCCCTTTCTTTCCCACCTTGTGCTAAACCATTAGAACTGAGGAAGAGGAAGAGTCAGAAGCAGGATTATGGAGAACCCTCCCCCTCATCCCCCAGCCAGCGGGGATGTCTGTGCGCCTGTAATCACAGAGCCTGGGTAGTTAAGAAGAAATGTGGATTTTGCTTTAACCTAATGAAGCTTTGCCTTTCTTAAAGGACATCACACTGTGATCACCACGGTTGCATTAAAAGATAATGCTAGCCGGTGTGGTGCGTGTTATTTTTAGCACGAAGCCTAACGGAGTCTCATGTTAGGCAGCATGATCCGCGGGCCTCCCGAGGGCCTCGTTAAAATGAGATGTTTCCCTCTAGAGGTTAACTCAGTAAGCAATGTTTAAAGTTTTTAATCAGGCTACCCTGAGTTGCCATGTGAGAAACAGTTTGGAAAACAAATCCTCTGTCAGACCGCGGCTGGGACCGTGACAATAAGATCCCAGTGACTTAAAATGTAGGGAGAAAATGATCTTTGAATGAGAGGTGTTGAGAATTTTCAGGGCTCTAATTAAGAACTCAGAAGGTATGTATTCAGCTAGGAAGTCACCATCGCATTAAATTATACTCTTTTGAATAAGCCAGTATCAGCTTAATGGCATTTTCCATGTAACGAAGTTGTGAATATTAATCCCGATTTTGACTGCAGGTTGAGTATTAACTGCTTCAAATAGAAAAGGCTGGGATTCTGAGAATAAGACCACCTTCAAATTAGTTGAAATTGTTTTCATAACTGGCAAACAGGCAAACCTGTGAGAAAACAAGGCTTATCCCCCCATGCTATTTCAATCTCCTGCGAGAATTTTCATTGCTAAAGGCATTCCCAGAGTCTCCTCCTGAGTAGGAAGGATACGATATTCCATTTCCTGGGTGGAGATGAAACAGTTCATCTAACTGAGGTGTTGTGAGGCTACTGGCCCACTGGCCCATCTCCATCTGGGGGGGTTTCTGCATTCTGGGGTGATCCCGGGAGCCCCACTCCTCTGCAGGTCAAGAAGACAAGCCAGGTCCCAGCCCAGGATGCTGACCTTTACCCCACAGTCGTGAGGGTGTTTGTGTTCACAGATGACAGCTTGACCGGGACCAAGCTGCGAGGACTTGTTCTCAGGTTTTTCTGTATATCCTCATGCTCTACCGGTGAGGTGGTCTGCTTTGCTAACACACCATCCTTCCTTCTGAGGAGGACATCTATTTCCAACCACTGACCTGCCCAGGTGGTTCGGCTTCCTAAACTTGATGACCCGCAGTGCCACCGTGGGTCAGGGTATCGATGGAAAGACCCAGATCAACAGGAGATTGGGACATTCTTCATGAGCTGAGTGTAAGCTGGACCCTGACCCATGTCTGTCAGTCCACCCATGTCTTGAGTCACAGTCGATTCGTGAGCTCTCCACATGGGCTGGTAGTTACCCCAGATTGCTGTCATGAGAATAAAGTCAGAACTGTGGTCTCCTTGGGAATAAATGATTTCACAGCAAAAGTGATGTGCTCAAGGATCCACAAACTGAACCGAGTCCTAGTCCCAATAAACAGCAACCCCAGGAAGGCATGCAGGGAACACTCCTTGAATCAAGCAGACAGGAGATGATCTGGACTCCACTTAGGGACATGGCTGGTCCAATGGACAAGAGGTTCACCAATGACAGGCCACCCCTGGGCTTAGGATTACGTCACATCCAGGGTCATTTCTCATGGTGCCTCAGTTTTAGTGAGGAAATAGAATGCATATGTACACACTCTAATATCAAAACACGTACATATTAGGACACCAGTGGCTCAGTCGGTTAAGCGTCTGCCTTCGGCTCAGGTCATGATCCCAGGGTCCTGGGATTGAGTCCCACATCGGGCTCCTTGCTCAGCAAGGAGCCTGCTTCTCCCTCTGCCTGCCTCTGTCTCTCTCTCTCTCTGATAAATAAATAAAATCTTAAAAAATATAAATAAAATATAAATAAAATCTTAAAAAAAACCATGTACATATTTATTTTAAGTGCTTTGGAGCGTCAGACCACATGAATTTATCCCTTCAACAACAACAAAAAATATGTTTGTTACATATGATGCAGCAGGCCCTAGAACAAGATGCAAGATATGAATTTCAACACATTCCAAATCAAACATCTCTCAAGGTCCAAGGGCTCTGTAACATTAGGTAAGTGTAGACTGAATTGACTTGCTACTTATATATCTCCGTTTATGTGAACTCTACCATCCGCTCTCACTCACTGAGTTTGGAAGGGAAAAAGAATTAATAAGGGTGGTCATTTCCCCACCTTAAGTGCTGTTTGGGTCAGTCTGAAAGCCTAGGGCTCTGGTCAGGACTAGACCAGATCTAATCCAGCAGAGCAGGGAAGAAAAGCAGACCCACATCCACCTGGCTTGCAGGGATGAGGGATAACACACAGCTCAGTAATTTAAACCAGAAAATATATTTCCCCACCTTACCAGATTGACTTAGAAGTAAAATTTCATGACCACCAGAACACAAAGTCTAGGCCCTTTCTTCAGGCAAGGAAGGAAAATCTTCAGTTCGTACCCTCTCAAGTCATACAGGTGACATGCAGGTACAAAGCGTCACTGAAATAAGAAAGACTTCGCAGTAACAAGAGAAACATCACAGGAATGGAATACTGTGCACGCCGGGCAAGCCAAGAAAATCTCCCTTGGAATTCTTAGGGTTTCATTAATTCTAGTCCTTATTCTGAGCCCACCACATGAATCCACACTGGCTAAATCTCTATTTTATATACAGTGTTGTCAGCCCTTCGCTATTCACAGGGTTAGTGTTCCCAGTTGAGTTTTGTATTATTTCTATCCCCCACCTCCTCCCATGGCCCCCAGGCCAGCCACCTGGGTTTCGACGTGTGTTCAGGTCCGAGTGATGCTGAATCTTGGATGCTCCTGATGCTCCAATGGGACACCACAGATGGGGTTTAAACAAGCGCTGGAGGCTGGAGGCCCAGGATCCAGGTGACAGCAGGTCTGCTATCTGCTGAGACCCCACTTCCTGGTTCACAGACGGCGTCTTCTCGCTCTGTCCTCACATGACAGAAGGGGCAACAGGCTCTCCAGGGCCTCTGTTGTAAGGACACTCATCCCATCATGGGGCACCGCCCTGACAACCTCATCCCCTCCCAAAGGCCCCGCCTCCTAACACCATCACAATGGGGGTGTCCGCACATGCACTTGGGGGGACACCAGCAGTCCGTCCGTCACAGGCAGCTTTACCATGTGCTCCTGACTGCATCTCTGATGGCCCTCGAGCACCTCATTCAACAGCCAGTCCAGGGAAGAGCACGTTTGACACAGATGCTCTTGGCCACTGTGTACTTAAAAGCAGAAAACAGCTTTGGTCCCTTCAGTGACACACGGGACCTCCAGCCACAGTACATTGTCCTCCACCGGTGGGGTTGACGCTGGGGGCAGAGCATAGGAGGTCGTGGCCCCTGCAGCCTGCTCCCCAGCTCTGTGGTCCGTTTGCCTGGGGGGAACAGGTGCAAACAGAAGTGGGACTGAGGTGGGCAAGCTCAGGCCACTGGGGAGCTGCTTCAGGATCTTGGACAAACTCCTGTCACACATCACATTTTTACAAGTTAGGATGCTTGTAAGTCATGCTGCAGCCCTGCACCAAAACTCACCAGGAATGCTGACCTAGAAATCAGTAAAGTTGGGGGACTCAGTGAGGTGAGAATGGAGGCAGAGAGAGAGGCATGGATGCACCACGGGAAGGTGGTATCTGACCTGCTCCCCACCCGGCTCCCTCTGATGAGGACCTGCCCGTCCTCATCTCGGGGATGCTGCTAAGCATAGGGAGGAAGAAAGGACCTCATGAGGGAAACACGGACTTTTGTTCAAAGTCGGTTTTTCAGAATGTCCTGTGGTGGGCTATTCTCACACGTGTTTAGCTTGTGTGTTTGTGTCTTCACCTTCTCCAATGACCACAGAAAATAAATGCTCTTCAGCACTAGGGGACTCCCACCCTGTCTCCACCTCTTGTCCTTGGAATGCTCTCCAACATCCCCAAATGCAAGTCTATGAAAACCAAGGTGAACACACACCTACAAGACGTGGATGCTTCCTGCTCTAGTCCCTGCTCTAGAAGAGAAGTCACAGATTTCAGATACACACCCCAAATGCAGCATGGTTCTGCAGGGACCCACAGGGCCATCTGGTCTACCAGCCCCATAGTGGTCATCCACCATCGCCATTGCCTGCTACCCGAGCCACTGCTCCCTCTGTATTTACTAGCTTGCTCATTTATCTCCAATGGCCAAGCCGCCACCATGCCCGGATGTAAGCCCCATGAGGACAGAGCCTTACTTGTCCAGTGCACCTCCCAAGATTACTGCATTACTTGGGATGCAGTAGGAATTCAATAACTATTGTGGAATGAATGCATATAAATATTTACAACGATTACACTGGGCAAAAAAACTAAGAAACTGAGAAAATGAAGTTTACTTTTCACTGAATTCTCTGAAGTTTGGTTTTTAAAATCTATAGCAAGCAATGTATTACTAAGAATGACGAATCCTGGAAGTAAATAGCCTTTCATTCAAAAGGTCAACCAGTGCTGAAAAGGGTCTGTCATATCCTCTCAGGCCATCAGAGGACAGACAGGGCAACCCGAGGAGCTGTCAGTGATGCCCCAGCCCCTTGCTCCCCTTGAGGTCCCGAAACCAATCCTAGAACTTTCCCATGCAAGAAGGGAGGTGCTTACAGCAGGAGGGACCAGCTACATCCCTGCAGGTCCCTTCCCCTAGGTGTGGTGACCCTAGTCGCTGAGGCTTTTGGGATGTTGCTGAATATATGGCCACAAATGGGTGACACCAAGAGGGTGCAGTTGCCAGCCAGCTGCCATGCCTGAGTGGTGGCTGTCAGGTAAGGGAGTCTTCCTCTATGTGGTGAGGAATAGCTGCCAGTATAAATGCGGCTTGAAAGGATTGTGCTGTGTGGGTCAGCCCTCATTTATGCTCTGTCTAGGAAACTGGCTTTGCCTTGTTGTGCAGAACTAGGCTGGATGGGTTGGCTCTGTTGGGAAAAGCTTTTTCTAGGGGAAGAGTGGAAATTTCAAACAAAGAAAAGGTTCTGAGAAAGGTCATTACTCCATGTCCTGTTATTGTTCTGTGACGCCCCCAAAAAACAACAGTTGGTGAAGGAGCCCTCAGGGAGCCAGGAGTGTGTGTCCATAACACTGAAAGCAGCCAGAGGAAGCAGCTAAGCGGGTGGGTCAGAGGCAGGTGGCACTGCCGTCCCTATGAGTCTTCTCTGGGCTACGTGTAGCAGCCACAACTTGCAAAATAGGAAGAGGGGAAAAAAAAGAGAGAGAGGTGGACATGTAGCAGGGGGAGACAAAAGCCACACTCTATTCCTCAAAAGGCAACAAAATAAACGACCACTGGGAGCTAATAGTCGCCATGTTTCATAGGAATCGATCTAGAAAACAAATAGAAAAAAAAAAAAGTGAGCAAGTAAGAAGTTAGGGGATTCAGTGAATGGCATGATATTTAGCAGAAGGAAGGCCACAGTGCACCTGATTTTGCTGGAACCAATGCATGACAACTGAGACTGCCATGCTCTGACAAACCAAAAGCTTCTTGATATTCACTTCTGAAGACAAAGGACTGGAAGGTGCTCCTCTCTCGTGTCCTGGGTTCATAACACTGAATAACTAATAGCCCACCCTTCCCACCAGAACTCACAGACACAACTCGCTGCCCACCAAGGGCCAGGGATGACCCCAGGCCTGCTGACATGGATCTGGTGGTGTTTAGGGAAGCTCTTCTCTTACCGAGAGAAGGGCATGGGCAATAAGCATGAACACACACAAACAGTTACAGATAGTTAACCACAGATGGCCACACAACAGGATTGATACCACACACCAGGATCGATACCACACACCAGGATCCACACTGCAGACCAGGATCCACACAGCACACCAGGATCAACACCACAGACCAGTATCCACACTGCACACCAGGATCAATGCTGCAGACCAGGATCAACACCACAGACCAGGATCCGAACAGCACACC
>NC_058407.1:134359078-134411652 GCF_002201575.2 Neomonachus schauinslandi
ACCAGGATCAACACCACAGACCAGGATCAACACTGCAGACCAGGATCCACACTGCAGACCAGGAGCCATAACACAGACCAGGATTTGCACCACACACCAAGATGAAGACCATATACCAGGATCCACACTGCCCACCAGGATCCACACAGCAGACCAGGATCCACACAGCAGACCAGGATAAACACCACACACCAGGCTCAATACCACACACCAGGATCAATGCTACAATCCAGGATCCACACCACACACCAGGATGAAGACCATGCATGAGGATCAGTACTGTGGACCAGGATCAACCCTGCTATGAGCCACTTCCCAATGCCTTCCTTTCCCAGGGTCTTTTCCATGCACTGAGTGGAGTGTTTGCTCCTTGCTAATCCCCACTGGTGGCTCAGGCTTGGTTCCCTGTGTGGCGGGGCCAGCGATGAGAAGCGTTTAGTCCGTGTTGGTTCTTTCCCCTCTCCCCATGGGGTGTCCTTGGCTCCCTGCCCACCCGCGCCCCTCCCCTGCAGGGCGCGGCAACTGTCCCCAGGGGCGTGTTTCCTTCACTGTCCTGAGAGCTCACTGCAAGCACACGTGTTTGCAGATGACAGGCCAGAACCGTGGCAGAGTGTCCACGAACAGAGTCCTGCCCCTTCCGTGGCTCTTCCACTCACCCGAGCACCTTCGGCTGATGCGTCCTCCTAAATGTCAGATTTATGAGAAGGTGCATTTCTGTGAGCTCTTCCCCACGTCCCCAGAGCGCGTGGCCAGCAGGCTGTGTTCACTTGTGGATTCAGACAGCTGTCCCCCCGATCCATCACTGTGCCTCTGACAGTGACAGTCCCTTCGCCTCAGTCACCATGAAGCCTTAGACAGGTGGCAAGGCCAGCCTGGCAACAGCGCTGCTGAGCAAGGTCCTCCCATCCTCCAAGTCAAGGCCAAAGGGTGGTCAAGGGGGGCCAGTGACCCCAGGACAGAAACTGAGTTCTGGGTAAGGGTAAGGGATGGTATTGTGTGGCCAGCCCAGACGGGAGTGACTTCACGGTGACTTCCCCTCCAGACATAAAGCTTTTCCTCTTGGCTGCGTTGGGATGTGGCATCGCGATTTGGTCTGTGTCCCCATTCCTGGCACAGAGCTCCGAAACCCTCGCAGTTTGCAAAGGATGAGGCCATGATGGTGAAAAACAGTTAAAGGGGTGTCTTATCTTCACACCAAACCCCTTGGAACCACATGTTCATGCTGGGGTGACGTCTGGAACCCCCCGAGGTTGGAGCTGGTGGCCAGGGGATTCAGCCACGTGAGGACAGGGTTGGAACCTCCAGCCCCGTTCTCTGATCTCTGGGGTGGGAGAGGGAGTGAGCTGGAGTCAGTCACCAAAGGCCAATGATTCATTCAATCATGCCTGTGTGATAAAGCCTCCATAAAAACCCAAAAGGAGGGCACCTGGGTGGCTCAGTCGTTAAGCGTCTGCCTTCAGCTCAGGTCATGATCCCAGGGTCCTGGGATCGAGCCCCGCATCGGGCTCCCTGCTCTGCGGGAAGCCTGCTTCTCCCTCTCCCCCTCCCCCTGCTTGTGTTCCCTCTCTCGCTGTGTCTCTCTCTGTCAAATAAATAAAATCTTAAAAAAAAACAAAAAACAAAAGGAGGGTTCGTGAACGTCTGGGTTGGTGAACACATAGAGGTGCTGGGACAGGCATGAGGCACCCCGGACAGGGCATGGGGGCTCCTTGTGGTCTCCCACAGGCATCGCCCTCTGCATCCCTCCCATCTGGCTGCTCCTGAGTTGTGTCCTTTGTAATAACTTGTCGTGTAGCAGTAAACAATGTTCTTGTCAGTCAGAAGGACAGGGGACAGCCGGGACAGGAGACCGTGTCTGCAGTGGGGTCTTCTCGTGGGGCTGAGCCTGTCACCTGTGGGGCCTGCACTAACTCCAGGCAGACAGTGTCAGGACTGAGTTCCACCTCGGGACACCCGGAGAGTGTCCACCCCGTCCTGCGGACACCTAGAGTCAGAGCGTACAGGTATAGAAGGACTTTCTCTTGTATGGGCTGGGGGTGGACAGTCCACCGAGGCTTCGAGGCAGTAAACACCGCAGAGATGCAGGTTTCTCCAACATGGATGCATGTGCACAAACAGTGGGTCCAGAGTGGGACCTGAGATCCTGCCTTTGTTAGTAACCCCCCACCTGCAGCCACACCATGCCGCCTGCCCTGGGGCCACACCCCAAGTGGTAAAAACGAAACTGAAATGGTAATCAGCGGCATTCTGGAGAATTACAGCCAGGCCCTTTTTTCTCCTAATACTTACAGACTCCTCAAAAGCCTGACATCTAGATCAAGTTCTAAATCACAAACACATACTTGTTGGGGCACCTGGGTGGCTCAGTCGTTAAGCGTCTGCCTTCGACTCAGGTCATGATCCCAGGGTCCTGGGATCGAGTCCCGCATCGGGCTCCCTGCTCCACGGGGAGCCTGCTTCTCCCTCTCCCACTCCCCTTGCTTGTGTTCCCTGTCTCGCTGTGTCTCTCTCTGTCAGATAAATAAATAAAATCTTAAAAAAAAAAAAAACCCACATACTTGTTCTGTTTCTTCTTCAAAACGGAAGAGCTCTGTGCTCACCAACAGCCCAGCTACCTGCTAGACCATGCTGGGGTCTGACGCAGGGCCACGTGAGAAAGAAGCGTGGAGGGACACGGAGTGACCAGGACCTCAGGAACGAGTTCACCTGGCCCAGGACTGAGGGAGAAGGCCCCTCTTCCCTGCTGTCCTCCTAGCCCTACCCTATTCCTTCTGAGTTTTCTCCACTTTTCCAGAGACTCATCTCCATTCAGTCATTTGATTTCCTTTCATAAACTCATTTCAGCTGCCTAATTCAGGGAACTTGAACATCAGTTAGAATTAGGTTAGGTTCACTCTAACAGATACATAGAAAGAAATAAAAATAAAAGCCCTGGCCTACAGAAGATGGGATGTTTTCTCCCTTACGTAGCTAACAAGTCCAGAAGTAGCAAGTCTGGGCCGCAGTGACGGCTTTCTGGGACGTGGGGCCCCAGACGCTTTCATCTTGCTGCCCTGCCATTCTTAGCCTTCTGCTTCGTGGCCAAAAACAGCTGCGGGGGCACCAGCCATCACTTCCACACTGCAGCCAGGAAGAGGTGGAGGGGGAGTTCGAATTCTGTCCTTTAAGGAAGTCTCGTACTTGGTTGGGATTTAGTCCCGTGTCACACCTAGCAACAGGGAGGGCAGGGAAATGTCTATGTTGAGGTGCCATGAACATAGCTGGAGTTCTTTTGCTGAGGGAGAGTGGAATGCGTTCGGTATAGCAGCTAAGAGTGTGTGACAAGCCTGCTCCCCCAGCCTCCCGCACCTCCCTCCTAAGAACCAACGTCTGCTGCGCGCGCCCACGAGCCAGGCGCCACGTTAGCTGCTCCGGACTACTTCGTGTGCGTGATGGTGTGCGTGATTGTCTGAGGACAGCCCAGGAGGGAGCCCCGCTCAGCCGCAGTAACGCGCCGACATTACCCACAAGCTGCGGAGATCATGAGGATGTGAACTAGGTATGTCCTCCCTTAAAATGGTCACCATTCTCGGGGCGTCTCGGCGGCTCGGTGGCTTACACATCCGGCTCTTGCTTTCTGCTCAGGTCATGACCTCAGGGTTGTGAGATGGAGCCTCATGTTGGGCTCCACGCTCCGAGGGGAGTCGGCTTGAGACTCTCGCTCTCCTCTGCCCCTCCCCCTGCTCCTGCGTGTGCACGCACTCTCTCTCTCAAAAAAAAATAAATAAAATCTTAAAAAAAAGTAATAATAACCCGTCACTGCTCTCATTGGATTCTGGCGTGGTTTTGATAACACAGCTGGAACTCCACAGAGATGCACCCAAGCCCCGCATTCTTAAGTGCCTGGGCTCTGTGCGGATAAGACAGGTGGCAAGCGTCCTATCTCAGCCTAGCACCACATATCAAAGAGTCTTTACTCCAGGTTTTGTTTCTCTTCTTCTTCCTTTTCTTTATTCCCTTCCTTCTCTTCTTTTTTTTTTTTTTTTTTTTTGAGTAGTTCAAGAGAGTCGTCCAGCATATGCGGTGGCCTCTCTGTGGTTCAAATCCATGATGTGTGTCCTTCCTGGCTTGGGCAGGTGTGCCCTCCACCTTCTTTTTTTTTTAAGATTTAATTTTTGTATTTAAGAGAGAGAGAGAGAGCATAAGCAGGGGGTGGAGGGGCAGAGGCAGAGGGAGAAACAGACTTCCCGCTGAGCAGGGAGCCCAATGTGGGGCTCCATCCCAGGACCCTGGGATCATGACCTGAGCCTAAGGCAGACGCTTCACCAACTGAGCCACCCAGGGGCCCCTTCCTCCGCCTTCTAACGAAATTTCCCCTGGGGCCTCCAAAGCTATGCATTGTCTCTCCAGCTCTGGTTTCTTAGACAGTTAGTTAATAGAGTGGGGTATGCTAGGTATTAAGAGAGTCTTGGTTAAATGAGTGTTACTAAGTTCTTTCCTTTTACTTCAGAAATTCTTTGTAAAACATGAGCTTGTGTCTCTATCCTGTCTCAAATAAACAGAAGTCAGTGAGCCTAATCAAATATTCCTTGAAGGACTGCAGACTATTGATATCTTGGGTCATCATTCCTAATGTAAATCTCATCAACCTTTAAATGAACTGTAGAGCAGGGCTTTAATCTAGGAAGACGTATCCTGGGGATATACAGTCAACGTGGTTTCTGGATTGGTTTCTAACATGATCTATTTTTCTTGAGGTTTTGCTCTTGCTTCTAATTATAGAATGTACCGAACCAGCAAACGCGTGGGCTAATTGATCATTCTGATCAGCTGAGTCTGGTTTATTCGGACAGATGTCCATTTCTCGTCAGCCCCTTAGAGCATGCAAGCGTCAGCCACTTGCTGAGAATCAGTTACTCGGAGGAGGACAGTTTTCCATGTGGTTTTCTGTCCTGCCCATGCAAAAGGACGGAAAGGAAAGAACGATGACTTTCTCCTTAGATAATTATACACAATCTCCAAATAACCCCCCCACTGCAGAGAGCAATGATGGACGTGTCTCTGTCTACAATCTATGTTTGAATGGTCAAAGCCACTACCCGAGCAGGCCTCCGCATCCGTGCCCACAACTGCGTGCATCTGATATGGAATACGCTTGAGTTACCACCGTAGGCCCATAAGTCAGCGTCCAAGAAATGACATTTGGAGCAAAGATGAACGATCCCCTGAGCAGACATTCATGATGGTTATGATAAGGCTCTGGAACCTTCTCTCCCTTGCTGAAGGCAGAAATATTTGTGTAAAACCAGATCAAATAAAAGACCTCTCTCCGGTCCCTCAACCAAATCATCTCTCACTTACTGTAGTTAAACAAATATTGGCCTGGCTGTGTAGGATTTAACCTTTTTAAATGTGTGCTATGAGTTTGTAACTTTTTTTTTTTTAAGCATTTTTAAATCCACGACTTTGCTTCTTCAAGGAGTTTCTTCCCCACCCATCTTCACAAGAAACTCCTGTCCTGTTGTTTAGGTTTGGATGGAGCTGGAGGCCCCACCCCAGGGGCCATGTTGCCCAAGAAGCATGCCACAGTGTCAACCCCCTCGCAGAGACAGAAACCACCAGAATCTCTCAAAGTTGGGATTGAATCAAAAGTTGCCAAAGGGACCCCATCAATGCCCCATCAAGAGCACGTGATTTGGATGAAAAACCTGCCTTCTGGCTGGCACTGCTGCTTATTGGAGGCCGCCTGGACTGGGGGACAGAAATTCTCTAGGCCTTAGCTTTACTTATCGGGGAAGTACGGACGGTGCTGATCTTGTCCCAAGCAGCCACAGAGACTGAGTAAGGTAATGCGCAGAACGTACTGAAGGTGGTGCTGGGAACAATGAGCAGATTTTACCTGTGTGTTCTAGAGTGGATGGAGATCCAGATGGCACAGTTAGCTAATTTCAGGACCAGGTCTGGAAGCTGGGGTTCTTTGTATGGACCATCCTACATCTGAGAGGTGAAGGGAATCCCAATACGACATCCCCAAATACGCCACTTTGGCACACAGATTGTTTTGAGCTGAAGGCAATTAAAAATCAATAGATGTATACAGAAGACTTCTTAGAGCTTCCCTTATCTGACTAAACGCAGAAACTTCAGGAAAATGAGGACCACCATAAATCTCCTCTCTGGGGGAGTTTTATAGTGCTGAAGATAGCAAAAAGTCAGCGCCAAGATGAATCTGCACAAACAGACCTAAAATAATCCTTATCTTCCACTGGTTTCCCCATGTATTTCCTTTCCCACATTTCACTGTCCCTAGAAGCCCAACCTCCCCTTCGTCTGCTCACTTCTCCACCATTTAGTGCCTTTCCTTAAAATGGTATATAAGCTTCTGAGCCTAACCACTTCTTTGGGCTTCATTTTTTTTTCCTGTGAAGCCCTTCTGCATGAAATAAAAATTATTAACATCACTAAAAAATGTGTATGCTTTTTTTTTCCTGCTAAAGTCTTTTGCCAGTTTAATTAGCAGGCCCCATTGAACGAACATAAGAGGGTGGAGGAAAAGTTTTCCCTCCCCTATGGGTAGAACTCAGAGACCTTGGGAGGAGCCCAGTGAGGCATTCCCTGAGATACTCTGGGACTTGCCTCCCACTTCCCACAACCGTGGCCAAACCGGGCGAATCTCTGTCAACACCATGTGCTCTTTCATCCTTCAGGGCCACGATACTCGTGAGTTACCACTGCACCTTGACCATATCTCCAAGCTCGCCTCCTGCCGTGGCATCTTGCTGAGCCAGAATTTAGTAGTAGAAACGAGTCATCGTCAAGCCATCTAGCCAGGCATTTCCACCCTAAAGTCATGGGCATTCTGTGTCACTCTTCTTCCTAAGGCCTGCCCCATGCTATTTCCCAAGCCTGGAATTCCCCTATCTTCTGGCTCGCCCCTTCCCTCCTGGTCTCGCTGTATGTGGCATCTCTGCCGTGTTTCTCTGACTCACCCCGTCAGACCAGAACCCTGTTACACACGCATGTAGCACCCTGTGCTTTTTCCTTCAACATGATTATAATTATAGACTTGACCGTTTTCATCCATCAAAAAAAAGAAAAGCATCTTATTAACAAATACTGCAGAATTCCACTCATATGAGGTCCCTAGAGTCGTCAAATTCTACAGAAAGTAGATGGCAGGCGCCAGGGACTGGGGGGGTGGGGTGGGAGTTAGGCTTTGATGGGGAGTTTTGGAGGATGGGAAAGTTCTGGAGATGGTGGGAGTAGTGGTAACACTACAATGGGAATGTGCTTAATGCCGCTCGACTGTACACTTAACATGGCTAAGACAGCAGATTTTACGTTACGTATATTTTACCACAAGAAAACAAATTACCCTGTTAATTTATAAAAAGGTCTTTTGTTCCCTAGACTGTGAACCCTGAGGCGGGACACTGCTGGTCTGGCTCACACAGAGCACACAGAAGTTGCTCAAATGCCTTTTTTATGTGAATTAATAATGGGTGTTTAATTGTTTAGATAATTTACCACCTTCTTAATCATCTGACACTTTCTCAGTACCTGGGCTGCCTTTCCTACCAACAGAAGAAAAAACTGTATCTTTTCTCTGTCTGAGTCTGGTACTTTCAGACCCAAATCACTCAGCAGGGATCGGCTCAGGAAAGACATCCACGTCGAACAGGGCATGCATAGCAAGGAAGGGTGAACTGAAGCAAATCACCAAAAAAACACTCTGCTACAGCCCAGATCTTTCTAGAAGGGCATGGAATGGGTGTGGTCAGCTCCTTCCCTCTCCAAAAGCTTGTGAGGCTGTGGAAACCTGATACGGAGGGAAGACAGGGGCTCGGGGATCAGTGTTCCTGGGCTGGGGCTCCGGCTTCCTGCGTGTCTGCAACATGGCCAGTTTGGGGCCCCTGTGAGCTTTAGTTTCCTCAAACAAAGAGTGGGGCCAGGGACATCTCTCAGTTGCAACTTGTGAAAAATCTCATGATTTAATATTGATGGGGTTCAGAACACGGCGCCCTGGCAGACTGACTATTTCAAGGAGAAGGAATTTGAGGAAGGGCAGGTGCAGGAAGGACTCTCTGACCTCCCCTGAAGCAGGTCGTGGGACCTTCCTGTGACAGGTGCCCTCCCCACACCTCGAGGACAGGAGCATCCTGATCTCCAAAGACAGGGATGCCGAGGGGAATCCCAACACACAGGCCTTGCTAGGTCTCCCCAGTTCCCTACCCGGAGCTCATACCTTTCGTGCTACCACGTGTTCCATGAATGTGCATCCTTCATCATGCCCAGCATAAAAACACTCAGGTTGAACTGATTTCTTTTTGAGGGCTCCGTGCCACATAAAACGTATAATAAATAAATCTGTATGCTTTTCTCTCATTAATCTCTTTTGTCTGTCCAGGGTATAGAGTCCCAGGCAGAGAACCTAGGACTGTAGAAGGAGAGATTTTTCCTCCTCTCCAGTGTCCAATGAAAACAGGCCACGGTACTACACACGCAGTCTTGAGTCATGTTGGAGGCGTGGGTACGCGTGTCCTGTGATTACAGTCCAGAAAAGATGAGCGCCAGCCTGTGGAAGAGTGGTCACTGGTGGGTCGTGGGAAGGAGTTTTGCTTCCATCTTGATGCCATCATGTGCTTTCTAGATATTCACAAGGGAGAGCACCAAGCTGGGGCCCCGCCCAGCCCAGCCCAGGCTGCAGCCTCACTGTCCAGGTGATCTGCTGTAACACAGCCTCTCTGAGCAGTGGCCCGCAGCTCCCTTGGAGGGAAGCTGGAGGAGTCAATGAAACAATACACATCAGCGCTGAGCGCATCAGGAGCTCAGCTCTCATCCGAAATGACGGCAAGGACGCAAGCATTGCACTGCATAGGGTGAGGTACTGGTGGGAGACAGGTGGGTGCCTACCATAAGCAGCCCTACCCTGCAGATGCCGTGCTGAAGGTCAGTACTTTATTCTGAGAAATGCAAAGGAGATGATAAAGTACTCCCTCCCCCAGGAAAGTTCTACCTTGGCACTAGATCTTCATTAATTTCCAGTGAGATACGACGACAGTTCATGGTGGTATTCAGTCTTGCCCGACCTGCTTTGTTGGCATAAAGCTCAATCTATTCTTTGAAATGATGATACCAGCCTTGCAGGGTTGTACGGAGTGGCCAACAGGAACACACATGAAGCGCTGAGCATTTGAAATCTGTCTTTTCTCCATCCCCCTGGCCTGGGATGATCCGGAAGAGAGAAGCAAAGATACAATGGCTCCAGGGGTGTGGGCTTAGAGAGGGGAGGGAGGCCACGACTTGGGCAACCACCCGTGATCTCCTCCATCTCGCTGCTGACAGGTTATGTCGTGGTGCAGGCAGCTCTGCAAAGGGCACACATCACTGGAGACTAGTAACAAAGAAGCCGCAGAGCCTGGGATGGAGTCGGCGTTCTGTCCCAGCTCAGAACACAGCAATTTAGCTAGCATTCAATAAACCAGGATCCCAGCACTCCATTAAGATCCCACACTGAGGACCTCACACTGGGATGGGGCTCTACTCCACGGCACGATCCATGTTCTAGGAAGACCCCTAGGTTCTCAGCTCCATCCTTCCTTCGGGGTGTGCTGGACCGAGATTTAACAAGAAGACCCTATGTGCAGAAGGCAACTTCCGCGTCCCTTGAGCAGCTGGCACACGAGCAAGGAATTCATTCAGTGAAACAGGATGAGAGTTGCAAGGACCAGATCTCCCCTGACAGAGGCAGGATGCCCAGTCCAGCCTGGTCCGGGGAGGCATCCTTCTGTCGAAAGGCATGGTGCTTCTTTACCAACAGACAAAACAGTAAGGTGGAACAGGTCACTGTGCGGCTTGGTTAACGTCAATCCCTTCCCAACACATTTATTTTCGACATCACTCTGGTAAACGAGGCATTGCTGAGTCTCTCCCATCCCTGCCAGCCTGCCCCCCAGAAGCTGTAAGTGGTGATTTTCAGACCCCTCTGAAAATGTGTTCACGCACTGCACAGAATTCCAACCCCGATCCCAAGAAGGTGTGGTTGAGCCGGTGACAAGGAAGGGAGCCTACCAAGCTCCATTCACATGGGGAGAAAAGTGAAATAGAAATAAAGATTTTCTCTGCATCCCCCTACACCACCAGGCAAGGAGTAACCATAGTAACAGATGCTTAGAAAATTGGGAGGTGAGGAAGACGAGGAAGGAGAATCCCCTGGCCCCGGGGACCCTAGTGGTCACAGGCAAGTCCAGAAACCTCCCCTTCCTCACCTGGATTTAGATGGGAGATCTTTTCCTCATTCTCCCAAAATTACCAGGAAGAGAAATAGAAGCAGAGACTGCCTTATAAATAGACAGTTTATTGAATAAAGAAGAAAATGAAGAGGGAAAAGAAGACATTCTTCAGTACACACACACCAGATTGAAAAAAATAACCTCAGTTTTGAAAACAGAAATAAAATTTGCTAAAAATAATAGTGGCTGCAAGTGCCTTCAATGAGATCAGAAATAACAATCCGACCATTAGGGTCATTTTGGAACAAAAGATCTCTCACCATAGTGCTGATGTCAGTCCAGCTAAGACTGCCCATGGACATGGACCCAGGGGCCACCCTGGCACTGGTCTCCTTGGCCCCGTGGTCCTACTGTCTGAGGCCAGGAGAAAAGCTTCTCCCAGAAAGTGAGCTCAAGCAACCCACTCTTCCCAAGGCCCCCCATTATAACCTGGGTTTTTTTTTTTTAAGATTTTATTTATTTATTTATTTGAGAGAGAGAGAGAGAGCACAGGCAGCGGGTGGAGCACAGGCAGAGGAAGAGGAAGAAGTAGACTCTCCACAGAACAGGGAGCCCGATGCGGGACTCGATCCCAGGACCCCAGGATCATGACCTGAGCCGAAGGCAGTCGCTTAACCAACTGAGCCACCCAGGCGCCCCTAACCTGGGGTTAACTAGAAAATGTTGGGAAATACCTACTGACTGTATTTTATTGAAGAGAAAAGATGTTTTGGGTTGCAAGGAGTGGACTTGCTCCTCAGAACCACCTGGAAAAGGACATCATCAGATGGGTGCCAGGGCTGAGGATGGTTTCCGGGGCACTGGAATGCAGCAGGCAGATCAGATGACCCATCCATGGACCAGGCCTCTCCCTGCAAGGCCCTGCCGAGGCTCGCTGAGCTTCAGAAGGCAGAGGCTCAGTGTTTATCAGAAGCAAACACACCAAGTATTATTCTCCTGACTGCTTCAGTGAGGTTTTTCCATCCAAGGGCATTTCACCCACAGGGCTGAGCTCAGACTGGGCTTGTCCACAGCGCAGGGACAGAAGAATGAATGATGCTGCACGTGTGTGCTCTGCATTCTGAGGCCACAGGAAGCTGCCCTGAACTGGGTGGCACCTGATCCTGTCTGAGAGGTCAGATCTCCTTTGTACACCTGGATATCCTTCCCTTAATTACATGAAGTATTAATCCAGTCTCGTGTAGGAGGTACGTGTGTTTGTTGACTCCTGCTGCCAACCCGTAGGCAACATGAAATATTGCAAAATTGTTTAAAACAAAAGGTCACAGACCTGTGCCTCTGAAACAAATAATACATTATATGTTTAAAAAAAAAAAAAAAGAAGATAGCAGGAAGGGAAAAATGGAGGGGGGGATATCAGAGGGGGAGACAAACCATGAGAGACTATGGACTCTGAGAAACAAACTGAGGGTTCTAGAGGGGAGGGGGGTGGGAGGATGGGTTAGCCCGGTGATGGGTATTAAGGAGGGCACGTACTGCATGGAGCACTGAGTGTTATACAAAAACAATGGATCGTGGATCACTACATCAAAAACTAATGATGTAATGTATGGTGATTAACATAACATAATAAAAAAAGATTAAAAAATAAAATAAAATAAAATAAAATAAATGAAGAACCAGAGACCAAATAAATAAATAAATAAATAAATAAAACAAAAGGTCAGTGAGAATAAAATATAATGAAAATTTCCCCTAACAGAATCAAATTGCCAAATAACTTTTGACCCTCTTAAAAAATAATAGAAATACATCAAGGTAATCAAAAAGGTGAAAGAGATTGTTCTTTGTGACCAGCAATGAGTAGGCAGGCTATTTGATGATAAGAATGCATACTTGGGACAACTCAAGGGTGCTGTTATTTTAGCATTTCTTTAAATCTATTTTCTGGATGTGAAGAGCTAAAAGTTGATTATTGCTTTTCTATTCCAAATCACATTCTTTTAAGGTGAAAAGAGAATTTATAAACTCCATTATCTACATGTAACTTGCTGAAAATCAAATTTTTATTTACTTCAGAAGAGCAGACCTACTCAAATTATTGGACTTGATGAAAATGATATAATTTTGCTCAGAGAACTTGATTCTAATTCCAGCTGCCTCTCCTTGAGCAGTGACCCGATCTTTCTCGTTCAGAGTCTGCCCCCTTGTCATAAATGTAGAGATAAACCAAGTTCACAAAAAGTGGAACAGCTGGCCCCATGAGTACATTGATAAACAGGAAAATAGCGGGATTACATAGAGATAGATAGACAGATGGACAGAGAGACAAGCAGACATGTTCAATGAGTTCTAATGTCCATTCCTGCTCCATGGCATGACAATAGGTAAACATTTTTTTTTTTAAGATTTTATTTAATCTGAGAAAGAGAGAGAGAGAGCACAAGCATGGGGGGACGGGCAGAGAGAGAAGCAGACTCCCCACTGAGCAGGGAGCCCGATGCAGGACTCAATCCCAAGACCCTCAGATCACGATCCAAGCCGAAGGCAAACGCTTAACTGACTGAGCCACCCAGGCACCGACAATGTCAGTAACCCTTCAAATAAGAAGTTATAAGTCTTCAATATCAGAAAAACTCCAAATATTAAGGCTGTTCTCCCTAATTACAAGCTAATAGAAAAAAAAAAAAACAGGATGATACTTCTCTTTACAATAACTTCTTAAAAAAGAAAACACACAGATACTTTTAACAAAGTTGTCACCGATGTTTGAACTTTTTTTGTCGAGGAGATCACTATGCATGTGAAAGCATCGCTTCTTTACCATCTTAGGTGTGACCGGTTTCAAGGAAGGGCTGGTGAACAGGCTTGTAGGATGGGGACTGGTTTCTCAGCCACATGTACCTTCCGGTGACGTCTCTCCCCAAACTCCCACATGGAGAGTGGCTTTGTTCAGACTGCAGAAGGTGGAGCATACTTTGAGTAGAAATATAACAGAGCAGGGGCGCCTGGGTGGCTCAGATGGTTAAGCGTCTGCCTTTGGCTCAGGTCATGATCCCAGGGTCCTGGGATCGAGCCCCGTATCGGGCTCCTGGCTCAGGGGGGGTCTGCTTCTCCCTCTCCCTCTGCCTGTCCCCCTGTTCATGCTCTCTCTCTGTATCTCTGTGTCTCAAATGAATAAATAAAATCTTTAAAAAAAAAAAGTTTCTCTCTCTTTCCAAAAAAAAAAGAAAAGAAAAAAAAAAGAAATGTAACAGAGCCCTACTGTTGAGGGATACTTTAAAGACTGAATTCGAACACTCATATTTGACTATTTGAAGGGCTAAGTTTGTTTAGCATAAATGGAATTGAAGTGAACCCTTAGAAAGGGTAAAGGAAGATGTGCATTTTATAGCAGGATACTTTTTTGACTTTGCAACTGACCATATTATAAAAGTGAATCCCCCCAAACCAAAGCAGTGAGGACCATACCTGGCAGCAGAAACAGATTTCCAGAACCCCAGAAAGGGAGTCAGGTGCGGCGGGGAGAGATTACTGTTTTATATTTCTTCCAATTCTAATGGGGTTCTAGATTTTATCTTGTATTTTGTGTATCTTTTCTTTTGAATATTCAGCACACAGTTTCATGCAAAGATGAAACTATGGACTGACAAAAGTTTTTCATTATTTAGGAAGAAATACAAGGTTTAAATTCTCGTGGTGCGTTAAGATCAATTTAGTTTGTACTCCCAGGAGATCTCATATTTGGGGATTTAAGCTAATACATTTTGTAAGCTTTCGTAAATGTCTACAAAAAATGAAATTTCGGAGCTTATGAAAACTTCAGGCTGAAGAAAGTGGAGTTAAGCTATTACTATTAAAGATGTCATCAAATTCTCAAGTGAAACTGAGAAAAATGAGTCAGAAACCAGGCAGCGTTGGGGTGACTTTCCTTGAAGGATTGTGTATCGGGCAGAAACAGACAGAGACCCACCAGTCACTCCTGGTTCAGACTAAACAGGATTGGAAATGAATTGCTTTTGAACCTTCCACACATGCCTGTGTTACCGTCCATGTTGCAGAGTCTCTGTGACCCTATGGTTTGAGGGTAGGGGTCAAGAGCAAAGAAGGGCCAGCGTGGGAGACCACAGCCATGCCTAGAGTTGGTCTGCAGAGAAGAGGGGAAGATCCAGGAATAGTATGGTGGTTATGGAAGCTTTAGAAGCGCTGAAGACTTGAGTGCAGTGAGTGTGGGGGGCAATCATGGTATACTGTGCTTCTTTTCTTTGCCTTCTTCCCCAGATTACATCCACAGTCCCCAGCACCAGAACGAGGAGAGCCCATGGAGACAGGTGCCATATTGTTGGGCTGCCTTCTGGTTGTTCGGCTGTGCTGGGGCTGGGGGCGCGTTACCCTGCCCGATAGACAGAGATGCTCATCTGTTCAGAGACCCACCTGTAGGTGTGGGTCGTGCACCAGCGAGGACCCAGCATGGAAGCCTCAGACCAAGTCTCGGCTCCATGTCTGTGCTTTTGGCAAAGTCACAAAACCTGTGAGCATCAGTTTCCTCATCTATAAAGTGAGGATGGGCATCTCCCCTCAACTCAGGGGGTCTTGGTGAGGATCCCACACATAATGAATGTTGCCCCTCTGCATGGAGAACTGACTGAATGCAAATCTTTACAGTGATTCCCTCCTGGGTAGAGATGCGTTCATAAAGCCTGGCTGATAGCGTCCTCATTGTGTCTGTCATCCCAGAGCTTGACAACGTTTGAGGTTCGCCTTTACCATGCCTCGAGCAGAAACTGAGTGAAGACTGGAAGTCTTGCCGACGAGCGCATCACCCCAGCGCCTCCCTGGCTCCCAGCAAAGGTGGTCACGTGATGGTGAGCCATCCGCAGCACAGGGCATGATTTCACCATTGGCCTCAATGAGAGAACGAAGCGTTCTGTTCTCAGTAGGACGTATACATAACAGTGCATAGAACGTAGTGGACATTAAGGTGGTAACTGTATCCACAAGGTTCCTAGCCCCAAATCAATGAAACTGGGAACTATAACCAGACATTTGCAGCTAGGAATGTCTATATTTACAATACTAAAGTAGCTGCTTTAGTCATTTCAAAATCCCAGCCCATCACTCAATTGCCGTGGACCGCCACGCATGTCCTAACGGTTACACATGCTGCAGATCGGCTCCTGGATGAAGTTCTCAACTGAGAAGAGCAACCAAAACAAAGAATCCAACTGCACTTTTAAATGAAATTTCTCTAAGAAACATTTGTCTGATAATTAAACACCACTGTGTCATTTCAGAAAATCAAACCTAGTCAGTAAATGCAAGCAGGTTCACAGGTTTATCAAACCTGAGGTACTTACACCTTTAGGAACTGCTTCTGTTTTTGTCATTCAGATTGGTTGGGTTTAATCTTAAATTCCTTGTTTCTTGTATGTCACAGGACATTCTATTTTCTACATGAATACAAGTCATGAGCGACAAATCTGTTAGGCTGGACCTCACCTTATGAAATATTTGGGTTTCTGAGAAGTCTCAGGCCACCTCTGAGTCCTGATACTGTTCAGAGAACGTGCGTAGCATCACTCAGTCCAATGAACCAAACTCATCGTCATCATCATCTCCTTTTTATCCGCTATGAAACTGTGTCCCTTACAAATCTTACAACTGCAACGGCAAACCTTACTTTGCCCTTTTTTTGGTGAGGCATTTAGCGATGGGGCTCTTCTATACAAACATGAGAAACCAAATCAAATGACAGAACTGTATAAGAAAATGTTTCCTCCTCCATCTGGATTTTAATCTCCAAACGAAACACTGAATCTTTCCAGAAGCAAAAGCTGTTTTTCATGCAAGCAACTGTCAAGGTGCCATAATCTTCCACCGCAACCCACAGTGGCGCATCTCAGGGCTGGGACACCACCCCCAGCCCGTCACTTCCAGGGCCGTCCTCGGCTCTGGCGGAAGCAAGCAGGGGCCCCAGCCCATCAGAGAACAGAAACCACAGTTCCAGTTTCCCGCAATGCTTCTCCAGATCACTGCTTGACTCTCAGGGGGAGAAAATCAAGGAGAACAAATCTTTGCAAACTGCTCGAATCACAGGCCGTGTCAAGGGACCATTGTGACATGGGTTCTTCCTTAAAGAATAGATTTATGGCACATCACTGAATATGCTGAAAACATACAATTTCGGTGAGTAACAGGACAACAGGGTGCCGAGCAAACAGGCCATCCACACACCACTCCCAACCCAGCAGCTCAGACTCGCGGGACCTCAGAGGAGATGCAATGCAGCATTCACTCCTTGGCACCTCACTTGCTTCTCTGTGCATGGTGTGCCCGCTTCCTCTTATACCGAGTACAACCTGCACATGCCTGTGTGAGTCCCAGCAAGGGAACGTTCACTGGGTGGGCACACCTGGGAGCTGAGTACCTACCATGAAAAGACACCACCACATGTGATGGTAGAATGAAGGGTTAATGTGAAGGAGGCTCCACGGAAGAGGCTTCCCACCATGGCTGGTGGTGGCATGTGGGACCGTGAGCCGAATCCTGAGCAGACCAGGAATATTCCGTTTGTGGGGGAGGGAGACGGGCCGGAAGCAGGGAAGACCGGCGCCGAGGTTTGTGAAACTCTCTGCGGCTCATGAGACCTCTGGAATGACTCACGATGGGCATGCACCCTTACAAACCCAGGCTGAAAAGCGGGCCTTTGGAATTCAGACCCGCCAGCATCTGCATTGCCTCCCTCTGGTCCCCTGGCTGCCTTACCGAACATCAGCAGCTCCCCATCTTCAGGGCCACTGTGATCCGTATGTAAACCTTTGCCTTAGTCACAGGGCGTTCCAAAGCTAGCGTCACACTTTCCTCCAGAAAAGCCACCTCAGAGCATGGAGACGCATCTATTTCTGCCCCAAGACTGCTGAGCGCCTTCCCAGCCTGCAAGGGCTCCATGAAGCGCCTCTCCGTCTGTGATAGAAAGCCCATATCGAGACCCCCAAGACCCTGAGGAATGAGTCTGGCCCCATGGGTCTCACACGTTAGGACCAGAAATGTTTTTTAGAGAGGAGACGGATCACCCAGCTCCAACATTCCTGCTCACCAACACACAGATGCGCACATCAACACACAGCCACAGAGCTTTCTATGGAACAAAAACATTAACGTGAGATGCTTCTCCAAAACTTTCGTTTCTGCATGATGAACCTGGAGGACAGTGTGCTAAGTGAAAGAAGCCAGACACAGAAAGACAAATACAGCATGATCTCACCTCTATGCGCAATCTGACAAAAATCAAGCTCATAATAGCAGAAAGTAGGGCAGGGGTCACCAGGGGTTGGGGTGGCAGTGCGCCTGGTCAGAGGGTACAGACTTTTAGTTAGAGCATGAGTAAGTTCCAGGACTAACGCACGGTGACCTTAGTTAATAGCACTGTGCTGGATACTTGCAAGTTCTTGCTAGCACATCTTCAGGGTTCCCACCCCACACACCACAAAGGTGTGAGCCAACAGGTGTGTTCATCAGCTTAGTTGTGATCATTTCATAATACAGATATATATATATATCAAATCACATTGTACACTTTAAAATTATACACTTTTGTCAGTTATACCTCAATAAAGGTGGGGGAATTTTTTTTTTTTTTTTGCATTCTTACTTTAGATTCAAATGGTCTTAAGGAAAATAATTTGGTATGTTATGAGTTTTGAGTTTCTGGGCAAACAACATGGAGGTGACACTTTGAAAGTCATCACGTGTGGTTCACTGAGAATCTGGACCAGGAATAAATGTTTTTAGGTTTCATATAGCCCTGACTTGGGACAGATATCAGACTATGGCCTTTGTCTCCCCCAAGCCACAGTCCTCGGACTTCTGAACTTTATCTATTGGGTTTCCTGGACATCCAGATGAACAATAAAACTCCTTTTTCATTTGAAATGTCCAATCAAAATTAGGCCCCTTATAAAAACATGTGGGGACAACCCCATAACTGCTCACAAAGTGCTTGTGTGGGTTTGCTTTTTCCCTTTGTGAATTGAGACACGGCTTATATAAATCAGGGGCCCTCTGTATGTTCGTTAAATAATGAATTCATTAAAAATAAGCAACTAATGGGGCACCTGGGTGGCTCAGTCTGTTGGGCATCTGCCCAAGGCCCAGGTCATGATCTCAGGGTCCTGGGATCGAGCCCCACGTTGGGCTCCCTGCTCATCGGGGAGCCTCCTTCTCCCTCTCCCTCTGCCCCTACCCGCTGCTCTCTCTCTCTCTCTCTCTCTAAAATAAATAAATAAATCTTTTAAAAAAATAACCAACTAGTATGTATCTACATCATGCTTTCGTTGTACTTCATAGTATTATATTGCCTATCCTAATTTCTCTTGCAATTTTAACACACTGTGACGGTTGATTTCCTGTGTCAACTGAGCTGGGCTAAGGGAAGCCCAGGGAGCTGGTAAAAGGTGATTTCTGAGTGTCTGCAGGAGTGTCTCTGGAAGAGGTTAGCATTTGAACCAGCAGACCGAATAGAGAAGATCCCCCCTGCCTTCACCAATGCACAGGCGACATCTAATCCTCGGAGGGCCTGAACACAACCACCAGGCAAAAGAAGGGTGCATGCACTCTCTCTGAACCCAAAGACATTCACACCTCTGGCTCTCAGGCCCTCAGACTCAGGTCGGCATTTACACCATCAGCCACTGATTCTCAGGCTTCGAAGCGGCTCTTCTGGGTCTCCACCTGCAGATGGCAGATCATGGGACTTGTCAGCTTCCATAACCACACAAGCCAATTCCTACAGTAAACCCCCTGTATAGATATGTACATCTATATCTATACATACATTTTCTCAACTCCTTCACGAAACCTTTCTTTTCATGTCTTCATCAGACATCAAGTAAACGTCTCTAACGTGATTAAAATGGGCGTTCGGGGCAGTGGTTGCCCTTGGAGGAGTAGCTTTTATTAATGGACAAACATTAAAAATCAAAACTCTGGTACCGATGGCAGCCTCTGGGAACTCGAGACGAGAATGCCAGTCAGCTGAGGTTGAGATCCTGACCACCGTTACCTGGAATAATAACGTAGCAGTGAGAACATCAGGAAGCCAACCAACCCTAGGAGCTGTGCACGCGGGCCGTTGTGCCCATTTGGTGAAGGAGCCGCCTGAGCTGAGCAGCGGACGGCTACGGACACCGGGTCCTCTCCTCACGCATCCGTGCTGTTTTGTAGCTCACACTTAGGAGTCGGGGCTCATTGGCCCGGGTTCTTGGCATGTCCTGTGCTGTTTCTGTTGGATTCACTTGTGCACATCAGATTTACCCTGTTTTTGGGAGCAAGACTGACCCTCGAGAATTATGGCCTCACACTCCGCCCGTCTCTCCCCCACTGCCTTCCTGTGGTTTGGTGGTGCCTGCAAGCTGCTCTGAGGCTCTGCAAGTACTGAGCCAGGCTTGGGGTCCCCAAGCTGTCCTTCCACGGGATCTGTGCCGCACCAACACCTCACTCATGGTGGCCCTGGCCCTCCTGGGTCATCATCCACATTGTGACTTTGGAGTCCCCAACTTCTCCTTGGCTTTGATAACTACCTTGGAATTCCTCTTGTCTCAGGTGACTAATCGAGCCCCACGTAGCCTCCTGGTCCCCTCCTGGCTCGGAGCTCCACCATCCAGGTGCCAGGTGTTGCCTAGGTGTTCACTTTGCGTGGTGCCTGCTGGGGAATTCCCTCCTTCCACACCTGCCACAGTGTCCCCGCCCCGTCCGGTCCCCACAGGGGGAGGGCATAATTCCTTCCCCCAGTAGGTGATTAGATAGGAAGCTCTTTGTGCCACATACAGTACTTCCTAAAGACTTAATATTTGCGTTCAAAGGAATGAATTAACTAGTGGGAATGTCTGGCAAATGTTTGCAAACAGACATTCAGCACCTATCAGAATTGACTGCATGGGCGCTTGCCACCTCTTGGTCCCTCTGCAGTTCACTCTGTAGAGACCAACACTTCTGCGTTTAAGATCCCTCTTGTTAAAAGGGTGTAAGAATTAGGTCAGCTAATGTAAAAGCTTTGCAAAACTGAGTGGTTGAGAATGACCTACTTCTAGGCTTCACAACACACAAGATTAAAAGGTTAAAAAAAAAAAAAGTATGGCCTCTTTAAGTACTTAGAGACCAGCACTTCATCAAGAATCTTTCAGTAAAAGATTTCATTTATCATGAAAGTTGAGGAACACATTATCGACTTGACAGCAGATTAAGGCTATTAAGAAAATTTGCTAAAATAAACATCGAACTTTCGCCCTGCAGGAATGGTGAAATTGCCAGTAATCACTAAGTAAAACAACCAGAGAACAGGATGAAGCCAATAGTCATCAAGCTTACACAGAGGACTCCACAGGTAATGGGCTAACCCAAATAAAGAAAGGACGCAGCGTTAATTTACAGACATTAAAGCAAGTAATAACAAGAGTATGTGACTATAAAACCTTGTTAAATAAAGAAAGGTGGTTAACTCGGGAGCTGTACTCATCTGTATTACTTGAAAAGGCCTTTGTTATATCTCTGGGCCACTGGGCAACCTCCCTAAGAACACCACACTTAGTGAGGAGTTGCATGACCTTGTAGGATTCACACCTCCTCATTCACCAACTGGGAGGGTCAGAGAACAGCCTTTCAGGTACCTTCTACCTTGAGAATCTTGTAACTAAGAGAGAGGATATCAGATATTTATAGAGACCAGAACTTCCTCTTACTTGACTCCAAGAAAAGTATCACATAAAGAAAGGTGTAAATGGTATGGCCAACAACAATGGTTTGAGTAGTCAATCCACACAAGGTGGGGCGTGTTCCAGGGGCAAGTTGAAGGCATGGGGCACGAAGCCCCTGATCAGGAACAGATCTGGAGTGCATTTTGGGACACACTCGGTAACTGACTCCCACTCAGGCCAACTGCTTGGCTAAGATTTTATTTATGATACTGAGTATTGAAATGCTTATTGTCGTGTAGACAAAACATCAACACCTGGAATGTGCATTTTTGTTTGCATTCAAAATGTCATTGATAGACAGCTGCGCTGTATCATCCTAGCAAATTTGTTTCATGTCTTCGACTTTCTTTTCCACATATTTCCCTCTTAGTTTTTTACCTGTATAAGATGTTAATTCACTCCACAAATCTGTGTAACCTGTAGGCAATTCAGATATTTTATCAGATTCTTAACACTGTGGAGCCACCGGGATGAAATCGTTTGCACTTCCATTGACTCATTTAATGGCATCAAGGGGTAGGGGAGAGAGGATGTCTGTGAAGTCACAAAATGTTTTAGCCTGTGTTACTAGCATGACTATATTAAAAATGATAAATATGAGCTTTTTTTAACAAGAGAATGCTGTCTGCTGCTAGTTTGCTATTTCAGAGTGCACCATGTCCCAATTATTGTTCACTGGTGTTTAAAGTCAGTGATGAGGAAAACACCCACTTTGTTGGCTTCTTGAGGTGAAGTCATTTGCCAAGGGTCTCCAGGGGATGACTGGCAGTCAGACTGGAGACCCCTGTGGGGGGCCCAGAGCTGGTGGGGAAGACCCCTGGGATGCGCGCTCTCAGAAAGACCATAACTTAAAACTCCTTGTCAAAACCAGCCTGATCCCAATCCAGTTCCCTCCTCCTCTTGCTCCTCTAAGTCTCCTGTTTCTCTTCCCCTCCGCCCCCAACATGCTGTCTTCCCCCTCCACCTCACCCGCAGCACATACACACAACACACACACAACACACAGTCAGGCTTTCTCCAAATGAGGCAGTTGTTTTCAAGGAATGCTAGGACGCTAGGCTATTTGTCGGAGGAACGGATGGGGAGATGAGCAGATAGGGGCGTCCTGTGTGTGAGTGATTGCTTGGCTTTCTCTCCCTGGGTTCCTCCCTCCCCTGCCCGTGGGACTCTCCCCTTCAGTCTGTGTTCCAAGAGAACACAGAGTTATTCCACAATGTTCTCTTTACATGACAAGACGGTGTATAGCAGGGCTGTTCCATGTACATTTGACTCTTATTCTCACAAATCTGTGTATGTGCATGTGTGTGTGTAGCTGTGCATGCATGCATGTGCCAATGTGTCTAGACATGTGCAAGTGTGTATGGATGTATGCTGATGTGCATGTGTGTACAGGTGTATGCGTGTGTGCAGGTGGGCAGGTGTATAGGTGTGCATAAGGTACAGGTGTGTACATGTGTGTGTGTGCAGGTGTATATAGGTGTATGTGTGAGTGCCAGTGTGCATGTGTGCATATGTGTACAGGTGTGTGTGTGCGCGTGCAGGTGTATGTGTGTACGTGAATGCTGGTGTGCATGTGTGCAGGTGTGCACGTAGGTGTATGCAGGTGTGCATGTAGAGGTGTATGCATGTGTGCAGGTGTTCAGGTGTGCAGGTGTATACAGGTGTGTACAGGTGTATGTGTGTCCGTGTATGCAGATGTGTGCATGTAGGTATATGCAGTTGTGCATGTACAGGTGTACACAGGTGTGCATGTGTACAGGTTGCAGATGTGTGCATGCAGATATATACAGGTGTGTACAGGTGTATGCATGTGTGCAGGTTTGCATGTGAACAGGTGTGTGCAGGTGTATGTGTGCAGGTGTGTGCATGCAGATATATGCAGGTGTGCATGTACAGGTGTGTGCAGGTGTGCAGTGTGTACAGGTATATGCATGTGTGCATGTGTACAGGTTGCAGATGTGTATATGCAGATATATGCAGGTGTGTATAGGCGTATGCATGTGTGGAGGTTTGCATGTGTGCAGGTGTATACAGGTGTATGCGTGTGTGGAGGTGTGCATGTGTGCAGAGGTGTGTGCAGATGTGTGCAGGTAGGCATGTCTACAAGTGTATGCAAATGTGAGTGTGTGCAAGTGTGCATACAGGAGTCTCACCGGCAGACCCTGTGGTTAGTGTTGAGTATGCAGAACTTGCAAGTACTTTGAATAGGAAGAGACACACTTGCACAATATGGGTGTGTTCATTCCGTGGGCTTACTAATGGTCTATTTTAATGCTCATGCTCCATGAACGTGCACTGAATTGACACTGGTAATGCAGTTGGAGGTATTCTCAGCACACATGCCACCTGGAGCCCTGACCAGCCTGATTTCATTCAGCTCACAGAGGCCTGGGCCAGTAGGGTCTCCAGGTCAACGAGGAGTGCACGGAGACCCCGCCACTCTCAGAAACCCCCAACGACCTAACAGGACATACTATCGTTGCCATGGAAACGTGGGCACTTACCACCAGCATCACGACCACACAGCACCAGTTTAGTGCTCTACTACACACAGACGGGTACCTCCTCCAGTGGCATGGGCCAGTTCCTAGATACGTGGGGCCCCTGCAGCGAGCACCTGACCGCAGAATAAAACTGCAGGGACAGCCTCCACTTATCGCGCAGGGTCACTGCCGTCTCCACCCCGGGAAAGTCGGCCCTCTTCAAAAGAAGTTACTCAACAAAACGCCTCTGTAACCTCGGGTAGCAAGTCCCTGGGGCAAGCGAGCGTCTGCAGCTTGTGGTCTGCCTGGGGAGCAGAGAGCTGCGGCCAGGGGGCTGGGGGGCCAGGGGACCGGGGCTCCGGGGGCCGCTCCTTGGGGCAGCCTGCACCTGGGGGAGCGGGAGGATGAGGCAGAGTCCGCACTGTGAGGTGACCTGACAGCCTTTGCCGGGCACGGCTGGGAAACAGCGGTGGCGGGGGCCAGCCCGTGTCCATTTGTACCCCTCCGGATTCATGCTGGCTGAGCGGGAGCACTGCATGCCCCCTAATCCCTCCTGCCACTCTTATCTCATCTTGATGGTGAAGCCTCCGTGGACTCCTGCTGGTATCAGTGGGGATGTGTCCTCTCCAACAATGCAGCTGACGTGCATGCAGAGCATCTTCAGAGCCCCTGCCCCTGCACAGGGCTGTGTCCTAGCAATCATCCTTGCAGCTCTGGCCTCGGGCTCCTTTCCCCACTCCCACAAAGCTGGCCCCCCGAAGCACCGGGGCGGGCTGTGTCTGTGTGCGGTGGGAACAGCGTGGGTCTGGGAGCAAACCAACCCGAGGTTTGAAAACCATATTGACTGGGAACTTGGCTTTGAGCAAGAAGCAGAATTGCCCTGAAACCCCACTTTCTCATTAGTAAACTAGATTGTTCGAGAAGTAAGTGGGAGTCATGAGCAAACACACAGCGTCTTGGACACACCTTCCAGGCATCTGGCGTTGTGCACACCCTTCCCCCTCCCCAGGCCCACCCTGCAGGGCTTTGTACCATCAGGCGCAGGGGTACGTCCTGCCCAGGAAGGCTAAGCCTGCTTCCCCGACCACATGCACAAGGCACAGTCCTTAGCGGGTCCACAGAGCAAAGCAGGGACAGAGGACCGGAAGTGTTCCGTGCTTCCTGAACAAGCTTGAAAGGGGGCATTTTTCTGCAGTTTAGAATTACGATTTCACTACACGATGAAATAATTTTATGCCATTTCCCCTACTAATTGCCATCTCATTATTAGAAAGGATGGCTTCCTTGAAATCCGGTCTGTTTCTCCCTCCGGCAGCCAGGGTGTTGCAGGGGAGGGGATGGTTTTCATTCCGAGGACGAGGGTGACACCTTGTGGGCGTTCGGGGACACCTCACACCCACGTGGGGCTGGATGCCCGCCTGGCTGCCACATGGTGTGTGCTCCCAGCGGTCCCCAATCCTGGCAGGTGAATATCATGATACAAGTGTGCGCGTCAGAGTGGGAAACACACCCCGGGTCTTGGCAACTTTGGGTCTCTCTCAAGAACCTGACCTCGATGAGCCTGGCCGAATCCTGGACAGATCTTGATGTGATGGTGTGGGCATCCTTGGGTCACCAGGTCACTGTGGACAAGCCACACCCACAGTCAGAAGATCTGTCCTCAGTCCCAGGACCAGGTTGACGGCCAGGAGCAGCGGTGTCCCAGGTGCGCCAGGCGCCCCTGCTCTGGCTGCGTCTGGAAGGACAGATGCTGTGCCCCACACCCAGCTGCCCGCAGGAAAACGCTGCAGAGGGACGTGCTGCCGCAGAATTTCTTTTGTAAATGCACTTGCCCCCTGAGACCAAGGCTCCACGTCCAGGCCCAAGCAGGGGTTTCTGCGTGGTGGCTACAGAGTAAACCCAGAGCCCCGCCCAGCCACACGGCTGATTTCATCTCCAGATGCCCACGCCCCTGCAGACCCGCGTCTGGGCCATCGGGCCAGCCCGAGACCAAGCAGCCGGCTCGCCAGTCGCGTCTCCGAGCCCGCCCACATCATCTGTCTTCCATTAGAAGAGAAGTTGCGCCAACAAGCACGCGTCCCAGCCGAGGGTAAGGTTGGAGGTGTTCGCCGCATTCCTCCATTTCTCCTTGATTAAAATCCTCACATACAGACGTTATCTGCCATTGGGACAGATACCGTCCTGCCCAATGGGACACTGTCTGCAGGGATGGAGAGGTGGTCCTCATCAGTGCTGAAACTTCAAAACAAAACAAAACGAAACATCATACGTATCCTCTGCCCAGCATCCACGTTGGCCACACCACCACCAGGGGCCCCTCGGCTGCCCCCTGACGACTGCATGGGACGCGGCCGCGCTGGGCTCACTACCGACTCCGACCTGGACCGGCGGCCCCCGCATGACCTCTCAGCCCCACTCGGCCCTGAGTCAAGCTCTCCCCCTGCCGTGCTGTCAGTCTGCCTCTCGGGAACAGATGCCTAGTAACCACTCACACACAGGTGCGTCTGTCGGCCAGGGCGCAAAGGTGTGGGCAAGGGAGGTGAGCCTGGATCCTGGGAGGGCTCTGCCCCTGGCTGCCTCTGACCTGACCTGGTGCGTCATCCACTGTGAACACGCCGCCCGCTGAACGCAGCATCTGGGAGACGTGGACACAGCCATGAGTGTGGCCCGAGGAGCAAAGGAGGCCTCACACGGTTCTTTGCATCACATGGACACTGGGCAGTGTTGGTGTAGAGATGGAGGGCTTTTCTGGCTGTTTTCCAATAGATCGAGGTGGACGCCTTTCCATTCCTAGCCTCCGCTCACTATTGGAGCTTGTTCTTGAAAACCTTTCTGGGAGCCTGGGGGGCTCAGTCCGTCGGGCATCTTCTGCTCTTTGGCTCAGGCCATGATCTCGGGGTCCTGGGATGGAGCCCAGCATCGGGCTCCCTGCTCAGCGGGGAGCTTGCTTCTCCCTCTGCCCCTCCCCCCTGCTTGTGCACTCTCTCTCTCTCTCTCAAATAAATAAATAAAACTTTAAAAAGAAAAAAAGAAAGAAAACCTGTTCCATCGTGAAGAAACGTGGCACAAACACGAGTTACAACTAAACGTGTTGTCCAGTACACATCACACACACATTCTATACCCGTAGAATTTCCATCAGGAATAGAACACTTGCCTTAAATGTAACTTAACCCCGCAGACTGGGGAGTGTCATTTTGTAAGAGGGATGAGATTCTATAAATAACTGTCCCTCGGCCTAGAAGTGGGGTGACTCGTGAGAAACGCCCGAGCTGCGCGCACTCTGCCCTTTGAATCAGAGAACATGCGTCCCTGCTCGCGAGACGGAGAAGCCTCCTCTCCTCCCCCTTGAGATCTTGAGCTTGGAATAAGCCCGGTTCCTTCTGGAGATGTCCACCCTGAACCTGACACGCACTGCCTCCCATGTTTCCTACTCCCCCTTGGAGGGAGCCCACCCCAGTGAATGAGGGAGCTCCCACGCAGCTGAGGGGACATTCAGCACCTGCCCTCCATCCCACCGGAGGTTGTACCCACACGCAGACACGCTACCTACTGTCCTCTCTGGGCCTTGGATCGGTAACAGCTGTGGAATGCACGCAGGCATGAATATTCCTGTGCTGACTTACGGTCTCCCATACCCCCCGCCCCACCCTCACAAAGCCTCGAGCAGTCCCTCCACCTCTGAGCTGCTGCCTGCCACCAGTAAGAAATGGAAGTGGGGCAGGTTGGTAGGGAAGGCAGGCGTCGTCCTCCAAAGATGACAGGCTGGGCCCCTTTCTTGCAGGACCCTCTTGGGGCAAGAAGAAGCCAGCAAGGCACAGAATTTCAGTCATCGAGGTAAACAATGTGTTAATGCACTGTTAAAAAATCAAAATTAATGCAAAAACCCATGACCAAAATCAACATTTTAAATAAAGACAGGATCATTATTCCTGGCTTTTTTTTTTTTTTTTTTTTTTTGCCTCGGGGTCCAATATGGCTCGTCACAGCACTGTATTTATGTCACATTTTGTTATTTTGTTCTTCATGAATTTTCTGCATTCATTTTGATGTGTTGGCATGTTGCATTAAGATAGTATTTCTCTAGACTCTTGAGGGATTTTCATTGTTTTGTTTGGTGCCTCCTGAAATGCCATGCCAAGGTGAGTGCCCAGGCCCCGGCTGGCTGCACCCGGGAGCTTACACCCTGGAGCTTGGAGGGGCTGCCAGACCATCACACCCCACTGTTTCATGTTCTTCCCCCAGGTTCCTACTTCTAGCAGAAAGGCCTACAAAGGCTGCTCGGCGGCCTCTGGCCCCCACTGTCCCCCTCCCCACTGAGTCCTGGCCAGGGCCACTCGCCACCCTCAAGCCTCGTTCACCTCCCCTGCTGAACTTCTTCCCCAGACGGAACTCCCTACACCCTTGATGGTGGCTTCCCACCCAACGTCTCTCTGCACCACTGGTGATGGGCTCCCGGCAGCCGCCCAGCAGAGCGCCTGGCTCTCGACAACCATTTGCTGGATCAATCCATTGATTGACTGATCAGTTGATCAATACCTCTGAGCTTGATCCATTCAATGTATGCTCCACTCATTCTCTCTTCCACTTGACTCCAGAATAATAGTGGAATGGGACAACCTTCTCCTCTTTCTCATCCTGCCTCTCCCACTTCCTCTCTCACACACGCACTCACACATACACACACATACCCCTAAATCAGGTTCTCCCACCAAGAAGAACATGAGAGCAGAGGTCACCGCCCGGGCTTGAGCTGGGTTCAGATGACCTGAGCCTCCTAAGCCATGGCCCTAACCTCATTTCATGTTTTGTATTTGCTCTTTGTGGCTCATATCAAGTGATCATCAGTTGGGGTTGCCAGAAAACATACAAGACCTCCAGCTACGCTTGAATTCCAGACGAACGAGTCATGTTTTAGTACAAGTGTGTCCCAAATATTGAATGGCACATACTTATACTAAAAAACTTCTCTGAAATTTGTATTTCACTGGATGTCCTTTATTGTCATTTGTGAAATCACCGATGTGCCACTTTAGAAGCTACACCAAATCTTTGGCTGCACCACAGGGACTCCATCTCCAGCCCCAAACCCTGCCTACAGGTCTCCCGCGAAAGTGCATCTCTTTTAACAACTAGAAGGACTGAGTCTCATGATGCGTTCATATGTAATATCTGTCTGCAAAGTCCCCATCTGCATGATAGCAGCAAAAATTTGAGGAAGGGGAAAAGAGGTTCTGAGGGAGTAAGCTATGCTTCTTACCTGAGTTAACTTCTTGCCCCAAGAAAGGCTTCATTACACGCACACCTTTATATACACATTATATATATTTACATATAATTACATATAGATGTGTATGTAAATATGTATATAAATACATATATATACATGTTTCCTGGAAGATTGGGGTTTCCTGGGAAATCCTGAGCCTCCTCCATGTCTCTGGTTGATCCATCTCTTCCTGCCATCACTGCCATCATCTCCCTGCCCCTGACCTATGAGCCCTATTTTCTATGAGGCCTTAGATGTGCTCACCACGGTCCTTGAACATAAATGGACAAAGACTAAAAAGGAAAACAATAGCCTTGTATTGTTCCTTAAGTCACCAACTGGAGCCTCTTAATGGATCACATAGAGTCATAAGTGGTGTCTCCCCATCCACAAAAGTCTTGGAATAATGGAGCAATTTCTAAAAGATATAATTTTTGCATAAGATGGTAAATATAGAAGGATCTTAACCTGAATGCCAGTCAAGTTAGCTCCAATTCCCAATCCGGAGACTCAAGTTCAGATTCATCAGACTGAGCTGCTTGCCCCTCACCCTGCCATAGTCCATCCATCCCCGCTACCATTTCCTAAGCCCTCCCATCTGTCCCAGGACAGACAGAGAGAGCCAATGAGTCAGTGAGGGAGGAAGGGGCACATTAGCGAGTTCTCAGATGACCCATGATGTGCCACCAACTTGGGCAGACACCCTGGGAAGAGGGCGGGGAGACAGTCATCCCAGTGCACGAGAGAGAGAGGATGCGAGCCAACTCTCTGTGAGGATTCATGTGTCTTCCCACGTATGCTTCCCAGTGCATGCTGAACTCAGTAATATCAAGGTGGCACTCTATTGCACAAAAATTATTATTATTTGATGGAATAAAAAAATAACCCTCATCTACCCATTTATTGCAAAGGCTTACAAACTCTCTTTGGGAGGATATTTGCCCATGCACTGCAGAGGGAAGACTGTCTTATCACCACCATTATTAAGGTCTTTCCTAGCAAAGTGTGGAAAATTGCAATACAGAAAGTAAAAACCATTTCTGCCTCTCCAAAGGAAAATTGTTATTGCTACGGAATATATGAATTGCAAAACACCACAACGTAAAGATTTGCAACGTGTTTCTGTCATGTGGAGGAAGAATGAAATTTAACTTGAATTTATGTAAATGTTGTTGACAGGAAATGGAGCCTTCACGCCTAGCTGTGGATTAAGATACGCTAAAAGGATGGAGAAGAGACACGTGTTGACAGAACCTTTAGAAAACCATGGGAATCTTGTAACCTGGAGCATATTCATGAGAGAAAAGGCAGAGGCTGCCTGCATGGGAGAAACCATGAGCACCTCACATCTCTTCCCTTGCAGGAACCGTGAGACAGGAGCCTCATGAATGTCACCAGAATGGGAGCCGAAAGCATGGCCCGGATGCCAATGCGGGCAGCACCATGGTGCCCAACCTCCCCAGCCTCAGTCCCCTGTCCCGGGATAATGTGCTTGAGCTGTGATGTCTGTAAGCCTTCAAGCTCCCACATCCCAGGGTCGTCATGAGTTAGCAAACGCTTGCACCCACTGAGACACATGGCAGGAGTACAGTCGGGTACACCTACCCAAGGCCACCTGTTAGTCTTCCAGGGAGGAATACCAAAACATGCTGAAAGGTAGTGTATTAAATAGTGCATTAGAGGATTTATTTCTAAAGGTGGTCTCCTATCACCCTGGTGAATGTCAAAAGGAAGGTCTCACACTACCTGGAGTCCAGCCAGGTGGAGAAGGGGGCGTCTACGTGGGACGAGGTCTTGTCTTGAAATTGTCCATCAGACCACGGGCTGTGTTGGAGTTCAGGATGGGAAGAGGTGGCCGGGCATCCTGAAACACTGGAAAAAGAGACACCTGATCCCAGGAGATGCGTAATCCTCGATACCAAAATCAAATATGCAGGTGTGAGCACACAAGGATCCCAGGCCCCTGACAAAATAGAACTTGTTTTAGTCTGTTCTGGTTGCTGTAACAGAACACCACAGACAGCGCCTTATGAACAACAGACTCTGATTTCTCAGTCCTGGAGGCTGGGGTCCAAAATAAGGACCCTGGCACCCCACATTCAGTGTCTGGTAAGAACCGGCTTCCCTGTCCCTGAATGGCTGTGTTCTTACCTGAAGGAAGGTAAGGGAGCTCTCTGGGACCTGCTTCATAGGGGCACTTATCACGTGGGCCGCCCACCCCGTGACGGGAATCATAGCTATAGAATCCCCAGGTGTGGGTGTCCTCATCAGCCTCGGGGCCAGCCACCATCTGTCATGGGGTATAGGACTGTCTCCTCATTCGCCCCGATGAAGAGCAAACAAATGCAAGATAGAGGGAGGGCAAGCACTTGGAAGGTCCCCCATGTGCCAAGGAGGTCGCTGGTTGAGAGCAGAGAGCCCACGAGGGGTTGCAGCAGCCTGACTTCCAGGGTGGTATCCCGGAGGTGAGGGCACCGCACCAGGTCGGCAGGCCAGGGACAGCATGGCCTGCAGTCCTGCCCGGACAGAGGTCCCATTTACCCACAGTGGGGTCCCTTCTCCATCCGCCCTCCCGCAGGGGCACCCATTTTCGGTCACAGCCCCAGGGGTGGACAGCTGCCCATTTTCAGTGCTGATCTGAGATCAGGTTACTTCCATCCAACATGAATGGAGGTCCTGATGATCTTGAGATAGAAAGAGTAAGAAGGGCTCGGTGCCAGGTTCTATATGCATCCACAGCATGTTAGAGAAGGTGCATACACAGGCAAGCCGACTGTCCCAGTAAAACCAGGTGGTGGAGCTGCCAAGAGGAAGGCCTGGGAGACACATGCGAGGGGCTCCTGCCCGACATGAGCCGAGTCTTCAGCTCTTTGTTAGTACAAAACCAGGTTGTTTACTGAACCAAACAAGTCGAGACAGAAGGAATAAAGATGAAGGCAAAGACCCATCCAATTTTGCCAACCAGAGAAAATTATTGTTTATATTTTCAGTGAGTTACTTTCTGATTTTTTTTTTTTGTATATGTAACCTGGGTCATATTGTGTCAGATTTTTCTTTAACCTGAGATGATATGAAAAACCTTTACTCATATTTTTAAAAAATATTCCATAAGCATGTGTGGTGCATTTTATTCTTCCTGATGGGTCCACTGTGCCGTCTGTAGCTCCTGCCCTTACCGCTGTCACCGTGTGAGACCGTGAGGTCCCCTGTCTGTGGGCCTTCTTACTACCCTGCTTGCAGAGGAGGGGGTCAGACTTGAGAGGCATGAACCATGCTTGGTGGTGGTTCTGACGGGGTTCAGAACACGGCGCCCTGGCAGACTGACTATTTCAAGGTGAAGGAATTTAAGGAAGGGCAGGTGCAGGAAGGACTCCCCTGAAGCAGGTCGTGGGACCTTCCTGTGACAGGTGCCCTCCCCCCACCTCGAGGACAGGAGCATCCTGATCTCCAAAGACAGGGATGCCGAGGGGAATCCCAACACACAGGCCTTGCTAGGTCTCCCCAGTTCCCTACCCGGAGCTCATACCTTTCATGCTACCACGTGTTCCATGAATGTGCATCCTTCATCATGCCCAACAGAAAATACCGGTCCCCACGGAGCATCACCTTGGTTCTGCATAAGTCTGTCTCTACCAGGCCATAGTCTTGAGGAAATCAGGAAAGTCTGATTCATCTGTGGAATTCCCACAAGACCTAGCCCAGAGCCTTGCCTTGTTAGCAAAACGCCAACAACACTGTGCCTATTTCATGATTTTTCCTCAACAGTATGGCTGAGACCCTGAGGCTCATGGCATTGTGACAACACAGCATTTTGGAAGATCCGCAAGGTCTCCCACCAGTCTTCGGGCTCCCCACTGTTCACACGCCCCGGGGTTTTGTCTTAACCCATCAGGAAATAGGTGATGTAGGAACAGCAACAGAGGCAGACTCTTAGCTCTGGAGTTTCAAAAGCTGAGGTCCAGGCATAAAACAATATATTTGGAAGGATATTTTTATCTGCGAGAGCCAGTTTTTGTCTCCCCCAGCTTCCAGACTCACGGTGTGTTCCTAAATGGGAGGAGATGGAGAAAGAGAGTCTGTTAGTGGATGCTGAGAAGCGATGTGGCCAGGACTGCATGCTTAGGGGCCTCCCAGGTGGGGAGGACCGGACTCTTAGACTGAGTTGGGTCCTGGACCACATAGAGTCAGGGTTCCCTGTGACGGGCAGGCCCCAGGGAGACACAAAGCTCCCTGACAACCCGCTCCGCACGCCACAGCAACATCCCTGGGCTGGGACACAGGACGTGCTCAGCAGCACTGGGGGTGGGGTGAATGCACAGAGCAAAGGTGAACCCATGGCTTGGTAAATACAACCTCATGCAAGCTCGCACCCAGGCACAAAGCTCTTTGTGGAAAACTTCACAAATGTCAGTCCCTCTAGAAGACAGATATAGGCACCCTCTCTCCCTGAACCTCTGGGCCAAATCCCCCAAGTCTCACGACAGATATTTTTAAACTTAGAGGAAGAATGACAGATCTTCACTTTCTGGAAACAATATGCTATTTTGAGAAAACCTCACACTCTAAATCTCAAGATGCTTGAGCATCTCTGGGGAAGAAGATGACTCAACATGACCAAGATGGTCACTGTGGTTTTAGGGACACTTAGCCACCACCATCTGGGAACTGTAAATGAGCAACACAGTTCGTTTTATTGGGTGATTTGCTTTATGCCTTCTTGGCAAAAGAGCCCATGTCTGGGATTTGCTTCTAAGTAATCCACATGGAGAGCGGGAGGGAAGAGTAGGATGAGCGTGGCTGAAGCAAAAGCAGACAAGTATTGATTATTTGGAGAGCTGGCTGATAATAAGTACACGAGAGGGGCTTAGAATTCTGTCTACTTTTTTTTTTTTTTAAAGATTTTATTTATTTATTTGAGACAGAGAGAATGAGATACAGAGAGCATGAGAGGGAGGAGGGTCAGAGGGAGAAGCAGACTCCCTGCCGAGCAGGGAGCCCGATGCGGGACTCGATCCAGGGACTCCAGGATCATGACCTGAGCCGAAGGCAGTCGCTTAACCAACTGAGCCACCCAGGCGCCCCCTGTCTACTTTTTCACTTGTCTGAAATTTCCCACACAAAAGGGGTTTTTTGTTTTGTTGTTGTTGTTGTTGTTATTTTATTTTTTAAATTCACACCTGTCTCTGGAGTAGTGCCGGCAATCCCCACCCTTACGATAGGAACGCCTGTCATCTGTCCCTCCTCTTGTCAGAGCAAAGTTTCAGACTGCTGTATTCCATTTAAATTCCAGAAACAATCAGGGCAACTGCAACTTTCAAGCCTTGTACCTGAGATACTTAGAAGAAGAAATCTGTGTTCATGTGTCCAAGATCATTAAAGAATTTAGGGAGCAAGCCAGACCAGAAAAAAATGTCTTCCCTTCTACTAAAATTAGCTATAAGTAGTTTATCCCAAATCCATGCTTTTTTTATATGAACTTTTCTGAAACTTCTGATATTTATATCCAACCTGGGGAAGAGAAGAGAGGAACCTGGATGGCTAAGAAGGAGTGGGATGAGTCAAGGGGACTTTTATGACAGGATGACTTCGAAGCTTCTCATCAGCCTGACCTCAGATTGCCATTACCAAAGTGCTAACAGTTATAAAAGTTATAAAAGCAGAGCCTCCCACGGTCTCTCGGGAAAGACCTGCCAAAACTGACTGACTCACAGTTCCTTCCACACCCCTCCTGCTGATTGGATCACTGGAATCTGCTGAGCAGATACCTGAGCTTACACAGAACTTAGGGACACAGAATAAGTGCCACTACCTTTGCAGGAACAAAAAGTAAGCGGTGAGGCAAAATGTGCCTCTGGGGGTGAGGGTGTTGTGCTCCCCAGGGCATTTCCAGATGAATAGGATGGGGGCGAGGGGGCCAGTGCTCTGTGCAGGGACCATAATGCTGCAAGCTGAGCTGTATACAGATATTCCAAAGAGGGAAACGCACCAGCGACAGGCCACAGAGGGCACAGGAGACACATCTGAACTCGCCTCTTGGGAGACACGTTAGAATTCCTGGAATAAGATCAGAAAGAAGTCGTCTCGAAGTCTGTTTTTGGAAAAATCTTATCTTCCAAGGAATGTGCTTTTCAGTGGAAGGACAGGACTCCAGAAAGACAGAGTCGAAGACACGAATGCACAAAACGCAAAGCAATTTTAAGTGATCATCGCTATGTTTTTGGAGAGCGGTATTGGCAAACAGTAGCATATATAGCTAACCGTCGAGCCAACCTTCCATAGCAAAGCCACATGCTGATCATCAGGCTCCTTCCAGAATATGCTCTTTTTGATGTGTGCATGGCCCTCTCTGATCCTAGGTGTTGTTTTGTGAAGTGGGTTGAGACCCTAAGGCCGAAAACCAAGCCACGGCCAGCTCCAGCACCATCACTGATATCCTCGGCACCACCGCCACAGCCAGCTCCGGCACAGTCGCTGATATTCCCACCACCACGCCCAAAACAAGAACTGTCACTGATATCCTCGCCACCACCACCATAGCCAGTTCCAGCACTGTCAATGATATCCTCGGCACCACTGCCATGCCCAACACCAGCACCATCACTGATATCCTGGCCACCACCGCCACAGCCAGCTCCGGCACCGTTGCTGATACCCTCGGCACCACCACCACGGCCAGCTCTGGCACCGTCGCTGATATCCTCGCCAACACCACCAAGCTCAATACCAGCACCATCGCTGATATCCTCGCCACCACCGCCACGGGCAGCTCCGGCACCATTGCGGATACCCTCGCCACCACCGCCACGGCCAACACTGGTACCATCGCTGATATCCTCTGGCACCACCGCCACAGCCAGCTCCGGCACCATCACTGATATCCTTGGGACCACCGCCACGCCCAACATCAGCACCATCGCTGATATCCTCTCCATCACCACCACGGCCAGCTCCGGCACCATCGCTGATATCCTCTGGCACCACAGCCACGGCAGGCTCTGGCACCGTCACTGACATCCTCGCCACCATTGCCACGGCCAGCTCCAGCACCCTCGACGATACCCTAGCCACCACCGCCATGGCCAACACTGGCATCGTCGCTGATATCCTCGATACCACCACGACGGCCAGCTCCGGCACCGTCACTGATGTCCGTTGGCACCACCGCCATGGCCAGCTCCAGCACCGGCGCTGATATCCTCTGGCACCACCGCCATGGCCAACATCAACACCATCGCTGATACCCTCGCTACCACCGCCATGGCCAGCTCTGGCACCATCACTGATATCATCAGCACCACCACCACGGTGAGCTCTGGCACCATCAGAGATATGCTTGGCAACATTGCCACAGCCAGCTCTAGGACATTTGCTGATATCCTCACCATCACCGAAATGGCCAACACCAGCCCCGTCGCTGATATCCTCTGGAACCACCGCCACGGCCAGCTCCAGCACACTCGCTGATATCCTCTGGCACTACCACCACATCCATCTCCGGCACCGTCGCTGATATGCTTGCCACCACCGGCATAACCAGCTCCGGCACCGTGGCTGATACCCTAGCCACCACCACCACGGCCAACACTGGCACCGTCACTGATAATCTCAGCACCAACGCCAATGCCAACTCCGGCACAGTCGCTGATATCCTCGGCACCACTGCCACACCCAACACCAGCAACGTCGCTGATATCCTTGCCACCACCACCACAGCCAGCTCCAGCACCATCACTGATATACTCACCACCACCGCCATGGCCAGCTCCAGCACTGTCGCTGATATCCTCAGCACCACCGCCATGCCCAACACCAGCACTGTCACTGATATCCTCGCTGCCACCACCACCATGGCCAGCACGGCACCATCGCTGATACCCTCACACCACCGCCACACCCATGGCGGGCACTGTCACTGATATTCTTGCCACCACCGCCACGCCCAACACCAGCACTATCACTGATATCCTCACCACCACCACCATGCCCAACACCAGCACCGTCGCTGATATCCTCACCACCACCGCCACAGCCAGCTCCGGCACCATCAGTGATATCCTCGGCACCACCACCACGGCCAGATCCAGTACTGTCGCTGATACCCTCAGCACCACTGCCGTGCCAAAACCACCACCATCACTGATATCCTCGGCACCACAGCCACGGGCAGCTCCAGCACCGTCGCTGATATCCTCAGAACCACTGCCATGGCCAACACCACACCGTCGCTGATACCCTCTGCACCACCGCCACACCCATGGCTGGCACCGTCGCTGATATCCTTGCCACCGCCAACACGGCCAGCTGTAGCACCGTCGCTGATACCCTCGGCACCACCACCATGGCCAGCTCTGGCACCATCACTGATATCCTCGGCACCACAGCCACGGCCAGCTCCGGCACTGTCAGTGATATCCTCAGCACCACAGCCACGGCCAGATCCAGCACTGTCACTGATATCCTTGCCACCAACACCACGGCCAGCTCCAGCACCGTCGCTGATTCCATCGGCACCACCGCCACACCCATGGTGGGCACCATCGCTGATATCCTCGGCACCACTGCCACGGCCAGCTCTGGCACCGTTGCTTTTGCCCTCAGCACCACCACCACGCCCAACACCAGCACTATCGCTGATATCCTCGCCACCACCACCACGGCCAGCTCCGGCACCATCGCTGATATCCTCGGCACCACCGCCACGCCCAACACCAGCACCACTGCTGATATCCTCGCCACCACAGCCACAGCCAGCTCTGGCACTGTCGCTGATATCCTCGCCACTACCACCACCATGGACAGCTCCTGCACCTTCGCTGATTCCTGGGCACCATTGCCACGCCCAAAACCATCACCATTGCTGATATCCTCGGCACCACCTCCACGGCCAGTTCCGGCACAGTCACTGATATCCTCGCCACCACCGCCACAGCCAGCTCCGGCACCGTTGCTGATACCTTGGCACCAGAGCCACACCCATGGTGGGCACCGTCGCTGATATCCTTGCCACCAGCGCCACGGCCAGCTCAGGCACTGTCGCTGATATCCTCGTCACCACTGCCAGGGCCAGCTCTGGCATCGTCACTGATATCCTCGGCACCACCGTCGCAGCCAACACCAGCAGCAGCACAGCATTCAGACAGGGACTGAGTGTCTCAACAATCAGACACATGAGGGAGTCAGCCAGGAGCTGGCAATGTCCGGCACTATAACGAAGACAACAATCGGAGGACAGTAGCAACAGTATTTGACTGAAAATTGTGGTTTTCAATGTAAAGTTTTAACTTTTTCTCAAGAAGACAATGAATGACACAGTGGAATCAAAATAAAGATGCTGCCTCAGCAGGGAGAGGAAAGACCAGAAAGGCGGTGGGTGTGGCTGTAACAGGCCAATGGGATCCAGTCCTCCTGCAACTGGAGTGTGGGTCTCAGCCAACCCGTGCACAACGTGACTGACAAACATAAGTCTGTCCACTTCTTGCTTTTCTGAAGATGAATAAAGAGAGAACAAATGGCACAAGACCTAAAAAAAAGTGTGTGTGTGTGTGTGGTATGGGGTGTGTATGAGGTGAGAATGTATGTGGTGTGTGTGTGTGTGGTGTGTGGGGGAGGGAGCAGAAGGAGAGGCAGGATGAGGAGGGGAGCACCTGCAGGAGCACCTGTGAGGTACCTGTGGGAGCACCTGCGGGAGCACCTGTGAGGCACCTGTGGGGGCACCTGTGGGGCACTTGTAGGAGGCAGAGCCAGGACTCGTGCTCAGCGTCACCTCCAACAGGACCCAGAACAAGTCCCAGCATGCCCGTCAGGGCTCAGCTTCAGCAGGTTGCCCACAGACAGACTCCCGTGAAAGAGGAGCCTAGAGCCATAAGGTAAAAGGGGATGAAGAACAAGCAATGGGAACACTGAGTATAGATAATAGATAAGAAAGGCTCAAAATAACCTCCTTTACAGCCGCACATCCGAATTTGAACATAGACCTCGCCATGACTGGATCAAGAATTGAAATGGGGACCACACACACGAAATAGAAACCAGAGAATTCACCTGTTGGAGGCTGTGAATAATATGGCAGCTGCTGAGTAACCAGGGGGGTCGGCTTGTTCAGCCAGCCTGAGGGTGTGGGCATGAGCCCCATTTTACATTGCACGATGACAGGGAGCAGAGACTCAACATGCAAATCAACGCCTTCTGAGAGGGGAGGCAAAAATCAAAGAAAACATGAAAGGGAAACATGTAAGGGAAATGCACGTTTACAGAGCTTGCAATATCTGAAGCACTATCCTCTGGCAGCACTGTTCAGCAAATGATGAGACAGACAGGAAAAGCATTCTGCAAGTGCCCTGCTGGCGGCGTCAGGTGAGGGAAGGACAGAGGACTCACAGCAAGCGCCAGTCTGGTTCCCACACAGAAGGCCGTGAACACTGAGGCAGCGCTAACTTCCACAGAATGGAGAAGGGAGGGAATGCTTTGGAGCCAAGAAGGTCACACCACTCTGTGAGGACAGTAGGGACAGAATCCCACATCTCAGACATCTGAAAATACACCAGCCAGCTAGTCTTTCTGGAGGAGAGCTCAGGACACAAAGCCACTCCACGACTGTTAGAGGAGAGGGGGCACAGGGGAGGCGTGGGAGAATTTAGTGAGAACCCAACTCTGAGTGACAGAAAGGTCAAGAGCCTTCTTGTTTCCTAAATAGAATGTGACTGAAGGGTGTGACATCTTGCAGGGTGAAGGGTATGACATCTTGCAAGATGAAGGGTGTGACATCTCACCAGGATGAAGGGTGTGACATCTCACCAGGGTGAAGGGTGTGACATCTTGCAGGATGAAGGGTGTGACATCTCACCAGGATGAAGGGTGTGACATCTCATCAGGGCAAAGGGTGTGACATCTCACCAGGGTGAAGGGTGTGACATCTTGCAGGATGAAGGGTGTGACATCTCACCAGGGTGAAGGGTGTGACATCTTGCAGGATGAAGGGTGTGACATCTCACCAGGATGAAGGGTGTGACATCTCACCAGGGTGAAGGGTGTGACATCTTGCAGGATGAAGGGTGTGACATCTCACCAGGATGAAGGGTGTGACATATCATCAGGGCAAAGGGTGTGACATCTCACCAGGGTGAAGGGTGTGACATCTTGCAGGGTGAAGGGTGTGACATATCATCAGGGCAAAGGGTGTGACATCTCACCAGGGTGAAGGGTGTGACATCTCACCCAGGTGTGCTGGGGAAAGAAGGGCTCTTTCCCCCAGCTCAGGACCCTCAGGCCTTGGGCAGCATGGAGGGAGGGCTGAGCCTGGGGTCCTGATCCTCCCGCTGTGGGTCCCCCCGCCGGGCCAGCGGGGCACTGTCCATGAGGCCATAGGCAGGGGACCCTGAGAGAAGCCGACTCCTGTGTCTCTGCATCCACACCAGCCCCTCCCTCATGCACTGCACAAGCCCCCTTGCCCATCTCCAGGACTGAGCCCTGCAGTGGATGCTAGAGCCGTCGAGAGCGCCTCACCTTCAGACTCACCTCACTCCGTCCGTCAGCCCACCCCCGCTGATGTGGGAATCCGACACGGAGTAAAACACGGCCAATGAAATGTCCCACAGGGTCCTCAAGCGTGTGGCACAGGGCCGGCTGCAGTAACAGAGGTCCCCCACGTGTTTCTGTCCCCCCTTTGCAGGTGGGGCACAGCATGCCTGGAGCCCCGTCAGCTCTGAGCAGCACTTCCGTGGGTCAGCCATTAGCCTGCCCCCACGTGTGCCCTTCCGCGTACCTAAGGCACTGGGAAGACTTCTTGGCCGCTTCTCAGACGCATCAGCTGCCACCCCTGGGAGGGACCAAAATAGCACACGTGTGCTGGGCCTTCACGCTACCCAACTGGGACCACTCCAGGGCTCCTGAGACGTGCCTGAGAGACCCAGTGTGCTCCTTCCACTTCTGCAGTGCCCCCAGGGGAGGGCAGTCCTGGAGACCCCCTGCAGCGGTCTGGCACATGTCCTGCCCACCGTCACACCAGCCGTATGCATGCTTGAGCTCAGCCATCGCCCTGTGACGTGCTAACTAAATGGGAACGGAAGGCATGGTGTCACCTATGGGGAAAAGTTTTAGGAGTCACTTGGGGTTCACCCATGCTTTCATGGGAACATGAGTTGCGAGAGGTCAACGGATGGATGACCACAAAGAACAGCACCACAGGGCCAGCCACGGGGCCACGCAGCACATGTGGGGAACGAACCGTGCTTTCTGCTGCTCCCACGGGGCCAGGCCTGGCATCAGACACACCCACTCTTCGCTTTTGTGCTCTATGCTGATGGCACACCCCACCTTGGACCTCACTGCCAGGAAGATCGGTGCAGTCACCCGTGTGTGTGTCACTGACAGGTGTAGAGCAAGTTCAGTATCGCAGTAAAACCATCAGTTGGAAAGGGGAAATTTGGTTATTTGCACAAGGGAAAACAAACTAATAAAATAAATCTGGCCGTTTGCTAACCGTGGTATGTCTTAATGCACCGAGTGGACACCTCCACTACCCAAAAGGGACATTCTTCCTCAGGTGGGTGAGGTCTTAATGTGCCAGGTCACATAAATTGTGCCTTCGAGTATGGGTTTTCCTTCCTTTTGCCCATCTTCTTCGGAAACGTCGTGTAGAGTCTGATGGGTGGCCTCGTCCTTCTCACCCCACCCTGCCTCCCTCTTTGTGGGAGCACCCCAGAGTCAGCAGCCCACACACGTGGAGCTTTGCTTCAGACATCGCTGGGTCCCACCACCTCCCCTCACACGCAGGAGACCCAGGGCCTGGGAGGTGGTCTCTTCCTTGTAGCCCGTCCCCAATCTCACTGTGAGCTGTCCCCTCCAGCCGCTCTGTCTCCTGTGCACCAAATCTCTTTCCTCAGCTCTTCATCTTCAGCCTCTTATGGGCGGGCTCCCCGAGCTGGGTGCAAGCAAAGAGGCAGCTTGGAGCTGGAGCGAGCCCTTGGCTGGACTCCCTTGTGCTCCTGTATCGTAAGCTTGCTATTCCAGTGCTTACCAGAGCCTAGACAGTAAGCTCCCCCCCTCTGGAAGGGATTTCATAGAGAAGAGCACCCCAAGGGGTTAGCATCCTGTTAACCAGCATCCAGACCCCCCAGAGCACTGCAGGCTTGCTCTGAAGTCACAGCCTAATAGGCATGCGGTGCACAAGAGAACGTCTTCCCTCCCTTGGCTGACCCTGCCTTTACCACCTCTCCCCCGCTCTTCTTCCTTCGAGTGTACCCTCCCCCCAAAGCATGTCCATGTCGCATTGCACTTCTCTCCGATAACCCATCAGCAACTGTCCCTCATGGTGATAAGCAGCCTCTAGATTCCATATCTGCAAGAGCACCTCACCCCACTTCATAACTTCCCACAGCATCTAGTTCTAGATCTCCAGAATCTTTGTCAACTGGACGTATGAATCGGAATTCATTTTTAAACTCCTGGAAGCAACTTTGCAGAGAAAGTTTGTTAATTCATGACTGATTTCACTTCTGATCATTTGCCTTCATTTGATGTGCCATTATTAATGAGGGGCTGATTGAACATTAATGTGATTGGAATCTGAATTAATGTATTTTAATAATTTATTGTTTTCATAAATCCAAGACAATAAGATCAGAAGGATGGACCTCGTGTTCTCAAACCAATGGAACTTAAAATTAAAAGCCCACTTTATCCTCCCATCCATTTAAATCCCTCAGTGAACATTTGCTGGTCCGACTACGATAATTTTCCTTGGTGGTGACAAGTAAGTAAATTTTCCAGCTCCATCCAAGAAGCCCTGTTTTTGTAAATCTGGAGAGCCATCCTTCAGTGTTATGGATGGCATGCATGCAATTCAGGGGGCCGGGGAGGCTGTAATTCAGTCTGGAGACTGATTGCAAAGGTGTGAACTCTCATCTGGCTCCCAAAGCCAGCAAAACCCTCCAGTGAGTTATGCTTTCAATCTGTGCCCACAGCTGCCTTCTGCATTCCTCCCATGGAAATAGCGCTGGGAGAATGATGCATGGTATCACTACTGTGCGCCTCTCCCATTCAATACAGCGTCTGCTTTGTGTTTCGGTAAACAGATGGAAGCCAAGCAAAATGGAATGTGAATAATAATCCTGGGTGAATTGAATCAAGTTCAATGATCATTTCAGTAATATACTGAGTGTTGAAAAATCTATATAAATATGTTGAGTCCCACAAACCGAAGTTTGCACATGGACAGGTTTTTTAAATATTTATTTGGCCAAATGCACGCCAGGCTTTAAATGGTCTCATTTGAGCATCTTTCCATGTTTGCACCTAATGTAATTCAACTAAAAAAAATGCATTAATTTTGTGTAAAGTCGTGTACGAGATGTTATACCCCAAACGTGGTGAAGAATAGAGAATCAAATCACCAATACCTCCTCAATGTGAGGGCAGGTGTCGTGTCCCGAATACCTGCAACTGTGAAGACTAACCACCGAACCACCATTCAATCACACAGCACATGAGTATGGCATCGCGATGCCAGATCACAAGTGAGCCTCCGGTTGAGTGATTTAAATAGATTGGTTATTTTCCTTGGGTAGACACAAAGCCTGTAGCCTATTAATATCCACGAGATAGTCTCAGTCACACCAGTCTGCACTGCACACCCACACAGAGCATGTAGAACTTGGAGGAATGCCACGGAAATTCAGAAACAGTGAATGTCTTTTAAAATTCGCCACGGCAGAAGATCGAAGGAGCTGGGTGCCAGATAGTTCCTGACCGACCGGTGAGACTCTTTCATTAAGCTAGAGCTATTTACCACTGCTGTGGTCAGAATCGTTGGTAAAAATTCAGATGCCTCCATGATTTTTTTTTATTATCTACAATACCAAAAAATATATATATATATGGGATGGTGGGGGAGCACAAGATTTTTAGGACAGTGAAATGACCCTGCGATACTGTAATAGTAGATACAGGTCATTATGCATTTGTCCAAACCCATGGAATATACCACACCAACAGTGAGCCCTGATGCAAAGCACAGACTTTGTGCGGCCGTGGTGTGTCAATCCCAATCCCTGCTGATTGGGATTCAGCAACTATAACAAATCCACCATCCAGTGGGGGGCATTGACTGGAGGGGGCTGTTCATGTGTCGGGACAGGAATGGGACATATGTGGGAAACCACTGTACCTTCTCAATTTTGCTGTGAACTTAAAATTGTTCTAAAAATATTTTTAAAAAATTTTTAATCAAAAGCACTAAGATATGGAACTGAATCCCATAGAATCATACTATTGGGGATGGCATGGTTGGAAGAACAAAGGGGAAAAGTGGAAAAGCTCTCAGTGATCTATAGATATCTATAAAATTATAAATTTAGGTGTTTCTTTCTATGGGAAAAAATAGAGTAGAACTCTCTAGCTGGAAAGAATTACTTCAACCAATTACCTTCAAAGCCGATCTGAGCCTCTTATTAATGTCCACCTTCCAACATAGCCCCTTTCTTTCATCCCGATGATTTATGCTTTTGTAAGATGACTCTTTCTGTAACCACTGCTGGCCACCTCCAGCCGTGTTTGACACGGGTCACACCTCCGGCCGCCAAGCCCACTCATGCATATGGATGGACAACCCAGCAGCAGGCTGCCTGTGGTAATGAAGGCCCAGGCTGCAGGGATCACACCATAAAAATGCTTCCATCAATGTTATCCCAGGACCCATGGGATGCAAGGGCACTGCTTTTATTCCCGTAATACCATCTATTTTTGATATTTTTTTTATTCTGTTGATAATGAGTAAAATCGGCCGAGTGAGCATATACTTGACGGTTAATACAAACGAATTATTTTATCAGCTCATGTTAATGATGTCAGTACCATTCTCTCCTAGTGATTTATTATTTGCATTCAGATATATTTGAATACTTTTGAATATTTTACATGGTATGGGATCTGAATACATTAAAGCATATGCTGGGGATGCTCTACCTTCTGCTCACTCACTGTTACCGGTTTCAGATAGATTCTTCCAGATGACCCAGAATACTTGTATTTATTAATTTTTGTATTTTACTCAGAACCGTTGCACTGTTCTGGGTCCTGTCTCTATCATATGTTACGCTCTCTGTGTGTTTTTTAAATTTTTTAACATCCTTAATTGCGGTAAAATACAACCTATAATGTACCACCTTCACCGTTTTTAAGCATACAGTTCGGTGACGTTACAGACATTCCCAGGGCTGTGCAACCATCTTCCCAAACTAAAACCCTGTCCCCATAAACACATACACCCCGTTTCCTCTCCTTTAGACCCTGGCAGCGACCTGGCAGGTGTCAGAACATCCTTCCTTCTTATGGCTGAGTAATATTCCATTGTGTGCTTACGGCACATTTTCCTTGTCCGTCCAACCTTTGACGGACACTGGGCTTGCTTCTGCCCTTTGTTTCATTGTGAATAACGTTGCTGTGAGCACGGGTGTGCAAGAATATCTGTGAGATCCTGTTTTCACTTCTGAGTAAATGCCCGGGAAGGAATTACTGGGTCATGTGGCAATTCTATCTTTACTTTTGCCTTCTGTTGTTAACGTGCCTTCTTTTCTTTCTTTTTTCCTTAAAATCTTTGCTATATGGTCTATGAGAGTGATCTTTACTTTGCTTGGACTTCTGTGTCCTTTCTTTTATGATGATTTGAAAGTGTTTCCATTTTGTTCTTACTTCTTTTACTCGACATTTTTAAAACTGTTTTAATACCCTTAATTCTCTGTCTTTAGACTTCCTATTCAATATGAGATTAGTATATTTCCCCCTTCTCTGGCCTCCCCTTTCTTGCCTCAATAAATATACTTGGTTATTTTACTATTCTTCATTCTTCCAATACTTTGTACTTTCCAATATGCATGATTGTCAGTTTTGTACAATCTCTTTCACTCCAGAGGGGACAAGAAGGGGGACGCGGCATGTCTGCACCCCTCCCACGTGCCCTCCCACGGGCGCCTACTTACTTGGCATGGGTGGTGCTCCCCGATCAGATCGTCGCCCTCCCGGGAGCTGTGGGCATCCCCACGTGCCCATGGCTTCCGAGTTCACCGCTCCTGTAGGATTTCAGTTTTGCCGTGTGTCAGAGCAGCATCGTGGTGAATGTCCTCCGGAGGAGTGCACCTGACCACCTGAACAACAGCATGCTGCCCACCTTCTAGAACTAGATACTGCCGCCAAGCCTGAGGGCAGCGGATGCTTCCCCTTACAAATATCTTGTGCTGTGTTCTGTGTGGTTGGCCGTATACCTAAGGATAAACTTTCCTTTATCTTTAAACATGTATCTGTTCCTCTTACTTTGTCCCTGTTCTTAGTGTCTGGCATGTCCTTGCATCAGATAATCAAGCACAACTTATCTTATTTCTATATAAATTTGATTTAAGTCTTTGCTCTTTTGCCTTTTTCTCCTGGTGCAGTCTGCACATTATTCTCACTGACCCCGGGCTCATCCTGCACATCCAGGGGTGTCCGTGTGTCTGCACAGTGTCCTTGTCCTCCCCGGCTTCTGTGCCCCATGTGGCCCAGGGCTCACCTCCCCGTGCCTGAGCTCTGCTCCTTGAGCCTTTGTGTCTCCACTACGGCCTCTCAGAGAAAGGTTCTCAGACTGGATCATTGGAACAGGCGGGGCTGTTTGCATTTACTCCACCGCCTGCAGGGTGGGCTGTCTCCTACTTCTTTTCTGCTTTTCCTCCTTTTTTCTTATAGTATCTTTAATAGATCTGTGCTTTCCCTTTTCTTATGAAATCCATCTTTTAATAAAGGGAATCTTTCTGGACCAGCTATTTGCATAAGATACAAATGGAGCCCGGGCAGTTTTCACCGGTTCAGAATGAAGCTCCTTCCCTGTGACTCGGGGCTGTGTGCACGCACCCATGCGTGTATGGGGTGGAGGGGGAGGTCAGTTTTCCCTGGTGTGTGTGCACCTGTGCGTACACACATGTGTGCATGCATTATTTTACTTGTGATTTCTCCCCAGCTCAAGGGGAGGATGTGTGCTGCTCACAGCCTGGAGCCTCTCACCCTCAGCTCACTGAGAGATTGCCTTCTGCAGAGTTAGAGGACCAGCTAATGGGTTTAGTATAAGGCCTGACACATGGAGAGTGCTCACAAAGTGCAGGGTTTTCTCTGGGCAATCTCTCCTGCTCCTTCACAGTGCCAGGGGAGAGTCCTGGCACTGCCCTGCATCAGATCCTATGCTTCCAGACAGGGCCTGTCTGCAGTGTCACTTGAGAAACCCAGGGTGCCGCTGGCTGGGTCTGGGACCTACTGGTGAGCACCCTCTCCCCTGGGCCCTTCTGCACCCATTCGACTCTGGAGTCTGATGCTTCACATACACTGTGGCTAGACCGTGCTGCAAGCCTCACTAAAGATAGAGTTTGCTTTCTGGATTTGCTCTTCTTATTCTCTGTGGATAACTTTGAAAAGAACATAACAAGAAACAAGTGTTGGAGAGGTTGTCGAGAAAGGGGAACCCTCTTACATTGTTGGCGGGAATGCAAGTTGGTACAGCCACTCTGGAGAACAGTATGGAGATTCCTTGGTAAGTTAAAAATAGAGCTACCCTATCTCCCAACAATTGCACTACTGGGTATTTAAATACAGACGTAGTGAAAAGAGGGCCATATGCACCCCAATGTTCATAGCAGCAATGTCCGCAATAGGCAAACTGTGGAAAGAGCTGAGATGCCCTTCAACAGATGAATGGATAAAGAAGATGTGGTCCATATATACAATGGAATATTACTCAGCCATCAGAAATGATTAATACCCAACTTTTACATCAACATGGATGGGACTGGAGGAGATTATGCTAAGTGAAATGAGTCAAGCAGAGAAAGTCAATTATCATATGGTTTCACTTATCTGTGGAACCTAAGGAACAGCATGGAGGACATTAGGAGAAGGAAGGGAAAAATGAAGGGGGCGGAGAATTGGAGGGAGAGATGAACCATGAGAGACTATGGACTCTGAGAAACAATCTGAGGGTTTTAGAGGGGAGGGAGGTGGGGGGATGGGTTAGCCCGGTGATGGGTATTAAGGAGGGCACGTACTGCATGGAGCACTGGGTGTTATACAAAAACAATGAATCATGGATCACCACATCAAAAACTAATGATGTATTGTATGGTGACTAACATAACATAATAAAAAAATTTATTAAAAAAAAAGGACTGAAACAATCAGAGAAAGACATGTATCATATGACCTCACTGATATGAGGAATTCTTAATCTCAGGAAACAAACTAAGGGTTGCTGGAGTGGGGGGTGGGGGGTGGGAGGGATGGGATGGCTGGGTGATAGACATTGGAGAGGGTATGTGCTATGGTGAGCACTGTGAATTGTGTAAGACTGATGAATCGCAGACCTGTACCTCTGAAACAAATAATACATTATATGTCAAAAAAAAAAAAAAGAAGAAGAAGATAGCGGGAAGGGAAGAATGAAGGGGGGGAAATTGGAGGGGGAGACGAACCATGAGAGACTATGGACTCTGAAAAACAAACTGAGGGTTCTAGAGGGAAGGGGGTGGGGGGATGGGTTAGCCTGGTGATGGGTATTAAAGAGGGCACGTTCTGCATGGAGCACTGGGTGATATACGCAAACAATGAATCATGGAACACTGCATCAAAAACTAATGATGTAATTAAAATAACATAATAAAACATAAAATAAACATAATATAACATAATAAAAAAAAGACGTATATTAGAATACCAAAAAAAAAGACTGAAAAAAAACTACAAAAAAAAAAAAGAGCATAACAGAGAGATCTTCACCCCATTGTCTTAAAATGGAGACAGTATATTGCTTTGTTTTTGTGTTTAAGAGATTAAAAGACCAGTTCTTACAGGGCATTTATTCATTCATATATCCGCCATATACAATGGAAGTTGATTTTTGTGTTTATGTCGGTAACTTCTGTCGGTATTAGGGATACAAAATAAACAAGACTCAGAAGAACTTAAAGCGGGGACTTGAACAGTATCGCATGTTCACGGCAATGTTCCTCACAATGGCTAAACGGCAGAAGGAACCCAAATGTCCACCAACACATGAGCGCGTGAGCAAAATGTGGTATATGCACAGAATTGATCATCATTTACCCGAAAAAAGAGGGGAACCTGACACATGCTACAACAATGAAACCTGAGGACGTATGCTAAGCAAACAAGCCAGTCACAAAAAATGAAACACAGTATGATTGCACTTACATGAGGTACTTAAAGCAGTGGCGTTCCTAAGATAGAATGCTGGCTGCCGGGGGGTGGGGGAGGGGGAAATGAGGAGCCTGTGTTTAATCGGGATGGAGTTTCCGTAGGAGATGGAACGTTCTGGAGATGGATGGTGGTGATGTTCGCACAACCTGTGAATTAAATCATGTCTCTGAACTATACACTTGAATATAATCGGGATGGAAAATTTTACATTATGTGTATTTTACCATAATTAAAAATAAGCAAATGAAAGTAAATAAGTAACTAAGACAAGAAACTCACAAAATGGTCAGGGACCATTGGGAAGAGACCCCGCCCTCTGGCTGGCTTAGGTAGCTTTGAGACATCCCTTGTCCTCTGGAGCCTCAGCCCCCTCCACCATGAAACCCAAGGAGCGAACCTACAGCTTCTCTGACATTCTGTGACGCTCTGACCTGGCTCTCCATCACACCCCCCAAAAGACTGTGAATATCACAGTGTCATTATCCCAAGTTCCCTGCAACCATGCACAGCTGTGTGCACAGTCGCAAACCAAGGTGGAAAGCATGGGGTCTGAGAAACCCACGCAGGGAGCTGCCCAGAGATGCTGGCTGTGCCTCCAAACCGGAGCTGGCCGCTGAGCAGGCCCGACCTGGGCAGTCCCACGGCCCCCCGGCTTCATCTTGACCCAGGACCTGCATTTTCAAGCTGCGCAGGTTACATAGCCAGCTCTGGGTCGGCCTTAACCCTGAGTGGTGGAGGTCAAGTTAGAGTCGCTGAATTTTCAAAGGCATGCGGCCTTTCCCTGGCTTTACTGTCTCTGAAGACAGCCAACCAGAGCTTTGAAATCCCGAGAGGGACAGTGTACCAGGAGCCCATAAACATATCAGAGACAGACAGCTAAGAACCCTGCTTTATTACACAGGAACCCGCGGTGAGAAGCTGGAATGAAGGATGAGTCTGCGACTTGGCTTCCAAATGACCAAACTCGGACTAATTTACATCACTTTTTGGCCTAAGCACTTGGCTCTTCCTTTAAGTTTTATTTCTGTTCCACTTACTCCCTCCCCAAAAGGCTCTTCTCTCTGGTCACAAATAGATTTTTACTAGCATTTTTGAGAAGAAAAAGGAGAAAAGGAGAGAGGTCAGGTGGCCCACGTCGGCTTGGCTCTGCTTTCGATGGTCATTACTCACTGGAATTTGAAACACAGTTAATCATCTGCAAAGTGAGGAAAATAAACATAGCACTGGCCCAGCGAATCCGGGAGGTTGGCCCAGCCTGCCGCGTGCACTCTGGGGAGCCCTCACCATAAACAGCAGAGGCGAACAGGCTGAGGCTGTCGAGGGAGACGGGATCCCTGCCGCCTCCCTTCCCTGGTGCGAAACCCCATCGCTCTGCACCTTCACTCCTCATGATGCATCTGCATCCTTCCTACTCTGCCTCCAACAGGCTGAGTGGGCTTGCAGTGTCCCGAGATGTGTCACGGCCTCGGTTTCCCTAGGATGTGTTGATGGTTTGTGCGGGCTAAATGCAGTGATGTGTGAAAGCACCTTGAAGGGCGTGAGCGCCCTGCTCCACGGGAGATGCCACGGCTGACGGCCTTTCCACCACTTACAGCACATCGCAGGATCCCCAGGTCAGAGTCCTAGCCTTCCAGACTTAGACACACACACACACACGTACAGGTGTAGACGTGCATTCACGCAGACACACAGATACACACACAGACACACAGACACACACAAGCAGACCCACATACAGGTGTAGACATGCAGATAGACAGATGGGCACACACGCACACAGACACACACATAGACACACATACGGTGTAGACGTGCAGACACACAGACACACATACAGTGTAGACGTGTAGACACACAGACACACACATACATGCAGACACACATACATGTAGACAGACACACAGAGGCACACATACATATATAGAAAATAAAGACATACTTGGGATTAATACTGTGCTTTAAGCATTAAATAAAACGTTGCAGCACTGGATGTGATAAATAGTAGAAGTTCAGAGTAGTCATGAACATAGAGAGTGTGTAGAGACCTGTGTGACTCTGAGCGGCCCCCGTGGGGTATTGGTTCCCAGGGATGAGCGGCCCCCGTGCCCGCCAATATTCCGCTCCAGCTTGGATCCTCGAGTCATGGCCCTGCCAGTGCCGAACTCGCGGGCGTGCAGGGGGCGCGGGAGCAAGGCTGAGCTCGGTGCCCTGGCACAGACATCAAGGCACGTCGCCGGCGCCCAGCCCTGGGCAGCAAGGGGAGACCCCCATGCATAAGGGGACACCAGGGGGTTGGTGAGGCAACATGGGGGGTTGTGGGGGCTCAAAGAAGGAAACAGAAGGGGAACAGTGCGCTGTGTGCTGGGAAAGTACAACCTGCTGAAAGCCGCCAAGTGAAAAGTAGGCGGGGCCTGGGAGAGCAGGTGGCCGGGACCGGGAGATGGACGGGCAGGGCTCCAGCAGCCCATACCTTCCGGAATGGCTGGAGCTTCCTAGAATACAGAAATACCTTTCCATTGGTTGGTAAACAGCAGCTACTCCAAAGCCCCTACAATAACCTCCTACTGGCCAGTGACCCCAACTCCACCCACCAGCTTCCCAGCTCCCCCAAATCGAGACATTGAAAAACAAACCCCCAGCTGAGCACTGGGCCCCCCGAGACCCTGCTCTGCAAGTGTCAGGCGGGACTGGGGACTGCCCACACTGTCTTACTTGCTAGATACTCTGACATCACTGATGTGTTCTAGAAGAAGAGGGACATTCAGCGAACCACTCTGCAGGGAGAGACTGGAGGGGCACCAGCCCAAGGTCGGTGGGCTCCTTAGGAGCTGGCTCCTTAGTCTTCAGGGCTGAGGATGCATGTGGGTGACATATTTAGGAATATCCTTTGGCACCTTCCAGAACCATTCTGAGTTGCTGCTGACAGACAGCTCAGGCTGAAGAGAGAACATCCCACCCAGGATCTCCCACACCTCTTCAGGGGGTTGACAAGCCGACCTCCTTGCTCGGAACCCTACACAGGGTCAGAGCTGCTTTTATGCCCAGTATGAGGGCAAGGATGCTGGGGACTCCCTCCTGAAGGGCCTTGCAGAACGACAGTCCCCGTGCCTGTGGCCTATCCCCCAGCCCCGTTCCCTGACCCCCAGCACCAAATGTGCTCTGAGACCTGGTGCTTCCCCAAAGGTCTCTCAAAGTCTCTCATCCATTGGCTGATGTAGCCAAGAGTGCCTGAGGTCAGAGTTTGGGATTCAAACAGCCTCTCAGCCAGTTTTTCACATAAGTAGAAAGAGCAGAGTACCCCAAAGTATGTGAGCTGTTCTGCCCTGTCCAGGGTACTTTCTAATGGCTGATTCTACATGTCAGCTTGACCGGGCGGCAGGATGCCCTGAGATCCGATAAGCGTTATTTCTGGGGGTGTCTGGGAGGGTGTTTCTGGAAGACATGAGAGTCAGATTTGGAAGTAAAACAGGTCATCCTCATCAGTGCGGGGGTCGTGGTTCCCTCTGTTGAGGTCCATCCTCACAGGTGCCGGGGCGTGGTTCCGTCTGCCAAGGTCCATCCTCACAGGTGCCGGGGCGTGGTTCCATCTGTTGAGGTCCATCCTCACAGGTGCCGGGGCGTGGTTCCGTCTGCC
>NC_058407.1:134411662-134536239 GCF_002201575.2 Neomonachus schauinslandi
CTGTTGAGGTCCATCCTCACAGGTGCCGGGGCGTGGTTCCGTCTGCCGAGGTCCATCCTCACAGGTGCCAGGGGCATGGTTCCATCTGTTGAGGTCCATCCTCACAGTGCCGGGGCCGTGGTTCCGTCTGTCGAGGACCATGCTCACCAGTGCGGGGCGGGGGGGGCATGGTTCCATCTGCCGAGGTCCATCCTCACAGGTGCCAGGGCTGTGGTTTTATCTGCTGAGTGCCTGTGTAGAACAAAGCGGAGGGAGGGAGAAATTTCTCTCTGCCTGAGAGGACATCCTGTTGGCTCCGAGTCGGCGGAGAACCCTGGCTAATACACTACTGTAAAATGTAACTGCATAGGTAGTTCAAATATTTTATTTAATCAATATTAATTGGATATTTTATATTCCTTCCAAACAAGACAATATTTTAAGTGTTCATTGTCATGTATGTATAGCTCAATCATGTACTGCCCGGTGCATAGTAGATGACAGGTAAAGTCAGTGGGGGGGGGGGGGTTCAGGATAGAACTATAATTAGATGCCTTCAGTGAGACCCCAGCTGGAACCTGGGAGAGTAGGAACCCTGAGGACCGCAGGTCTAGCAGCAAATGAGAAAGCACCTCTGTGAGGGTGACGTCCCCAAGGACAGATGCCTATAAACACACGTGTTAAATGTGTGCTTCTGTTTTTAAAGCCGCAGAAATAGTTTGCATATACTAGACCATTAGAAAGTTAAAATGAGCCCAGAAACAGGAAAACAGATTACGGGCTTAACAAACTGTTCTCGAGTCCATAGACCACGTTCCAGCACCAAAATGACCCTGTGGGGGTCCCCTGGAAAGTTGTGTGTCTTACCAGTGAAACGTCTCCTGAAGGTGCAGCATCTGGCGTGCTGGGCAGTTGAGCAGGTCAGCTGTATCCTGAAGCACTCAGGGGACACCTTCCTGCTTAGGGCTGGTCCCCTGTGCAGGGTACTCGCATCTCAGCTCCAAGTGAACCAGCTGTTTTCCAGGGAAACCCTACAATTCTAATAATGGCTATCATGTATTAAGCTGTCACTCTGTGTCTTGCCCTGAGCTCTGTGTTTAACATAGATTCTTGCATTTAGTGCCCCCTCTTTTACTGAACAATCCCCATTTGAGGCAATAGACTTAAAAAGGTAAAGCAACTGCTCAAAGTCTCTGACTAATAATCAGTTGGTCTGAGCCCAGGTCTGTCCCACACCTATGTCACCCGTGTTACCTCCTGTCCCAAACAGCATCACTGGTTTGAGCTGAAGGCGCCACAGACCAGGTGTCTGGGTACCCCCAGACTCATATGTTGAGGCCCTAACCCCCAGTGTGATGGTTTCGAGGGGTGGGGCCTCTGGGAGGTGAGGAGGTCAGGAAGTGGATCCCTCAGTGGGGGTGGTGCCTTTATAAAAGAGACCCCAGAAAACCCCCTGTCCCCTTCCCCCATGTGAGGACACAGCAAGAAGACATTCCGTGACCCAGGACCTGGATTCTTAGCAGACACCGAATCTGCCAGTCCCTGCGTCATGGTCTTCCAGCCTCCAGAGCTGTGGGAAATACATTTCTGTCGTTTACAATCCACCCCCCCCCACACACCCAGCCCGTGGACTAAAACACAAGGTCACACAAGTGTAAAAAGGCCCTCAATGACAATGTCGTGAATAGACAGCAGACGGGAGCCTGGGGCTGCTGGAAACAGGTCTGCAAACACGCGGAGCAAAGAGATAGAATTCACTGGTGGCATCGTGCTATAAATAAGCATTTCACTTGTTAATTTTTCACCTGATAGAAAAAGCAGTGTTCTCCATTTTATGCTCATGGACCAGACTCCTGTCCCCTGGGTCACTGTGTCTGCCAGCCTGACGTGTGGGCAGCCCAGCTCCATTTTAATGATGAAAACATGGCACAGATGTGTGGGGTTGGGGTTGTGTATCCCTCTTCATAAGCAAAGCTGAGGATATTTTCTTTCTCTTTAGTGCTTGAGGCAAGCTTGAACTACAAGTTAATGGGACCCAAAATATCTCTATTTTATGTTATTAAAGGTAATCTTCTTTAATTGACACAATCTAAGGAAAATAATATACTTTAGAGACCAAAAAAAGTAGCATATCTTAGATCAAAGATTTTTCCTGGTGATTGTGTTTGATTATCTTTCAAAAACATGCATCACAAGAGTTTCTAGAATGCAGGAATTTGATTCTTGATTTTATTTATTTTGTAGGTACTTATTCCGACTTTTAAATCATAAGACAACGGGGGTGTCCTTTTATAATGTTTACAATGTTGGTAACTCAGAGGGAGAAAACTATATAAACTATATATTTTCTTAATGTTTTTTTTTTTTTTGAATAGCAGTATTTCTGGAATTGTAATTACTTTTTATAAACAGCTTCGTTGAGAACAGAGCATACCCCTTGTTGGCCCCCTTGTGTCTGGTGCCTTCCCCTCCATCTGAGGGACAGTAAAAAGAAAGAGTCGTGGCCCCTACCCCCATGATGTGTGTGCTTCCAAGAACAGCAAACCCGGACACAGTCAGGACTTGTATCTCACATGAAAGGCCTGTTGAACGAGGCCTCTGCCAGCCTTTCGGAGAACCTGACTGCTTGCCTCGCTGATCTCACTTCTGTAGGGTAGAGTGGGTGCAAAAAAGACTCCTGTTAAAATAAATGTTATAACACACACAAAGTGCTTGCACAGACCCAGGTGGTGGTGAGATCAAGGCGCCATGAGGGTTGGTGTCTAGTGAGGACACTCTCACTGGTTTGTAAATGGCTGTCTTCTCTCTGTGTCTTCACATGGTAGAGAGAGAGCTCACTTGTGTCTCTTCCTCTTCTTACAAAGGCGCCAGTCCTATCCAATCAGGGTCCCACCCTCATGACCTCAGTTACCCTTAATTGCCTACCCAGAGACCCCAGCTCCAAACACCATCATACTCAGGTTTAGGGTCAACATGTGAATTTGGGGTGGTGGACACATTTCGGTCCCTATCTGGGAGCGAGGGGACTTTTCCATCCACACACAGAGTGTGATGTTCTTCGGCCTTTTCTCACCCCCAATCTTTCAGTAGCCCTAAGACCTCTTACCCCCAAAAAACTTGGAATCTCACAGGAAAACCCTAAACGCAATGTTACTTTTACCACTGTTAACTCCTCAAACAGGAGGAAACAATCGATTCTCCCCGTGGGAAACGTGAATATGTGAAGTGTGTGGAGAAAATGCAGACCAGAGGAACCTCTGCGTCTACGTCCAAGACTGTCACCTCTTCTCCAACCAGATCCAGCAGGTTCTGGAGAAAAGACTTTAGAGAGGTAAACTAGGATCTGTCCCCATTTCTTCAGTCTTGTTCTGAGAGCGCTTGGGCTTGGAGTCATGACGCAGAGTCCTCAGGGCCAAACCTGCCAAGTGTCCCCCAACCTGATGGAACCATGGAGAGATGGGACACTTGTTTTCTGTTTTAAAAAAGAAAAGAAAAGGAGGAGAATCTAAAGGGCAGTATAACTGGGAAAGTCACTAGGTCCCAGAATATTGAGCGCGAGGAGCCTGGAGGAGGGCCGGGCACCACGCTGGAGTAGATGCCTTGAGGGGACACGCTCTCCTGGCCGTGACTGGATTCATGTGAATTAGGACAGCTCTCCAAGCCTTTGACCCTCATTACTGCTTTCCTTGTCATGTCTCAGAGGACAGATGACACAGCAATCGAAAGCAACCCAGTTATTTCTAAAAGACAAATCCAAGATCTGAACTCTTTTAGGTTTGCCCTCATATTCCACAGCCAGTTGGACATGCTGCAGTGATGTCATTCATGGTTTGATTGTGTGTCTCACTGACCTACCTGAGACAGCCTCGTGAGACAACATGAAAGCTTCTGCTTGAACACAGAGACCCGACCTCAATTTGAGCATTCGGTCCTGTTAGCTGGGACGACATGAACACCTGCGGAGATGAAAACTGATTTTGCAGGATCTATTTTGCACTAAAGATATTGGACATACCTAAGTACACTTATGGGACACCACTTGGGGTCAACTTGTGCACCGCCAAGTGTCCTTGGAGACGTCACTGTACTAGTGCTTCTCAATGCAAATCTAAAGGACTCATGGAAAGAGCAAGATGTGGGTAAAATTATAATAGAGGGGGAAGCTTGGCTTCAGAAGATATTGCTGTCCTTGACCATAGGCCTTGGCAGTATTTTCTGTTGCAGGTTAACTTAAGAGATGCATTTTATGGCAAACCCTGAAGTTGGATAGTATATACATAGTAAACCATGTGATGGATATAAAGCATCAGGAGACAGAAGCGATGACAAAGCAAAGCACATTCCTACTCTTATGTGGGACCAGCCTGTGTCTTGTCTAGAAGATTCCAGGGGTTCTTGCATGCCCCATCCCAGGACATGCAGTGCAGACACGCAAGAACCAAGCGGTCCAGAAATGGGAGGAACTGTTACGACCAGAGACCACCATTAGATGTCTCAGTCTGGAAAGACAACCAATGGGAAGCATTTGGATGAAAGCTTTGGCTTGATCAGAGTGTAAATTTGGTGAAGGAGGGAATTTTAGATTTGAAAGGTGGTTGTAGGAATACCATTCCATGCCAGAGAAAAAGAGTGGAATTTATTATCCCAGGCATAATACGGCTGCAAAGACTAATATTCTGGAAGCTTGTTTGTGTAAGATAATGAATTCTCCATGACAGACGGGTATGATGAAGCTTAGGAGCTGGGCATGGAAGGAGAAAGGAAACATAAAGAATACCGAGCTAAGCTATGTGTTGATCTGTTGCCACAATGTTCCTCAGGTTCCTCTAGATCATAGCACAGAGCAAACCACTGTAGCTGGAATGGTGTGTCTAAGATCACAACGGCATATGGCCTGAGTGTCTGAAGGGAAACGTAGCACCTGCATCACGTGATCCCGCATGCAGTAGGGGATATAGAGAAGCAGCTTCTAAGTCCTTTCTGATTCATATGGCCATCACATCAATGTGAATTCATGATTAATTTGAGATGTATTTAAAACTTCTCCTTCCATAATATATTCTTTTCTTTAACAAGCCCCTCAATATTTCATTAATCTTTATCTCTCACATTCCTGTTCTTTTTCCCCCAAAGGAGTTCTCATATTTCCTCTTCTGTTCTCATGATACTTTCCATAGATGTGATCCCAGACTTGAAAGTGGTAAAGAGCCCATTGATATCTGTCTTAGGGAGGAATGACTGGGGACCTCTCATGCTGGGATTTCCAGTGGAGGGGTCCACTTAGAGAGAATGCTCATCCTCTCCAATCATAGAAGGGCCCTGGGTCCTTGGAAGAGCTCTTCACTGCCTTCTGTGTGGAATTTATCACACTTTGGAGCAAGTTGGAGTCCCAGGGAAAGTCTCCACTGCATTCCCAACTACTGTCCAGCACCTGTCTGGTTATACAGGGGTTCTGGAAGCATTCTATGTTTTCTGCAGCCAGATCTTCTTCATGACCACAGAGTGTTATGTCTTCTGCTTATGTCTTTAAGATACTCTCAGATTGGGAGACAAAAAGATCATTGGAGAGAATTGCATTAACATACTGGGGTTTCAAAGAGTTCTACCCTGAGGAAGAAGCCATAAATATTCATAACAAGTCTTGTTTCCCTGGATCCTGGTAGAGATGAGGTCTTTGTATGTTTTTAAGAAGGGTAAGACTATAGCTTTAGTTGATAATGTATTTGTTTTTAATAAAACTCAACAAAATATGTCTGTCTCACATCTCCCCAGGATATTATTTTATATTTTGCTACATTTGGTTTCTTAATGTCTTTTTGGAAACTAGAAGGATACGGGAAAATCATTCATTAGTAGAAGGAAAATTAAATAATCCACTGGCTTTCTGGAGGTTTTGTCAACCAGCTGGGCTGACCTTCAGGATGGCGTTCTTCATTTTGTGCTTATGTCCTTGAATTCCTGCTACATTAATAATGCCTGATTTTTGTGTAACTCTTGTGGTTGGATCTTCTCAGTGTTTTTATTGAGGTCAAAGGTTTCCAGATATTCCATTGTTATTGCTCGAAACAAACAGTCTCATTATTAAACTTAACTTGGGACTCAGAACAATGAAAATTTCTCAAAAAGGAAGAAAACTAGGAGACATCCAGTTCTTTCAACTTTTAGTTTCACAAACTTTCGTGGTCATTCCAGGAAATGGAGTCTATCCAGGCAACTGGAATTCAAAGGGAAAAACAAACACACAAACTTCTGAGAAGCACGTAAAGGGCATCTGTGGGAACAGAGCACTTGGCTGAATCAATGCTCGGATGCACACCGTCCAGGGCTCTCACCTCCCCTCCCGCGATGTGCAATTATCTGCAAGTATCGAGGTCGTCCCTCGGGTGGTCTGCCCAGAACCCTTGGAAGACCAAAGAAATATTGCACTTTAGATTTCATGGCAAATATTTTCAAAACTAATGTGTAGGTTCACCCCTGCTTGCATATCAGAGATTTTATTCACCCTGACTGTAACAGCTGACCAAGAAGTACTGTAGGGACTATCTCCGGGGCGCTGGGAAGGCATGGGCAAAGGTAACACGGCATACAACGACCGCTCTCAAGGTCTCCAAATAGAAGGTGGCCCGTGATGGTGCAGGTGGAGCAGGACAGGCTGGCTGTGGCCAACCAGCTAGCTATTGCCACCACCACTGGAATGGAAGCCATCACCATCACCAGGATGCTGATCATCACCGACGCCTTCTGTCGGAGTTTCTCCGAGTCGCCGCGAGCTCCTCAGCTGCCGAGCTTCTGCACCCGTGCCTCAGAGGCAACCTGTCCCTCAATCACCGTCACCCAGCCTGGAGCACCTGCCTCTCCTGCCCCCAAATAAACTGGTCCTCAACAGGAACCAGCCCACTTGGGTCTGTCTTTTCAGGGCTTAGTGTGTGACCTGACACCCTTCCAGGCCCCACACGAGTGTTTCTGAGTCAATGAATGAATAAATGAATGATTTACTGTGTTTCAAAAATATGTCGACTCTGTGCAATATTTAGAGATGGAAACCCCTCATAAGACAGTTGACCTTGTCAGGCTTTCCAATGCACTGTGTGACAGATGGAGCTGGGCTCTGACATCCGCTCACCTCCACTTCCGCATGCTCCTGCCGCCAGCGGGGGCTGGGCCTCCAGCTCTATTTGTTGATCTGAATGCCTCAGGATGCTGAACCTCCCTCGCGACCTCCTTCTTTCCTGCTTGTCACTTCTCCATCCCCCCACCCCAGTCCCATGGCCGCTGACACCAGCTCTGACGCAAAATCATGTTGCAAAAATCCAACCATTTCACTCATGCTGAACTCATAACTGCTGACTTGATTTTCACAGCACAACGATTCAAATGCTCTCTGCAGTCGCGGGGGCTCCGTGTGTTCACCTGCCTACACAGCGCTGCCATGTGGGATGAGCAGCTCTGCCTTCAGATCCTGAATGTGCAGCCTGCCCTCCCCACGGCTGCCCTGCTCTGTCTCTGGAGTCCGAGCCCACAGCCCGCCAGGGAGCTCCTGGAGGGTGTGGGAGATCTGCCAAGACAGACGGCAGGTGCAGCTCCTCGGCTTGGACACACGTCTCTCAGGGTGACCCTGCATGTGCCTGGAGGGCCTGAGCAGCAGGACAGCCACCTCCGTCAGCCTCCATCCTCGGTCCTGAGGGGCTGCCGCTGGGCTTCCCGAATGCCTGGAGGCCGGGCCCCAGACCCCATTACACGGCCCCAGGCCCCTGCCAGGCACTCGTCCTTCGGGATTCCAGGCCAGAATTTCCCAGAAGCAGCTCCTTACCAGATGTGTGGAGATCATCCGTGACGTGCTAGGCGCCATAAGACGTGAACAAGACAGTGAACCTAGCCCTGACTTTACGGAACTTTCCACCAGGGCAAGAAACTGGCAGATTTGACGGCAGTGGTCAGTGTTGCTGAGGGGCCCCTCGGTGGTCAGAGTGGTCTGCCCGGACCAGAGCCACCTGGGATGCCTGTGGTTCTGGTGCACCCGGGTCTAGTCGGTTCTGGCCCATCTCCCAGGGGAAAGAAGGCCTCGGGTAGGCAGACCAGGACCATTTCAGAGCCAAGGAGTATTTCCAGGCAATACCAGAGACATGGCTACTACTCGGGCAGGCATAAGACCCACGAGGCCAAACTACCATCTTCTCCAGCCGGGGGAGTCATTCTGGGGGTGCAGCCACCTCTGAGCGTGCAGGGAGGATGACAGAGCTCAGGCCCAGCATGGAGCGTAGTTTGTGTGCCCTAAAAACGTGCCTTAAAAGATGAAATTTCAACACCAGGCAGCCTTGGTACCCTAGAATAATGTGTTCCACTTTGGGCCTGATTGGGTATCCCAGCCTTGGTCCTGGACAGTTTTTAGCAAACATTTCTCTAAACTTCCAGTTAAAATCTCTTTTCAAATGAGTTCACATAAACTTCCTGCTTCTTGCCACCTGTCCTCTCGAGATGGTTCTTCTCCTGAATCAGGCAACATTTCCTTCAGGAAGGCATGAAATATATAGGAAGGTTGCAATTTTGATCCTCCCAGACAGTATTCTTTTTTTTAAGATTTTTTTTTTATTTACTTGACAGAGAGAGAGAGAGAGCACAAGCTGGGGGGAGGCAGAGGGAGAGGGAGAAGCAGACTCCCCACTGAACAGGGAGCCCGACATGGGGCTCAATCCCAGGACCCCATGATCATGACCTGAGGCAAAGGCAGCTGCTTAATCAATTGAGCCACCCAGGCGCCCCCTCCCAGATATTATTCTGATAGGCAAACATAGAAATCAATAAATATGCATGCAGAACCAATGACACGCAAGGACTATACAGCACGTTTGTCAGGACCTTGCACAGAGAAGCAGCTCACTGCATGAAGGTCAAATTAATATGACCAAGGGTCCAATAGATGCCCCTTCACTTTGTTCAGGAAAAATGTGGGTACTTTCAACAAAAGTAAATAAGCTTTTTTTTAAAAAAAGATTTTATTTATTTATTCATGATAGAAAGAGAGAGAGAGAGAGAGAAACAGAGGGAGAAGCAGGCTCCCAAGGAGAAGGGAGCCTGATGTGGGACTCGATCCCAGGACCCTGGGATCATGACCTGAGCCGAAGGCAGATGCTTAACCATCTGAGTCACCCAGGCGCCCAGTAAATAAGCTTTTTGAAGCATAGTTGATTCCTGCTTTGAAAGAAGTAAAATCTTGGGGCACCCAGGTGGCTCAGTCGGTTAAGCATTGGCCTTCGGCTCAGGTCACGGTATCAGGGTCCCAGGATCGAGTCCCGCATCGGGCTCCCTGCTCAGCAGGGAGCCTCCTTTCCCTCTTCCTCTGCCCCTCCCCCTGCTTGTGCTCTGTCTCCCTCTCTTAAATAAATAAATAAATAAATAAATAAATCTTTAAGAAAAAAATAAGTGAAATCTGCCACCCCAGCCATGTTCTGTCTGCACGTGGAATAGAATTCAGTTTAGAAACAGGGGTGTGGATAAATATGTATTCACATGGATTTCAGCAGAAGGGGTGATCTTGTCCTAAGGGTATTGATTTTTATTTTTAAATTTGGAGGAATGCAGCTGAGGCAAAATGAGACAGTAGTCACAATGGGCTAGCAGAAATTGGAAGTGTTTGTTAGAGATTCCATTTTCTATTGTAATAGGGATAAAACTTGGAGACAGAAATTGTCAGTGTTTTCATCAACAGGGAGTCCTTAAGTACCAAAATGTTAACTCTATTGAATTGTAATCACCTAATATTCAATTCTTGTTACAATCCTCCAAACCAGTCTCCCAGGAGAGGCTTTGGCAAGTTTGATTTTGCAGAACAGTTTGCAATTCACCAAAATATATTCAGCACAAAATCCAATCACGTTAATATAAGTGCCTGAGATGAACAACCTGCAACAAAGGGGGAAATGAACAGAGAGATGAATCCCGTTCTCCTGACCCAGGGAACATGGGCACCCGTGCCAACTCCCGCCAGCCCAAGAAGGAGCTGACGCCACCTGGTGGAGGCATGCGGGCCTCGCTCTTGCCTGAAGGCACGGCTCAATGCACTGCAGAAGTTCCATCCGATATCCTGCTGGAATATTTTCTCCCAGAAATGATGGCAGTTGGAGGAGCTCTTTCCTAAAAGGAAATAGGTCTTATGTTAGAAAAGCCAGGGTCTCTGTGGGGTAATTTAGGGCTATTTTTAATATTCGGGGTCATATTGTGAATCTCCCATGAAGATGTTTTAAGAGATAAACTGATACTCAGCATTCGTGACAACGGAATGGCAGAAGAGAAGGCAGAGTGGGAAGGGACGCAGTCTGATTGTGGAATGGAGTGGAGTGGAGTGGTGCACGACCACTGAGCATCACGACGCAGAAGAATATTTGGGGGCAGAGAAATATCAGCAGGAAGGAGTATGTGAAAAACCCAGGTCTCAGATCACAACATTAAGTATGACCGTATCTTTATAAACATGTGCATAGGAAAAAAATAGAAGTAAAAATGCCAAATATTGGTAGGGGAGGAGAAGGGGGGGTCAGGGCTTAGGGAGTCGGTCAGGGATGGCATCACAGGTGAGTCAAGTCCTATAAGTGGGGCAGGAAGCATGGTTGTCTGGGACAAGGTCATCCCGGGTAAAGAGAACAGCAAGCATACGGCCCTGAGTGTGGCGTGCACTTGGCATAGGACACTGACCTACCTGTAAAGTTCTCTGGGGGACCCCAGGCTGTTACTAAGAAGTCAGAACACAGATGGGGGCTTTCAGTTTGTCATCCAGCTGACAAAAACCATGAGCTCATTCAATAAAGAGATGGGGCCCCAGAAAACGAGCTCCCCACATGGAAAAGACGCACCTTCAGCTTCTCCTCCCATTTCCCAGATTTCCGTGCACTTCCAGGGTGTCAGGCTGTTAGGCTGATGTGCATGGGTAAACCTGAGTCACATCTCACCTTGGATTGGAAAGATGGACATGCTCATTACTGTGAGGCTGATGGAGCCATGGCAATGAAGTCGGCTACGAAATTCTCAAGCCAACAAGTGGGTGTCCTGATTGATTACCCACGGCACACACGGGGGACCACAAAGATGCAACACAAGCCAAGGCAGAGGAGGGGAAGTGTTTCCAGGAACAAGGCCCTTTGTCCAAAATTACGGCAAGAAAGCAGCCAGGTCAGAAAATCAACAAATGAATTTCGACTTTGTATCTCCAGGAGTTTGGGTTGTCAAACTTAAAGCTGCAAAGACCCCAGAGTAGAGGGAGCCTCAGACAGACTAAGCGCGGGGTGCAGAGAATGCAGGAGTCCTGCTCTGTTCTCTCCCTGCGTCATCTGGGGGCCGAAGCCAAGAGTGGAGTATCTTTCCTTAGAGTCCCCAAAAAAGTTCTAGAAAAAGGAGTTTCTAGTGACGCGGCTCGAGTGGCTCGTTTATTGCTTATCCCCATTCCTGTGGCTGCTGGGATAAAATGCTGGGGTGCAGGCCTGGAGCGAGGTGACATTGAACTCCACGGACACCAGGACCAGGGGCCACGCGGGCGAGGCGGCGGGGCTCACACCCAGAGCACAGGGAAGAGGGGAAGTTGAGGAGCTCGAGGAGCAGGACAGCCCACGCGCACTTTGGGCCCCAAGTGCAGGGCTTCTCCGTCAGGACACCCGGGCTCTGGGCATGTATTTATAGATTGTCCAGCATCAAAGCTCCTAGTCTTTGGGAAACTCCCGTTTGCAGCTCATTTTTTTACAGCAACAATTGCTTTGCCTCACGTGTCCTTTTGACAATGCCAAGGCAGCATGAAGTGGCTGTGCGTTGGAATAACTGTCATGAAAGCAATTTCTGTAAAAATAAATAAACCCCGTAAAGGACGCGTGTACTCAAAAGCGGACCCCTTGCCAAGGAGAGGGTGGAAGTTAAAGGCAAGAGCCCCATCTAGTGGCTGCAGAACTCACATGGTCGCCGGACGTCTGACCCCAGGATTTGGGGATGCAGCCCTATTTGGGGGAACACTACTTTATCATCAGAGGAAATAGGGTGACCGAAGAGTGGACGTTATTTGGTACCTTCAGAGACCTAACCGCAAACAATGAGAGAATTCATTGAAGGGATAGATGTACAGAAATGACTTTTCCTTGTGTCCGTGATAGATGGAAACCTGCTCCTGGCTTGTGTCAGGAAGCTAAAATCTCCCACACGTGCCTGCTGACGTCTGCACTGCCATGTTCCAGCGATTCCAGCAGGTGCTTTCCATTCAGTCACACGACCCAACACCCCCACCACCAGTTTGGCTCTAACAGCCAACCATGGAAGTCTTGGTAACATAAGAGTATGTAGAAAGACCAAGTCCCCCAAATTTGTCATTTTATGGTTTGATATGACATAACCTCATTTTAGAAGGTTAAAATCCACTACCCTGGAGCACATGGCTCAGTCGGTTAAGTGTCTGCCTTCGGCTCAGGTTATGATCTCAAGGTCCTGGGATTGAGTCCCGCATTGGGCTCCCTGCTCAGCGGAGAGTTTGCTTCTCCCTCTGCCTCTCCCCCCCCCCACACACTCGTGCTCTCTCTCGCTCTCTCTCTCTCTCTGTGTCAAATAAATAAATAAAATCTTTAAAAAAAATCCACTACCCTAAGAAAGATGTATATTTTAGGACGACATACAGTTGTAATAAAAATGGGTGGGAAGTAAAGTAAGGGAATAGTTTTCTTGGGCTGGAGGGGAGAGGATACTCTCTAGGTACAAAATTGTTCTTGTCACATTTTAAAATATTACAAAACACACAAGTATACATTATGATGGGTATTTGTACAATAGAGGTCTATCCATCTAGTCCATTCCTCAGCAGAATTTTTGTTGTGTCTGATGTGAAACCAGGTCTGAGCTCCTTCAGGAGACAAGCGGACATAGGCCTGTTTTCTCTGATGTGGTACTTGTTTAAAAAGTGGTACTTGTTTAAAAGTTGGAGTTCTCCCTAGTGTCATCATTGCTGCCCAATGAATTCCTCAAATAACAGAAGGTTAGAACAGAAAGAGACCTTGGAGGTCTGCTGGAACTTCTTTATGTTGTAGAAAATGAATCTGAAGCCCAGAGAGGTTATGTGCTTTTCCCAAAGCCACACAGCTAAGCAGGACCCAGGCCTCAACTCCCAGCCCGGTGCCTGTTGAAGCAACTTAGCTGCCACCTTCCAAATACAATTCAAGATCAGAATCGTGTCCATGGCCTTGTTCTGCGTGACCTTGTCGGCCTTCAATTGACACTTGCCTTTCCAAAAGCCTGGGAAAGATCAGTTTACCTGTGAAATCAGAGACGGGACAGATGTTATTCATGGAACAACTTTATTTTATCCAGGAACCGAACCAAATTGATGATTGTACACAGAAAAGTCTTCTTTTCCTTGTGAAATGTTTCATTAAATTATTTCCACCCCACAGATTCATTGAAGTCAGATCACTTATATTAGACTTTTATGTAAACTGTTGTCTATCAACAATCACAAGATAAATTTCAATATTCATTATTGAACTGTGATGAAAATACGACTTCAGGAAAGAGGAAATACAGTCTGTCATAATTAATATTCATGGAGAGTAAAATAAAATGATACTGAACGTGAAGAACCAAGTAATAGGTGGTACATCTGGACCTGCCATCTACATTTTTAAAGACATTAAGCAAAATATTTTGTTATTAAAGGCACGCAAAGGTTTCCTCAAGGAGAAAGAATTAGTGATTCGCATCGCCTGTATTTTGAAAAGCCTTCAACTTTCATTCAAAGTGAGGATGATCTAAGCTCCTTGTGCCCTTGACTGACTCAGCACTGACCTTTGATAATTGCTTCAACTTGCCTCTGTTGATCGTAAGCAATAGACGCACTCAGGCTTGATTATGAGTATGGCAATGAAGAGATTGAATCTCAGAGGAATTTTTTTTAATTTAAAGATTTTATTTATTTATCTGACAGAGAGCGACAGTGAGAGAGGGAACACAAGCAGGGGGAGTGGGAGAGGCAGAAGCAGGCTTCCTGCTGAGCAGGGAGCCCGATGCGGGGCTCAATCCCAGGACCCCGGGATCATGACCTGAGCTGAAGGCAGACGCTTAACGACTGAACACTCCGGGCACCCCTCTCAGAGGAATTTTTAAAAACCCTAAAAGGGCCAGCTTGTGTGGGAGTCAACTGCATTATCATCCAAGGCTGCTCCAAGATCGCACAAGGAGGGACCTTGGGAACCCACTCCCCATCAACACAATTCAACTACTCTGTATTCTACACACTCCCCTCACTTCCTACTGGCCTGGCCATTCCTTGATTTCCAATATAATCATTAGGAGAGGGCTTCCGGTAGGCTCAGCTGATAATGTCAGTTAATCACATCTGAGTGGAGACTGGCACTGAATCATGCCACAGCCCCGAGGCCAGCCTGTGAACGGACCGTCACTGGCCGAGGGGCCCATTTCTAAATCAGGCTGGGCCGAAGGATCTGGTCTTGGGACTCATACTGTCGCTGACAAACACTGGCCATCAGAGGAATGGTGGCCGTTCTCTTGAGGGGCTGTGGACACTGTGATTGATTTGTCTCATATGTGTGCTAATTCAAGGAAATACGTTGCACATTCTTTCTGCAAATGCAAAAATAAGCCTTGTCAAACAGCATTTTGTAAAGGGTATGGCTTACCTGGTCTATTCGCTGAGCACCCAGTTGGGGACCTGTGTTGCTCAATCCGTATCTCCTAAATTCAAAAGTATTTTTGTAGTAATATGTTAAAGTACGTGTAGTCAAGAACTAACTATACCCAGAGAGCATTGGCCTTTGCCCCTGCCTCCTGGAAGGTCATCTCTAAGCCCCTGGAAGGTCCTGCCTGAGGGGAGTATCTCTGTTTACCTGGAGCCTGGGGCTACACTGATCGTCTATAGTGTAATTTCTGGTGGGGGCTGTGGGATACGTGGTATCAGCTCAAGTCCAAGAGGGTCTGGAGACTAAAGATCAGACAGGCAGGCAGTCAATTATGACAGAATCCTAATAAAAACTCCAAACATCAAGGCTCTGGAAGCTTCCCTGGTTGGCAAAACTCCATGTGTATTGCCACACATCATTGCCAGGAGAAGCCAGCGCTTCCCACGGGACAGGACAACTGGAGGCTCTGTGCCTGGCATGTCCTGGTCACTGCCCCCTGGCCCCTCTTACCCTGGCCGACTTTCATCTCAATCCCTCTGCTGTGACAAACCACAACTGTGAGTAAAACAGCTTTCCGGGATTCCTTGAGTCCTTCTAGTGCATTATTAAATCTGAGAGTGTCTTGGGAATTTCCAAACTCTGCAAAGTATGATTATCCTTTTTGAGCTATTATTTAAAAGACTAAATAAAAGAATGTCAAGTACAATGCGTGTGCAATTTAGAAAGAGGACAGACATACACACATGTGCCAAATAAGCTATGACAGGTGCATCTCTGGAGTTAACATTCAACCTTGCTGGGGGAAACGCCTTCATCAGATGTTGGCCAAGGGCTAACAGAAACATCCTTGGCCTCGCCAACTTTTCTCAGTGTCCTTGTTCCGGCTCATTGGGAGTCCTTTTCTCCGATCCATGTTGTTCTGTGCGGACATTGTTCCTTCCTTATATGCATCTGTCTGCAGTTGCCAGGATATTTAGCATGGCTCTTGGGGATGTGTTGGAACAGGCTTAGGCTGGTGGCAAAATGCATTAGAATGGGCCATCTCATCCTAGGGGCACATGTAGTCCGGCTCCTTGTTATTGTAGAAGAATATTGAATGGGTTGTCCCTCTTTTTTAAGAATCTGCTAAAAGCAGGGGTGTGACCGGGGCCCAGCACACCAGAGCACGCGTCCCACGACAGGGAGTTGAGCCCTATGTTGGTAGAGATTGCTGGTGGCCACAGGCTCCTGACCCTGGGAGCTGGGCGAAGGCAGCCCAGCAGACTGGGGCATGTGCAGGGGAAGGCCAGGGATTTGGGTCATAACCTGGAGCAATGGGGTCGGCATGTACCTTTGCAGTGGCTGCAGGAGCCTGGGAGGACAGCCTCTCTGTGAGATGGGGTCAGCGAGCAGGGAGGAAGATAGAAAAATAATACCTCTTTCCTGGGCTCCAGCTGCATCATCAACAGGGCATGCTCCTAAGGATGGCAGGCACTTCCAGCATATTCCATGAAATGAATGTCTAATAGTCTGTTAGATGGCATGTTGGCGCGTCTGCATGTACCACAACCCTGTACACACAGTTCTGCTGTCTTTCGTGTGTCTCTGTCTCCGGTGAGCTGTGAAATGTGACTCTGCCTCTATCTCGGGGAGCATGCACTATTTTACCTTTTATGCACACTGCCAGGTGGCATTCTAAAGTATCTGCAGCAATCAATGCTCCCACCGTGTGGGCAAGAGGGGGTTACTCTAGATACCGACAATGGTCAAACACTTAAACCTTTGCCAACGGGACTGGTTAAAAATGGTTTCACATTTTTATTTTAATTTTTATTTCCTTAGTTGTGAGTTGAGGGTCTTTTTTTTAATTGGTCATTCGTAATTCTAGTTTGGAAACAACTTGACCTTTTTTTATGATCTGTATTTTTCTTAGAGATTCGTAAAAATTGTTTGTATGCTAAGGCCTTTTCCTGCCATGTGATTTGGAATTCTTGGCGGGGGGGGGAGGGGGGTTGGTCTTTTGAATTTTTAACAATACTTTTGTTGTGCACATATTTTTAAATTTTATACTGACAAATGAACCAGGTTTTTTAAAAAAATTATTTATTTATTTATGTATTTATTTGAGACAGAGTGCACACCCCGCTGTGCACATGGGGAGCAGGGGCGGGGGTGGGCAGAGGGAGAGGGACAAGCAGACTCCACAATGAGCGCAAAGCCCGAAAGGCCTCCATCCCATGACCCTGAGCTAAATCAAGAGTTGGACACCCAACTGACCAAACCACCCAGGTGCCCCAAATCAGTGTTGTTGTTGTTTTTTAATGGATTCTGGATTTTTATATCATACATATAAATAATTCCTAAATTGTGTTTTAAATTTATCCATCTTTCTTTTATGTTTTTATGAACTCATTTTATATTAAACTCATTGACCTATCTGAAATCTCTTTTGGTGTAAAAAATGGGTCTGTATTGAACTGTTTTGTCGCAACATCATTTCTTAAATAATCATCATTTACTCAGTGATTTAAAATGCTTCCTTTATCATGGATGAAAATTCCATATGTTCTGTTGTCTGTCTCTGGACACAGTATCTGGTGTCCCTGAGATCAGTCTGTCTGCTCCCTCTTAATAGTCAACTGTGCTGGTTTCCTGGGGCCACCGAAACAAGCACCACAGACCTGGGCTCAAACAATAGACCTTTGTTGTCTCCCAGTTCTGGAGGCCGGGAGTCTGAGATCCAGGCGTGGGCAGGGCTGGTGTCTACCGAGGCCTCTCTCCTGGGCATGCGGACGCCGTCTTGTTCTCCCGACCCTCCATGTCCTCACATAATCTTCCCTCTCTGCAAGTCTGTGTCCTCATCTCCTCTCCTTATAGGGATACCAGTCAGATTGGATTAGGACCGGTCCTAGTGACCTCATTTTACCTTAATCACCTCCATAAAAAACCCATCGCCAAATGAAGTCCCATTCTGAAGATCTGAGGATTACTGGGAGTTAGGGCTTCAGCACAGGAGTTTGGTTGAGAAACAATTCAGCTCATGACACCATCTTATAACCTGAGATAAAAGATGGTTTCAGGTGAAAGATAAAATCAGTAAGAAAATAAATGCCTATCTGTTTGAATCATGATGACTCAGGTTATCCACCGTCTGCCTTCAAAGCTTTGCTAATGATCATGAATGGACATCCCAACATTTAATTTATCTGGAAATATATCAGACAGGTACACAAATTTAGAAAGGAGTCTGTGAGTCAGAAGGTGCAGAATGCAGACATCTGCTTCCAGCTTGTCCATTAAGCCCAGAGCTCTACCTACATACTGCACATGTGTGGTGGCGCTGGGGGTGGGGGCAGGATAGAAATGAGTACTAACTGAGTACTAACATGTGATGTGCAGGGTCCCTCAGGAGCCCATGCCTTTCTCTCATCCAATTCCTGATTCTTAGTTCTCTCTCCCCTTGGATTCAGATTTAGTATTTGAGTTGAGACCTTCCCAACTTTGTGTTTTCAAACTCAGTTCCCCTAAAGACACTTTCGTTAGAAATGGGACCAGTCCTGCATTAGAATGGGACCAGTCCTGCGCTTCCCACTGCACACTAGCCGTGGGGATAACAGGGCCAGTTCTCACCCATCATGTCCACTCTGGCACAAATTTATTTGGCTCCTGACCCAAAAAGATCCTCATTGTTTTCCCAAGAAGTGTATTTCAACAAGGAGATGACGCCTTTATTATAAATGTTATCAATAAAGGAGTAATTTTCAAGATCGATATGTTGAAAGATGTGTTGAAATGAACCTACTTTAAAGATATGGTCTCTGAATTTAAAAAAGAACCAATTCAGAAGTAACAAAAACAGCTTTTCTCCCATTGAGCTTTATGCTGTATAAATATGCTCTTGCTCTCGCCTCTGGCTTGTTTCCACTAAAAAGACATTTCATTAATGAATATTTATTTCACTGCCACATATAATAATGCATAAGAATACTAAATAAATGTTCTCATGGGCATTTTTTCCCTTCCTCCCTCCTCTGATATGTACCCATTTGTTCTTTCTCTAACTGACAGGTATTTGTTTCAAAACTCCAAAAAGTGATGTCTGGAAATCCAATTATAGTATTCATTTTCTTCTATTTCTGGCATGTCAAAATTCCTTTTTCAAACAAATAAGCTAGAATATGGTAGCATGTTTTGCTGAAAAGACCAACAATTCGCCATAAAACTTAACATTTGTTCTGTGAAATAGTGGTTTTGATCAGTAAGTGGAACTCAAGGAAGAAGCTCAGGGGGAAAGCCCAAGGGCTGTAGGTGGGGAAGGCAATGGATAGCCATAGACTTCCTCTTTTTAGGATATAAACCTGACAATTGTATTCTAAAGTATCAACAGCAGATTAGTAAGATACTAATTTTAACAGTATAGCACAAACATAAATATTTTATTTTGAAAGATCCTTCTAGCATTTCATAATACAGGAAGTTGACTTATTTTAACATGGTGGTGGGGCCAAATAATGGCCCCCAAGTATGTCCACATACTAATCCCTGGAACCTGTGAATATGTTAGGGTACATGGCAAAGAGGATGTAAGGTAGCAGATGGAATTAAGGTTGCCAATCAGATGATCTTAAAATAAAGAAATTATCTTGGACGATCTGGATGGGACCAGCATAATTACAAGGGTCCTTAACTAGGACAGCGGAAGGCAGAAGCAACAGATATAGAGAAATAGCATCAGGAGAAAGACTGGACCAGCCATTGCTGGCTTTGAAGTTGGAAGAAGGGGCCATGAGCCAAGGAATGTGGGCGGCCTCCCAAAGCTGGAAAAGGCAAGAAAACATATTCTTCTTGAAGTCTCCCGGGAAAGGGCAGCCAGCCCTTTGCTCTTCTTTTAGCCCAGGGAGACCTGTACTTCTGACCTCCGGAACTGTGAGATAATTAACTCATGTTGTTTTAAGTCAGGAAATGTGTGGTAATTTGTTGTAGCATCAATGGGAAATAAATACAAACACGTCACATTGTTTATTAATTCCCCATTTGGGGAAAGTCCAATGTGTCCCATTCTCCAGTAAGGCTTCTCTGAGCCATCATTTGCTGGTAAAATCTTTGCCTTTGCCCTCCAGAGGGCACTGCTTGCAACAACATGGTAATTTCCTACTTATTTTTCTGCAACCTACGCTAGACCAAAAGTTCCATAAAAGTGGGGACTATGTCTTTAATCTCTGCCTGAAAAGCTAGTTTCTAAACTTTTACCCAAATTTTGGCCACAGCTAAGTAGCTTATCCTGAGTCCGATAAATATTTATTCAACCAGAGTGATAATGGACCCCATTGTACTCCTGCCTGGAAACCAGTTACAAACGTATTATAAAGTGTTTTCAGTTTTATAATGTAATCCATGACCACAGAGCAGATAAAGGGTCAAACTCAGAGCCTGGACCTGAATATTGTAACCAGACTACTGAGCTGTGGGTTAGTTACACCAGGAACCAAGTCATTCACAAGGAAACAGTAGCATTTGGGTTGCAGATAAAACATCAGAAACAGACAAAACAGTTAGAATGTAAGCAATGGCTAGCCTTGGAGAAGAAACATTTGAAGAAAATGAACTTTGGCTTTGGAAGTCCCCAGAGTTTTATTTTCCTTCTTCATTTTATCCTTTCTACCTAGTGATGACACCCTGTCCTCATAGCCTTCCACCCACTACTCAATAAAAGTCATTCCATCTCAGTGTGAATTTAGGTGAATGAGTATTTGCATTTTAAGCATTTTGCTCAATTTGGAACACAAGTCTGTCTCCTGCTAAAGTATTTCAGGCAGCAGTAAATATGTGCTAAGGACAAGATGCAGGTGGAGTCCTTTCTTTGCCTGGACTCCAATTCTAAATTTGCACCTTGAGGGGGGTCCAGTCTAACGATTTATTCTGTAGTTGTTTTAATCTTGAGGATTTCTCTGTTACAGGAAGCAGAAACAAAATTCAAATCATGTGTATTAAAAGCAGAAGTGAAAAAGCCCTTTGAAGAAATATAATATCACTATGGCCTTGGGGTAGGTGCAGAATGATTTGAACCAGCAATTCAATTTTTCCCATATAAATTACAAGATTCATTGAGTCTGTTCTCCAGTGACCTCCTTCTAGGTGCCTATTCCTGGCTTTCTTTATATTCCTTTAGAATCTTCGACTCTCTCAGTGTTAATATTAACACACTATCTTATTTCTTATAGCTTTTTATAGACTTATAAAAGTCCTTAATAATAGGACTCGTCTTAATATCTGCTAAAATAAGTTTCCCACATTGTCCTTCTTCAAAATTTCTTTGCCTGTTCTTGAATCTTTTATCCTTCATCTGTATTTTAGGATCATTTTGTGCTCCTAATCTGTTGGGATTTTTATTGGGATTGCATTGCATTTTTTTTTTTTTGCAAAGAAATGACATCTTTATCATACTGTTTCCTATCTATGAATATAGACTGTCTTGCCATCTATTTAGACTTCATAAATTCCTTTCATTAAAATGTTGTTAGGTCCATAATTAAAATCTCCTTTTGACTTGTTCCACTCAAATGGGAGTATATTTTTCCCACTCAATGAGAGTTTCAGCCCACATCTAGCTCTTTTTTTCTTACTGATTTGTGCTATATATGTATGAAAAATAATGCATACCACTATTTTTACTATCTGTGTAGTATTTAGTTATATGAATGTGTTATATTTTATTTAATAAAACTCTTCTTGGTAGACTTTAATGTTTTTCAATATTTGCTATAGTCAAAAATGCTGCAAAGAACATTGTTACTTATACATCATTGTGTCCTGTGAGAATAGAGCTGTAGGGTAATTCTCACAAAGTGAAATTTCTGCTAAAGAGTACACTCACTTAAAATTTGTATAAATAGTGCCAAAGTGCTTTCCAAAAGGTAAATATAGAGAGTAGCACATAGTCCTCAGAGCATAAAAGTACCTGATCTCCGTAACTTCACTAGCCTCACTGGTCTTAGATTTTATCAAACCATTATATCTGATAGATAATGTAATAACCCATTGTTATTTTAATGTACTTTTTCTTCAATTATGATTAATCCTGGATTTTTTTCACATATATATATAAATTTGTAAGGTCTTTCAAAATTATTATTACTAGTATTATTAAAGGCGCATTAACCAAGAGGAATCTCAACATCTTACATTTTCTGAAACAACTGTTCAAAACATCTGAAGTCAAAGTACATTCAAGTGAAGAGCTTCTCTCCATCAAAGATGGGTATCAGACAACATACCTAGAAGCAGAAATGAAACCAAAATCTGTCAAATTAATGTGAATTTTTTAATGAGTCATTTTAAGCAGACAGAAAAAAGAAAGCTGAAGGCTGGAGTTGATGCTGTACCAACGTCACAATTAAGACCCAAGATAACACAACTGTGGAATCTTAGGGTTGAAAGTCGACTTGCAGAAAATCATGGGCCTGTTTTTCTGAGCTCAAAAGAAGATGAAAGGCTCTTATTCAAAATCCAGGTGGCAGAGTTCAGGTTGGCACATAGGTGACGCACAATATATTTTTGTTGAATGAAAAACAATGAAGGAGCACTAGCACTGGCGTCTAGGCTTTAGGATGGGGATTTCTCCTTCTTCCATGTTATTAGCAGTGTTTGTTGATCTTTTATACATTTCTATAATTTTATAACTTCAACATTGGAGGCACTGAGCTAATCCCTCACCTTGCATTTCCAACAGTCATCACTTGTGGTTTATGATAGACTCAGGAATAAAGGATTTCCAAAAAGTATGCATTATGTCAATGATGTGCAATCCTGGGAAACAACGCACTTTGATTTTTCTTCGAAAGGTGAAAGAACCTTGACTTTTCTGTATTCATTGGCTGGGGTGGCCATCAAGAAGTACCACAAACTGGATGGTTTAGAACAACAGAAATTCATTGTCTCATAGATCTGGAGGCCAGAAGTCCAAGATCGAGGTATGGGCAGATGGTTCGTTCTGAGGCTGTGACGGGGAATCTGCTCCATGCTTCTGGTGTACCAGCAATCCTCGGTGCTCTTCGGTGTATAGAAGTATAGTATAGAAGTATCACCCTGATCTTTGCCTTCATCATCACATGGCCTCCTGCATGTGCCAGAGGGCCCAAATATCCCCTTTCTATAAGGACACTGCTGAAGTCCTAATGACTTCATTCTAATTTCATTTCCTTTATAAAGACCCTACTTTCAAATGAGGTCACAACATATCTTTCTGGGGAGATGTAATCCAATCCGTAACCCTCAAATATTCACTCGGTTGCTTTTCTACATCCCAGACAGCACCTATTCTGATCAATGCTTATCTGATTAAAACAGTGTTTCATTATGACATTGGATGTGTTTTTGAAACATAGGATATTTCATAGACAATTTTTAATTTTTAACTTCTACATTGCAATGATTTTTTAATATACATTGAGATTACATACGAGTGTTAAAATTATATTGGGTGCTGTTCAAAACAGTTATATATAAATTTTGTGTGTGTGTGTGTGTGTGTGTGTGTGTGTAGGTAGCCATCAATGCGGTTGTATGCTGTGGGAACATACCAGTAAGTGACAATTACTGGATTTATATAGCATCTATCCTTCATAGAAATCAAAATACTCTAACTTCCGGTGCTCATTTCCCTAAACACTCTCAGTAGAGTTAATAATATCCAACTGTCCCTGCAGGATCAGAGAGATGCTGTGGTGACTCAGCAACATTTATCACCCAGATTCCCCAAGGAAGAAAGGTTTATGCAGGGAGCATGTTTGTATTAGTGGCTTCTTATCATCACCTCTGTTTGTTCTGGTTCAGGTGGTTTCTCCTCTGGATAAAGAGGTACTCAGTTACCTGCAGAATCCATGGCACCGTGGAGAGTTTTTTGGAGACTTTTAGTGGCTTTTCAATGCACTATTACCCTCTCCATCGCTGCCACAGCATTTATATTTTCAGACAGATGGCACCTGTCTACTTAGAAGCCTTTCTTTAGAGTCCAGAAGCAGGGGCGGGGAGATTTGAGTCCATCTGCACGAGAGGGCCAGGGGGAAGGAATGAGGGAGAAAGAGAAGAGAGGAGGCCATGGCTCTGAGAATCTGCAGACAGACGTAGGGCCGGACTTCCCCCACCGCTGCAGTGCCCAGGTGTGGTTAATCCCAGATGCCTTCCACCCCACAGGCGCAGTGCGACCCACCCGCATGATTTGCCCTCCTGGAGCCTATCTGTGCGTTTCAAGAAGGGCACGTGGGTACTTTAGACAACTTAGAAGTGCGGAGTTTTCCGAGACATGAAATGCAGGTAGGGAAAGCGGTGAGTCAAAAAATCCTTGCAGGTGCTTTGAGCTGTCCTACGATTCCCTGGGGACATTCTGAGCGGGACCACTCATAAGGAGGGTGACATCATGGCATCCTGACCCTGGAAACCGTCTGGTGCAGTCCTCGGACCATTTCCCAAGCCCCGTAGCCAGGGGCTGAGGCACTTAGCGGGCCCCCAGCGGGACGTCCTTTACTCTCACTTAACTACCGGAGAACTGCAGACAGAGCTGTGAGCACGCACAGGTGCAGGCTCACGACCTCCTTCAGGAGACCAATGTCCCCACAAAGCCCTGAGAAACAGGTAGCTCACCTGGCCAGGCTGAGTCGGCCCTACAACCTGTGCAACCCACCTCACCTGCGCAGGCCCGCCCCTTGCCTTCATAGTCCCGCCCTCCCCCCGCAGTCCCCGCCTCTCCCTGCGAAGGCCAGCCCCTCGCTCGCTCAGTCCCCGCCCCTCGCTCTCACAGTCCCCGCCCCTTGCCTTCACAGTCTCCGTCCCTCGCCTTCACAGTCCCCGCCCCGCCCGGCGCAGGCCCGCCCCTCCGCCCTCACAGTCCCGCCCTCTCCTGCTCAGTCCCCGCCCCTCGCCTACACAGTCTCCGCTCCTCGCCTTCACAGTCCCCGCCCCTCCCCTGAGCAGGCCCGCCCCCTATCGCTCACGCCCCTCCCCATGCACGCCCCGGACTCTGCCCTCTGCTGCGCCCCCGCCGGGCTCCGCCCCTCTCCGTTCCAGCCCCGGGCTCCGCACGCAAGCCCCGCCCCCGCCATTCTCGTAGGCTCCAAGGCCCGCGACACTCCTCCACCTATTGCCCCGCCCACCCCGCGCCCTGCGGCCTCCGAGTCCTGCCCCGCCGCATCAGGAGCCCACCCTTTTCCTCGCCAACCTATTGGAGAGAGCGTCACCGTGCATGCTGACCAATGAGAGTCGCGGCCGATGCGTCACGCCCCCGCGCCGTGCGTCTGGGTAAGTAAAGCTTCGACAGGGACCTGGTGCGGGTCACTAGCCATGTGGCGCTGCGGCCGAAGGGTTCCTTGCTTCCTGAGGCGGCTGAATGGCGGGTGAGACACGGGCAGGAGCGAGAGAAGTCGGAGAGGAAGGAGGCGAGAGCGAAAGGCGGCAGGGGCGGTCCCGGCGTGGGGGAGAACCCGGGGGCTCCAGGGTCTTGTCCCGGCCCGGCGGTGCCGCACCACAGCTCCCTGTTCTGGGGCTCCCGGACCCCGACGCCCCTCGCCCGGGGAGCCGGGGGGGCCGGAACCCGACGCCCCTCGCCGGGGGAGCCTTGCAGAGCCTGGGTGAGGGACGGTGCAGTGGGTCCCCCTCACATCGCATCCCCCCGCCAAAGGAAAGGAGTTCCGGGCCAGTTGTCAGGGTTGGGAGCCGCGCCAGGAAAGCCTGAGGGTAAAGCGGGTCGAGGCCCAAGGAGCCCCCGTGCCCCTGGGACCTCAGGCGATCCCAGAGTGGGTGGCCTTGTGTGCGGATTGTCAGGGTTTTTGAAGTGAAAATGGTCATTGATGTGGATTTTAATACGTGTAATTAAGGTAATCGCGAGCTTGTGGTTCTCATTAACATGATTGCTCCCATGTCTTCTACTTGTGAGCAGGGAGCCCTCAAGACACCCGAGGCTTCCACACGAAGTGCTTTTAAACTGCAGTGTTCTTAATAAAATTGGAGCTTCCAGAAATTGAAGTTTTTTAAAATGACTAGATTTATGAAAAAAAGATACAATCCAGCCTTGAATGATCACGCTCTATGAGTTTGTAGATAAGTTTTGTTTCATGCTAATTCACAAAACCTTGTTTATTTTATGGGGCAGTTTAGCTGTTAGCCCATATGAAAAAGCCCGGGGTGTTCGTTTTTGGGTTCCCAGGTGTTGTGTTTGAATTCAGCAGCAGGGGCATTATTCATGTGTGTGGATGGGTACCAGGAAGTATATGGGGGAAAGCCCATGTTGCCTCAGGCTTTTTCTGCATTTTCAGCATGAGCATTTATTTTGGGGGGTTGTGTTCTTGATGGTAAAAAACATCTTAAAATCCTCGATTCCATACTTCTAAAATTAGCTAAGTCAGTAAGGAAAGTGTTGGCTGATGATTGCACATCTTCATAATGTTACCTGATAACGACTGAATCAGTGTTTTTTTTCTGTTTCTGTATGTATCTTCTTCAAAAGAAATATTTTTTGTGAGATATAATAATGTAGAAAATTCTTTAAAGCATATAATACAGTTGAGAGGGAAAATATTTAAAAATAGTGTCACCGGGGCGCCTGGGTGGCTCAGTTGGTTAAGCGACTGCCTTCGGCTCAGGTCATGGTCCTGGAGTCCCGGGATCGAGTCCCGCATCGGGCTCCCTGCTCGGCGGGGAGCCTGCTTCTCCCTCTGACCCTTCCCCCTCTCATGTGCTCTCTGTCTCTCTCATTCTCTCTGTCTCAAATAAATAAATAAAATCTTTAAAAAAATAAAAAAATAAAAAAAAAAAAATAAAAAAATAAAAATAGTGTCACCGTTACCCAGATTAAGGTTACCCCTAAATGATTGGCCCTCTCTCCCTCTTAGATATGATCTCTCTCCTGGTTTATTTCCTTGCTTTATAGATCTATGTAAATATGTAAGAGTAAGCTCCAGAGATACAGCAGCTGCAGGAGTCAATGGATCAACAGTTTCTTTTCCCCCATATCCCCACCCACCTCTCTGGTAACAGTTTGTTCTCCGCAGTTAAGAGTCTGTTTCTTGAATCGCCTCTCTTTTTTCCCCTTTGCTCGTTTGTTTCTTATTACACGTATGAGTGACATCATATGGCCTTTGTCTTTCTCTGACTCATTTCACTTAGCATAATACTGCCTAGCTCCATCCGTATTGTTGGTTTTTCTTTATATTTTTACCATCTACATGTATTCGTACAACACAGTAGGATGATACTGTGTCTAGCCTTTGTATTTTTTTTTTTTTGGTTTAGAATTATGTGACCCACATTTTTGTTAGTGTGGTTGTAGTCCATCCATATTCATGGCTAAGCTTATTTCATGTATTGAATAGTCCCCAATTTATCCATTCTGATGATGGATGTCCTGGTTGGTGGAGTTTGGAACTCTTAGGAATGGTGCCAACATAAAGGGTGTGTGCTGGTACATGATGAGTACATGTTCTCCAGGACACACTTACGGAGGTGAATAGTTGCTAATTTAAATGATGCCAAATGTTTTTCGGGAATTGTTACTATTTGCACACCTAGTTGCAGTTTAGGCAGCCCTGACAATGATAGATTTCTTACTTTTTACCAGTTTCATAGATGCGTAATGGGAGTTATTGCGATACTGTGTACTGAGATGGAAAAAGTCACTTTAACATGAGAGTTGTTTTTTATACAGGTAAGGAAAATTGGTTACATAATTATAGTTATTCATGAGCATTTACATATAAAAGGCTTGGAACATGCAATTATTAGTTGATATGAAGCTTTAGCTGAGTAGAGATAAAGATAATAAAATTGAAAGAACTAAAGATTCCAGAAATCAGTTTTCTGGAATCTGTTTGTAAGATGTAAGGTTTAATTTTTATTTGAAATGTCTTGATGACGTGAAAATGTTTTCGTGATGTTGCTGAATTACGGTAGCCGCATAGTTGTCCTGCAGGAGCGGCTAACCTTGGTCCCTTTCCTCCCGTGGATCAGTGCCGGCCCCCGAGCGTGGAGGAGGACGGGCACCAGTGCTTGTGAGAGAGCTCGGCAGCACGAGGTGGGAGAGCGGATCCACGGGTTCACCGTAAGCCAGGTGTGCATGGCCCAGCTTGTTGCACAGCCCAGACCCCAGGGGGAGCTGGCGTCTCTGTCCCTGCCCCTGGTTCCTCCGTGTTTCACAGTGGGGTCTACTGAGTGGAGTTTGCAAGTGAAAGGATTTCCTGATTCTTAAATAAGGGATCCCCAGTCCCTTCCCTCACCCCAGCCCCTTGAAGCCTAATGTCTCTAGATTTGGAGTCACACACACACTGATGTTTGTGCATCCACACACGCGACTGTTCACTGTGCTCAGACTGCCCCACATCTGTGCGGGTCACGTTTTCCTAGCACGTGAGTTTGCTCCACCCACAGAAACTTGGTTTTTGAGCCATCTGAGTAAAGAGATTGTGGGCCTGTATGTTCACAGTGTTTTTTTCTTTTAACGCAGTAATTGAAAAATATGCATTTCACATCATTGACTGACCCAGTTGGCTTCATGCTGTGGGTAACACTTGTACCAGACTCAAAGGCAGGCAGCTCACAGTCCAGAAGGATACAAGTGCGGCTGCAGTACGAGGGGGAACGTGATGAGACCAAGAGGAAGACGGGAGGAGAGGGTGCTCTGCTGGAGGGGCATGGGGACAGGTTCACAGAGAACGGAGGGGTATGTAAGTGGAAGACGGAGGGCTGGATGTGCCCATGGTGGTAGTTCCAGGCAGGGTTGCGGGGGGCCAGTTAGCTTGAGGGAGGGGCTCACGACACTGGGTGAGAGCATGTGTGAAGTCCCTAAAGGCCATGCAGAGGAGCTTGGATGTAGAATAGTGACTGTTAAGGAGGACCTCAGAGTTCTGTTTCTGTATTTTTTAAGTGTTACAGAAACTTCTGATAAAACAATGATCCTTGTTTGAGGAGTAGTTCCCGCGAAAGAGGTTCAGAGGCAGACAGTTCACTGAACTGATTTTAAATAAGTAGATCATCTCTTACAAAGTAAATTGTTAGATATAGATAATTTAATACTTGTAAACTAAGCCGGCATCACAGGCCTCTTTAAGTAATGTCGTTTGCGTGGAAGGCCCCCACAGCACGCTCGGGACACCTGAGTTCTAATCTCTTCCCTGCTGGTAGCTTGCTGTGTAAGCACAGACAGTTTACCTTCACAGCCTCTGAAAAGTGGTGATAAATGGTGTGGCTATCGTAGTGATGCGCTATTGAAAGGGAGAGGCCCCTGGCATGGTTGGACCATATAACACTTTCTAAGGTGCCAACAACCACAGGAACTTTGGGGAGGCTTACATGGCTAGGAGACTACTGTCCTCGGGGTCAGGATGTGTTTGTTTTTATTGGAGGTGATTTGGACCCTCCCACTAGGAGCAGGTAACTGGTGATACCCCAGCGCACCCCTGGGAATTCCTCAGAACTGCATAAACCAGATGAGGCACAGTTCAGTCCCAGGCTATGGCCCACTCCAGCATTTACCTCCCAGCGGGGCCATTCTGAGCATTCCTGCCATGATGTGTATAAAAGGAAGCCAACTGCAGGCATCGTAGGCGAGAGCAGGACTCCTTCAGTGTAGCCTGGTGTGAGAGATGGGGTCTGCGTCCCTGTCTGACCATCCCTCTGAGCCTCAGCGTTTCCATCTGCAGATGGGGGTGAGGATCCCTTCCTCACAGGGTTTCCCGGGAACTATTCAGAAAAGTCTAGCAGATAGTAAGCATGCAAAAAGAAAAGGCGCCTAGGATGGTCAGGTACATAGGTCTTACTTGGCTCATTTGTGAGATTCAGGGTTTGAACAGGGTGGTTTCTGATGAGCCTCCAGTCCCGACTGTTGCCTGATGACACAGGCCAGGTCCTGCAGTATAACCATACCTGTGCCGAACGCCTTCCCATCTGAGTTTACCTGTCCAGTATTTCTTGTTCATTCAGGTAACGGCCATCCCTGAACTATCCCTGACCGCAGTGAAGCTCAGCCATGACAGCACAGGAGCAGAATACTTGCACTTGGCCAGAGAAGACACCAACAACTTGTTCAGGTGCGTGGGGGCATCGTGAGAGCACGTTCCACCGAGAATGTCTGTCGAACGTTACATAGTTTAAAATCCTCGTTCACCCAGGTTTTATTTTTATTGACCGTATCCTGAAAACCGAAGGAAAAGGTGAAATGAGTTTATGTCCTCAGCTGCCTAGAGTAAAAGCTCAGAGTCTGAATTAGTGGTTTTCTAGGTTGTCGTCGGAGACCGTGTTGGTGAGCAGTTGGGTGGTCCGAGTGGTCATACGTGCAGTCATGGCTGTAGCTGTGCCCTCCGCCTGAGCCTTGGGCTTGCTTCTCTTGTCTCGCGCAGCGTGCAGTTCCGCACCACGCCCATGGACAGCACCGGCGTCCCGCACGTGCTGGAGCACACCGTCTTGTGCGGCTCTCGCAAATACCCGTGCAGAGATCCCTTCTTCAAGATGCTCAATCGCTCGCTGTCCACGTTCATGAACGCTTTCACAGGTGAGCAGGCATCCACGGCCGAACCATGCGGGGTCCCCTCCTTGCGGCGGGGGGTGAGGCTGGCAGCCTGTAGACCAGAGCACACACACCGTCCTCTGGTCTGCTGCAAAGCTGCTGGAAGCGGAATCCTTTAGGAAAGCCACATTGTGGTCGCATTATAAAAACTGTAGTTTTAGGGAAAAGGCATATCTGACATTTTTCTGGAAAAGGTCAAAATATTATTCTTTTGGAGATGTTGCTATAAAATTTGAGCTCGGTGGCATATGTGAATATGGCAGTGGTGGTGTTTGAGTTGATTTCTAGGAACTCGGGCAGCACGTGGGCTTCTGCTGGGCGCAGAGAAGTGCCCAGGCCTCCAGGTAAGCGGTGCGCTGTGTCCGCATCCTGCGGGTCAGGCCCTCAGTGTAGACGTGTGAGGTCATGGCTGGCTGTGCCCCTTCCGTCCGCCCCCAGCCAGGCCTGCCCGGGACAGTAAGGGCTCAGGGTGGGGGGCTGGGGGTGGGGCTGGAAGTGGCACATTCCTGTGGGAATCTGTCGAATTTTTAAAATCTTTTCATTTATACCCAGCTAGCGACTATACTCTGTACCCATTTTCCACACAAAATCCCAAGGACTTCCAGAATCTCCTATCTGTGTATTTGGATGCAGCCTTTTTCCCATGCTTGCGGGAACTAGATTTCTGGTACGTAATGATTAATTAATTTAGACTTTAGTATTGGAGTCATTATCATTGTGTAATTACTTACCGTTATTTAGGCAGGAAGGATGGCGACTAGAACATGAGAATCCGAAGGACCCCCAGACACCCTTGACCTTTAAAGGAGTCGTCTTTAATGAAATGAAGGGAGCATTTGTGAGTTTTTTTTTTCATTTTTAAAACTGTTCCAGTGATCTTTCTGTGTAAAATATCGGGATGTAAAAGGGTCTGGAAGACAGTGGACGTTCTCTTATATCATTTGATGCACTTCTCATGTGGGACTTGTTGAACTAGCCGGGGGACAGTGCAGTGAGCACCAGCCGTAGGACAATAGAGGACCATGCTCCCGATTTTCTAGGGCCCTTGTGGCAGCAAGCAGCTCTTGAGCTGTGGGGTGGGACCCCTGGTTTGTGGTCTGCAGGAGGTCTGTCAGATGAAAGCTGCATGACAGTGATAAGAACTTGTCTTTTTTTCTCATTTGGGAGTTTCCCCAAGCCTGCATTACATGTTTTGAAATAGTTTATAGGATGCAGAAGCAGATAGAGTCTAGCTGTCTCTCATTAAGCCAGACATTAAGGAGATTTGCAAAATGTGCAAAACAGTGCTATTTTTCTCAGTGATATTTCTGCTTTGTTCTGAGAAAGTTTCCAAAAAAATATTTGATAACATGTACTGATGGGTTAAGATAATGAGTGAATAAGTAACCTTTTAAAATGTCTCAGCTTTAATTTCTAACACAGAAAAATTATGTGTACACACACACTCTTGTGTAATCAGGAAACCCACATCATCAAAAGGTCTTTGGGGTCCTCATTGATTTTTAGGAGTATGAAGGATCTTGAGACTGGGCAGTTTGAGAACCTCTCCTCTGGGCCCATCCTCCCAGCCCCTCTGACTTTGGAGTCCTGCTCTGACAAATGGGGCTACTTGATCGGGCCTCATTTCTTCCAGTACCTTCTGGAAACTCAAGTTACAGTCACAGCTCTTGCTCCAGAAGCCAATGGGACCCCTTCCTGCAGCTCATGGGCAGGGACCCTTGTGCATCTTTCCTTGGTTCGCACGTCCCTCCCTTGGCCCTCAGCTGTGCCTTTGCTGGTGGCCCATGCACACTGCAGAGTGTTTTTTCTTTTCTTGCGAGACCCCTGATCTTTGGGTCCTGTGTGGAGATTGTGAATGAGTTGCATGCTTTGTTAGGATCTGCATGGACCGCCTTGTTTACCACTGCGACAGTTTGAATTGCTCCCAGAACGTGATTAATTTGCTGCATTGTAACATAACACTGGGTGTTATTTTTCACACACATATATATTTTTTTTAAATTTGAAGACAGACAATGAGAAGATATTCTCGCAGCACCTTCAGAACCGACTCCTGCCTGACCACACGTACTCGGTGATCTCCGGGGGCCATCCGTTGTGCATCCCAGACCTCACGTGGGAGCAGCTTAAACAGTTCCATGCTACCCATTACCACCCCAGTAATGCTAGGTAATTTCATTTTTATAGTTTAATTAATGGTGGGTTGATTAAGAGTAGATTCATTTGCATACACTAAATGACATGGCTTCTCTCACATTTGGCAAAGAATTGTTTGTGAAGAACTGTATAAATTTAGAGGATTCTTCACTTAATGGATTGCCTCTCTCTTTTGTGGATGCTCATTCTGAACGTCTGCAGCAAGAATTTACGTGCCCAGCATGATGGTGACACCACCTCATGAAGGAGGAGCCGTATGCTGTCACGCTCCCTCCCTGTGCCTCAGCTTTCTGATGTTTAACACGGGAGTGCAGGCTACTGTCCCCTCCTGAGGCTGACCCAGGACCCGGAGAGCTTGCAGCCCCTGCCAGGGAAGTGCTCCCAAAATGGTGGTTGCCCTTCACTAAACCTGGGATACTTGCTTTGTGACCCAATTGCTTGTTTCAGATGTTAATAGTAGTAAAACACCAGTATGTGTATTTATAAATCAAACACTGATGGAAAATCAAATTTTCAAGATTACTTTAAATGTAAAAGAATTTAAATTTTGGTTATGAAAACTTTCAAGCATACAGAAAAATATAGAGCCTAGAATAATGAACTTTATACACATACCACATAATATTCTTTGTCAACATATTTTAAAGGAGATTACAGTCATCATGATGGTTTACCTCTAATATTTAAATTTATGACCCTGAAACATAAAGATATTTTGGGACATAATACTATATTCACATTTAACAAACACTTGCGTGAAAGCACCTACTACTTACTCCAAATCCAGATTTTCTGCTAGTACCTAAAATATATGTTTGAGCCAAATGAGGCCCATATATTCTGTGTAAAGCTCTGTTTTTCTCCCTGTAGACACAGGCCATCTGCTGGGTTGGTTTGCTGGCAACTTTGATTTATTTACTTATTTTTTTAATGCTCAAATTGTTTCAGCTGTGTCCCAAGGGAATTCCTTTAAGCTCGTCTTATGTCTTCTTAGTTTTCAGTAACTAGTTTCTGTGCCCCCCAAATCCAGGCTCCTTCTGCTCCAGATCTGTAGCTACTTCTTTCTCCAAGGAGTCCTCCAACCAAGTGGAGACAGGCATTTAGAGTGTCTCCCTGGACACCAGGGATGCTACTTGTTATTGGAGTGCCACTCTAAACCATTGAGCAGACATTTTTAAAGGATCTTTAAGATATTAGCTCCCAAAGTCAGATGTGTTTATTTTATTGGGATATAATTGACATATAGCATTGTATTAGCCTTAGGTGTACAACAAAATGATTTGGGTCATGTATATACCGTGAATTGATCACCATAATAAATCCAGGTAACATTATCACTGCACATAGTTACAAATGGTTTTTTCTTATGATGAGAACTGTTAAGATCTGTTCTCTTCGCAACTTTTAAATATAAGATACACTATTGTTAACTACAGTCAGCATGCTGTACATTATGTCCCCATCACTTACTCATCTTACAACTGGAACCTTGGACCCCTTCTACAGATTTCATCCACCCCCTGCCTTGGCAACCACCAATCTGTTTTCTGTATCTATGAGTCTTAGCTCAGACAACAGCAGATTAAAAGAAAAAGAAATCAACTGTGTCATTGTACCCTTTTTCCCCTGGATGGATAAATGTGTTGTCTTAAAAACATGTAATCTGAAATTTGTAGCCTAAGATTGAATTTTGTGAAGTTCTTAATTTGTCAGTGGTAGATGGATTACTATCTTCCTGTAGCTAAGACCATCAAATATTTTAACATATCAGTTACTTTGTTTTTGAAACACCTTTATAGTACATTTAAAATAAAGAGCAAGTTTTGGCAGATTTATACTTAATTAATCACTTTTGCATGATTTGTATTTTTTATGAAAAGGATCAAAGCCTCTATTTGGTCTTTGTAGTCAAAGTAAGTGAATAGAAGGACACCTGGGTGGCTCAGTCAGTTAAGTGTCTGCCTCTGACTCAGGTCGTGGTCCCAAGGTCCTGGCATCGAGCCCAACGTTGGGCTCCCTGCTCAGCGAGGAATCTCCTTGAGGATTTCCTTTCCCTCTGCCGCCCCCCCCCCCAGAGGGCACTCTCACTCTCAAATCTTAAAAAAAAGGGAACAGAATGTATTTCTATACAAACTTCATTTCAATATGGGAACAGTTTTATTATTAGGTGCTATGTATGTGTACCTTCTATTTTTTTTTTTTTTTTTTTTAAGATTTTATTCACTTATTAGAGAGAGAACACTGGCAGGGTGGGGAAGGGCAGAGCGAGAAGCAGACTCCCCGCTGAGCAGGGCACCTGATGTGGGGCTTGATCCCAGGACCCTGAGATGATGACCTGAGCCAAAGTCAAATGCTTAACCAACTGAGCCACCTAGGTGCCCCAGCATACCTTCCATTTTTAAGTTTTATTGTAATTCTACTGTAGTTAACATGCAGTGTTATATTAGTTTCAGGTGTAAAGTATCTTCATTCAGCACTTCCATATATTATTCAGGGCTCATCAAGATTCCCCATCACCTATTTCCCCCATTGTCCCCACCACGTTCCCTCTGGTAACCATCAGTGTGTTCTCTAGAGTTAAGATTGTTTTTTTCAGTTTGTCTCTTTTTTTTTTTCCCTTTGTTCATTTGTTTTCCTAAATTCCACATGAGTGAAATCATATGGTATTTGTCTTTCTCTGACTGACTTATTTCACTTAGCATAATACTCTCTAGCTTCATCCATGTCAGAGCAAATGGCAAGATTTCATTCTTTTTTATGGCTGAGTAATATTCCATTGTACATATATACCGTATCTTCTTTATTGAATCATCTGTAGGTGGACACTTGGGCTGTTTCTATATCTAGGCTATTGTAAATAATGCTGCAATAAACACGGGTATATACACAGTGGCTGCACCAGCTTGCATTCCCACCAACAGCGTAAGAAGGTTCCCCTTTCTCCACATCCTCGCCAACATCTGTTGTTTCTTGTGTTGTTGATTTTAGCCATTCTGACACGTGTGAGGTGGTATCTTACTGTGGTTTTGATTTGGATTTCCATGATGATCAGTGATGTTGAACATCTTTTCATGTGTCTGTTGGCCATCTGGATGTCTTCTTTGGAGAACTGTCTGTTCATGTCTTCTGCCTGTTTTTTAATTGGATTACTTGGGGTTCTTTGGTGTTGAGTTGTAGAAGTTCTTTATTTAGGATATTCACCCTTTATCAGAGATGTCATTTACAAATATCTTCTCCCATTCTTTTTCCGCATTGAGTATGATGTTAGCTGTGGGTTTTTCATATATGGCTTTTATTATGTTGAGGTGTCTTAGTTTTGTTGACTGTTTCCTTTACTGTGCAGATGTTTTTTATTTTGGTGTAGTCCCAGGAGTTTAATTTTCCTTTTATTTCCCTTGCCTCAGGTGACCTATCTAGAAAGAAGTTGTTACAGCCAATGTCAGATGGATTTCTGCCTGTGCTCTCTTCTAGCATTTTTATGTTTCAGGCCTGACATTTCAATCCTAAGTCCAATTTATTTTTGTGTATGGTTTAAGAAAGTGGTCCACTATCATTCTTTTGCATGTTGCTGTTCAGTTTTCCCAATGCCATTTATTAAAGATACTGTCTTTTTCCCATTGTATATTCTTTCCTGCTGTGTTGAAGATGAATTGACCATATGATCATGGGTTCATTTCTGGGTGTTCTATTTTGTTCCATTGATTTATGTGTCTTTTTGTACCAGTACCATACTATTTTGATTACTAAAGCTTTGTAGTATATCTTGAAATTTTGGTATTGTGGCTTTGTTCTTATTCAACATTGCTTTGGCTGTTGGGGTTCTTTTGTGGTTCAATACAAATTTTAGGATTGTTTGTTGTAGTTCTGTGGAAAATGCTGTTGGTATTTTGATAGGGATTGCATTAAATCTGTAGATTGCTTTGGGTAGTTTTAACAATATTGGTTCTTCCAACCTGTGAGCCTAGAATAGCTTTCCATTTGTGTCATCTTCGATTTCTTTCATCAGTGTTTTATAGTTTTCAGTGTACGGGTCTTTCATCTCTTTGATTAAGTATATTCCTAGGTATTTTTTTTATTTTTGGTGCAGTTGTGAATAGGATTGTTTTCTTAATTTCTCTTTCAGCTACTTCATTATTAGTGTATAGAAATGCAACGGATTTCTGTATGTTGATTTGTATCCTGCAATCTTAACTGAATTAATTCACTTCTAGTACTTTTTTGGTGGAGTCTTTAGGGTTTTCTATATATAATGTCATCTACAGATAGTGAAAGTTTTAGTTCTTCCTTACCAACTTGGATGCCTTTTATTCCTTTTTCATATCTGAGTGCTGTGGCCAGGACTTCCAGTACTATGTTGAATAAAAGGGTAAGAGTGGACATTCCTGTCATGTTCCTGACCAATGGGAAAAGCTCTCAGTTTTTCCCCATTGAGTATGATGTTAGCTGTGGGTTTTTCATATATGGCTTTTATTATGTTGACGTGTTTCCTTTAAACCTACTTTGTTGAGGGTTTTTATCATGAATGGATGTTGTACTTTGTCAGATGCTTTTTATGCATCTTTTGAAATGATTGTAAGGTTTTTATCCTTTCTCTTATTGATGCAATGTAGCATGTTGATTCACTTGTGCATATTGAACCATCTTTGCATCCTGGGAATACATCCCGCTTGATCGCGGTGAATGATTTTTTAAGTATATTGTTAGATTCAGATTGTTAATGTTTTGTTGAGGATTTTTGTATCTATGTTCATCAGAGATGATGGCTGTAGTTCTCTGTGTGTGTGTGGGGGATCTTTATCTGGTTATGGTATCAGGGTAATGCTGGCCTCATAGAATGAATTTGGAAGTTTTCCTTCCTCTTCTATTTTTTGGAAAAGTTTGAGAAGAATAGGTATTAACTCTGCTTTAAATGTTTCATAGAATTCACCTGTGAGGCCGATTGGTCCTGGACTTTTGTTTATTGGGAGTTTTTTGATTACTGATTCAATTTTGTTTCTGCTTATGGGTCTGTTCAAATGTTCTCTTTCTTCCTGATTCAGTTTTGGTAGTTTATATGATTCTAGGAATGTATCCATTTCTTCTAGGTTGTCCAGTTTGTTGGCATATAGTTTTTCATGATATCCTTTTATAAATGTTTGTATTTCTGTGGTGTTGGTGGTTACTTCTCCTCTTTCATTAGTGTTTTTGTTTATTTGGATCCTCTTCCCCCCCTTTTTTTTTCCCATGAGCCTGGCTAGAGGTTTATCAATTTTGTTAATCTTTTCAAAGAACCAGCTCCTGGTTTCATCTGTTCTATTTTTTTTAATTTCTGTATCACTTACTTGTGCTCTCATTTTAATTATTTCCTTCCTTCTGTGGGTTTGGAGTTTTCCTTGTTATTTTTCTAGCTCGTTTTAGGTGTAAGGTTAGGTTGCTTGAGGTTTACCTTCTTGAGGTAGGCCTGTATTGCAATAAACTTCCCTCTTAAAAACATTTGCTGAATCCCAAAGATTTTGGACTGTTGTGTTTTCATTTTCATTTGTTTCCATGTATTTTTAAATTTCCTCTTTGATTTCTTGGTTGACCCATTCATTGTGTAGTAGCGTGTTATTTAATCTCCATGTATTTGTGGTCTTTCCAGATTTTTTCTTATAATTTCTAATTTCATAGTGTTGTGGTCAGAAAAGATGCATGGTATGACTTTGATCTTTTTGAATTTGTGGAGACCTGTTTTGTGGCCTAACATGTAATCTATTCTGGAGAATGTTCTACATGCACTTGAAAAGAATGTGTATTCTGTTTTAGGGTGGAATGTTCTGAATGTATCTGTTAAGTCCATCTGGTCCATGTGTCATTCAAAGCCATTGTTTCTTTGTTGATTTCCTGTTTAGATGATCTGTCCAATGATGTAAATGGGGTGTTAAAATCCCCTGTTATTATTGTATTATTGATTAGTTCCTTTATATTTGTTATTAACTGTTTTATATATTTGGGTGCTCTGTGTTGAGTTCATAAGTATTTGTAATTGTTGTATCTTCCTGTTGGATTGATCCCTTTATGATTATATAGTGTCCTTCTTTGTCTCTTGTTGCAGTTTTTGTTTTAAAGTTTATTTCATCCAATGTAAATATTGCTAAGCCAGCTTTCTTTTCACTTCTGTTTGCATGAGAAATGTTTTCCATCCCTTCCCTTTCAGTCTGCAGGTGTCTTTAGGTCTGAGGTGAGTCTCTTATAGGCAGCATATGGATAGGTCTTGTGTTTTGTTTTTTTTATCAGTCACCTTGTGTGTTTTGATTGGAGCATTTAGTCCATTTACATTCAAAGTAGTTATTGATACGTATGTACTTATTGCCATTTTGTTACTTGTGTTAGGGTTATTTTTCTGGTTTTTCTCTCTCTTCCTTGCTCTCTTCTTTTGCCATAAATTTTTTAGTGCCATATTTAAATTCTTTTCTGTGTTTTTTCTTTTTTTTCTTCATATCTGTTACTGGGTTTTGATATGTGGTTACCATTAGGTTTGTATATAACCTCTTCTGCACATAGCAGTTTCTATTTAGTTGATGGTTGCTTAAATTTGACCCCGTTCTTTACTCCCCACTGCCCATGTTTTAGGTTATAGTGTCATACTTTACATCCTTTTATGTTGAGAGCCCTTGATTGATTTTTACAGATATACTTATTTTTACTGCTTTTGTGTGTCCTCCTTTTTTTACTCTTACTAATGGTCTTCCCTTTCAACTTAGAGTCCCCGTTAACATTTCTTGTAGGGCTTTTTTACTGGTCATAAACTTATTTAACTTTTGTTTGTCTGAGAAGCTCTTCGTCTCACCTTCTATTCTGAATGACAGCTTTCTGGATACAGGGTTCTTGGCTGCAGATTTTTCCCATTTAGCACTTTGATATGTCATGCCACTCCTTCAGGCCTGCAGTGTTTCTGTTGAAAAACCCACTAATAGCCTCCTTGGGTTTCCCTTTTACATAACTTGCTTCTTTTTCTGCTTTTATAATTCTCTTTATCACTGATTTTTGCCATTTTAATTACTATGTGTCTTGATGTAGACCTCACTGGGTTGATTTTTTGTGGGGCGTTGGACTCTCTTTGCCTCCTGTATCTGGATGTCTGTTAACTTGCCCGGATTAGGGGAGTTTTCAGTTGTTATTTCTTCACATAAATTTTCTACCCTCTTTTCTCTGGAATCCATATAATGCAGATGTTATTATGCAAGTCTTGTAATTTTGCATAATTTTTTTTCTGTCACCTGCTCAGCTTGATTAACTTCCATTGTTCTGTCGTCCAGGTTGCTGATTCGTTCTGCTTCCTGCAGTCTGCAATTTGTTCTGTCTGGTGTATCTTTAATTTCAATTACTGTGTTCTTCATCTCTCATTGGTTCTGTTTTATCTCTTTCTGGGTCTTCTGCTCTTTTCTCGAGTCCAGTGAGTATCTTTATGATCATCACTTTAAATTCTCTATCAGGCATATGACGTATCTCTGTTGTGCTTAGGTCTCTTGCTCTAGTTTTGTCCTGTGTTTCCATTTCGACCTTACTCCTCTGTCCCCTCATTTGTCTGGCTCTCAGCGTCTGTTTCTGTGCATCAGGAAAGTCAGCCGTTTCCCCTGCTCTTGAGTGTAGTGGGCAGTGTGCAGTTTTCACAAGGTGGCGCTGGTCCTCTGCCAGAGGAGAAGCACTGCCACCGGGGAGACTGGAGTCTGGTGGGGCGATCTGCAAAGTGCACGTGCTCAGGGCATGCCGTTCTAACAAGGGGTGTGTGTGTGTGTCCTCAACTGGAGGTGACCGGCCACCACCACCACCGGGACTGAGGCCCTGCAGAATGTGTGTTTTGGGAGAGACATGGTTTTGGCCAGGGGTGCCCTGGTCCTCTGTGGGAGGGGACCCACAGCCCTGGGACTGAGGCAGGCCTGGCTGCAGGGGGGAGGCATGGAAGCAGGTGAAGTCATGAGTGCTGGTTGGTTCCCACGGGTGGCCGCCCTTCTGCTGCGGTGCAGGGTTGGGAAGTGGTGCCTGCCAGCTCCTCTGTTGCTGGAGGAGTCTCCCATGACCTTGTCCCTCTGGGACACTCTGAGGTAGTAAACCACTCTCCTTGCTTTATGCCCCTGCTTTTTTCAAACTGCTGCTTCTGTGCTGTATCTCCACTGGCTGTTCACTGTGCTCTGCAGGGACTCAGTTTCCCAGCACCCTCCATGTTCTCCCAGAACGGAGCCTGCTGATTTTTTTTTTTAAAAGATTTTCTTTATTTATTCATGAGAGACAGAGGGAGTCTGAGGCAGAGGGAGAAGCAGGCTCCCCACAGAGCAGGGAGCCCGATGTGGGACTCGATCCCAGGGATCATGACCTGAGCCGAAGGCAGTCTCTTAACCAATTGAACCACGCAGGCGCCCGAGCCCGCTGATTTTTAAAGTTGCAGGTTTAAATCCCACTGGTTGTAAGAACTCGTGAAATTCAGCCCCTCTGGTCTTCAAAGCCAAATGTTAAGGGGATTCATGTTCTGTGTGGGCTCCCTGGTGTGACCCTTTGCTTCCTGCCCGCGGGTCCCTTCCTCCAGCAGACAGTCCCATGGTCTGTTTAGCTCCCTCAGCAACTCTGCCCTTCCCACCCTCTCCAGTGTGGTCTCTTCTCTACATTTAGTTGTGGAGTTTGTTCTGCTGGTGTTTGGGTTGTTTTCCGGATTATTTACCCTGATGGAACTTTTACCTAGTTGTATCCGTGGGATGAGGTGAGTTTAGTTTCCTACTCTGTGTACCTTCCATTTTCTACAAAAAGGCATCTCTGTTGATTTCTCATCTTTTAAACTAAGATAGACTAATATATTCTCTGAACGTTTCAGGTTCTTCACTTATGGCAATTTTCCATTAGGACAGCATCTGAAACAAATTCACGAAGAAGCCCTGAGTAAATTTGAGAAAATTGAGCCAAACACTGCAGTGCCGGCTCAGAAGCCTTGGGATAAGCCAGTAAGTGCCCCATCCGGAGAGTAGGCGGTGTTTTTACCTACTAAATACACTGACGTGAAGAGTCAGACTGTGTATCAGTAATAAGATTTTCAAATGTTGTGGCCTCTGACTTGAATGTAAGAGCTTCTTTACCCTAAGGCATGGTTACTTGTTTGAAAAAGAAAATTTAGCAAAGAGCGTCTCTTGGACCCCTTTATACCTATATGGGTAACTTACTCTATTTAAACCCAGTCATTCGTACTCTGCACCTACTTAAAGCATCACGTCATTTTACAGAGAGAATTCCATATAACATGTGGCCCGGACTCACTGGCTGCAGGTTCCTCTAAACAAACAACCGTCGGGGTCAGCTTCCTCTTACCAGAGTAAGTGTCCGTTGTGAAGTGGGACAAGCGCAGCTTAGACAGGTTGGAGGCGAACTCTCCACATTAAATGGCTCAATGGTGAGGATTTAGGAGTTGAGCAGCTGTTGGATGGCAGGGAAGATGCTAACAACATCTGGGGTGGTTTGGGGGTAATTGCCTTTAGTAGCTACCCAGAAAAAAAAGTAATTTTTTCCGCATTTTAAAGCTTGTTTCTGGGGAGAAAACAGGCTCGGACATCAGTTGTTAACATTTCTGGGGGTGGGATGCCATTGAGCATGAGGAGAGCACAGTGAACACTGGCTTCAAAACAATGTACCACCCATGGAGCTCTGTCATCGTAGAGATGTGGTCAGCTGCGGGCACGTGGGCAGGCAGGTGTCCTCAGCTGTGCGGTGGCAGGCTTGTCTGCCCTTGGTGGCCGTGCTGCTCGACCGACTGCCCCATCTCCTCACTGTTCTTGTCTGTGTGTGGACAGCACACTTGTAATTGAGATGACACAGGTCAGAGTCCTTGGTGCGCTGTGATGGGATGACATTTGATATGCAGCCAAGTCAACTTGATGGTTCGGGACTCCAAAATAGTCTAGTTTATGAGAGCTTTACAAACTAAAAAACAGTTTACTTTCTTTTATCCATATAACTTAAAAGTTAAAATGCAAGCATTTGTAGAACATCTGCTTCTTTGGAAATAAAAGTGTTGATTTAGTAGTGATTTTAATGATTTTGAAAATATTTATGAGGGCCAACAGTTTCCCTTTTTCTCTCCCCCTCTACCCCCCACCCTCCCCGTTTTTAAATGAAGCATCACTGATACGTTTGAAGCCTTCACGTTAAACCTTCTGTCTTCACTCTTGATCAGTGGGCCCAACTCCCCCTTCTACAAAGCCTTAATTGAATCTGGACTTGGCACAGATTTTTCTCCTGATGTTGGGTAAGTTTCATTATCTGATCAGATCAGTGGTGTTTGCATTTGGGGCCAGTTTTGACATTTGACAGTAGCTGGACACGTTTTTGGTGCTCACAACCCCGGGGGGGGAGGGGGAGGTTATTGGCATCTGCTGGGAGGAGTGAGGGATGGAGAATGTTCGATATCCCACAGTCATAGGATGGTTCCGCTGCTGCCCCAGCACAGAACTGTGCATGAGAACACTAGTCCAGTACAGCTGTTTTCTATCCCCTGGAGGGCACATTTGGGAAAAGAAAAAAGAAAGATAGCTTGACCAAGATCTCAGAATGGTGTACGGCTGCCCACTTTCAACGCCAGGTTGAAATATTTTTTTCAAATCTTAAGATTTTTGTAAAGCTCAGCCGTTTCATTTCTAGATTTAATTTTGCCATAACTCTATAAAGTTTAACTCCTCATAACTCCTCAGTTATATCTGAGGACTGCTTCAGTGGGCTTTTTCTTGGAAGACTTGGGAGGTTCAGTGTCCATAGTTCTGTTCTCCAGAGTATTGGATCTCTTTTTTTTTTTTTTTTAAAGATTTTGTTTATTTGAGAGAGAGACTGCATGAGAGGGGGGAGGGTCGGGAGGGTCAGAGGGAGAAGCAGACTCCCTGCCGAGCAGGGAGCCCGATGCGGGACTCTATCCAGGGACTCCAGGATCATGACCTGAGCCGAAGGCAGTTGCTTAACCAACTGAGCCACCCAGGCGCCCCAGAGTATTGGATCTCTTAAGTTGTCGGAATTCTGCCGTGTGACCCACTTGTGTATTGTAGATACAACGGCTACACACGGGAGGCCTACTTCAGCGTGGGCCTGCAGGGGATCGCGGAGCAGGACACCCATGCCGTTCGGGACATCATTGACAGGACAATCGAGGAAGTCATCGAGTGCGTGTGGCTTGCACTCTGCAGTCCCGACACCATCCTCACACTCTCCTCACACCGTCCTCACACCATCCTCACACTGTCCTCACAGTGTCCACACACCATCCTCAGTGTCCTCACACCGTCCTCACACTGTCTTCACACTCCTCACAGTGTCCTCACACCGTCCTCACACCTTCCTCACACCGTCCTCACACCTTCCTCACACCGTCCTCATACCATCCTCACTGTCCTCACACTCCCTTCACACTGTCCTCAGTGTCCACACACCATCCTCACAGTGTCCTCATACCGTCTTCACATTCCTCACTCTCCTCACACCGTCCTCACACCATCTTCACACCTTCTTCATATCTTCCTCACACCGTCCTCACACCATCCTCACACCTTCCTCACACCGTCCTCACACTCTTCTCACACTGTCCAAGGAGGGAGCCTACCTCCTCCTGTGTTTGGCTGTCTCTTTACCTCATAAAATACACAGTGGTTCATTTAGAATAGTTTAAAGACTCTCTGCTGCCTTTTCACATGGGTATTGATTATCTTTTTAACATCTCTTTTCTCTGTTTCTTTAGGAAGGGATTTGAAGAGGACCGAATTGAGGCTCTCCTTCATAAAATTGAAATACAAATGAAGCATCAGTCTGTCAGCTTTGGACTCACCCTGACATCCGTATGTAATTTCTCCTCTATCTTCTTCTGTTTGTACTTTGTTTTTACTGTTGTGATCAATGGGTACTTGACAGCGCTGGAAACAGGTGAATATTCATAGCACCATTCATTTGAACTGTGAAAGTTGTGCTGTTTTGGATATGATACAAATTTAGTTTTATAATACATTGTGTCTTTTTACAAGCATTATTGGCTTTCTGATACCTTTTTTTTTAAGTCATTTGTTTTAGAGAGCAAGAAAGAGCATACATGGGAAGGATGGACAGTTAGAGGGAGAGAGAATTCTAAGCAGGCTCCACACCCAGTGCAGAATGCAATGTAGGACTCGATCTCACAACCCTGAGATCATGACCTGAGTCAAAACCGACAGTCGGACGCTCAACTGACTGAGCCACCTAGGCATCCCTCCTGAAAATTTTAGAACTTGTCCTTCACTTTATTAGAGAAAAAACAGATTTAAAATTTTCCTAACCAAAAAATGACTTAATTTTTCTTACAATCATTGTGGTATTTTTAAATACAGAAACTGAGATCTTAATAAAATGTTATGTTTGATGTAGAGTTCGTAGTGTAATGTGCATGTGGATGTTACGTTCTTGGTTGCAGTACATCGCCTCCTGCTGGAATCATGATGGGGACCCTGTGGAGCTCCTGAAGCTGGGGAGTCAGGTGGCTCGATTCAGACAGTGCCTCAAGGAAAATCCACAGTTTTTGCAAGAAAAAGTAAAACAGTATTTTAAAGTAAGGAAATTGGAGAATTTGTTATGAATAAGTAACGTAATTTCTTAATTGTTAGTTAGTGCTCATATTAACAAATTTAGTTCATTCTGATGAAATTTGGCTTTTTATATGAATACGTGAGTTTGTCTTTTATATATGAAGATATTATGCATGTGTATTAATTAACAAAAACATTTGTAGGCACTTTTGTTGTGTTTTGTTGAGAGATGATACTATCCACTCAATTTTTTGGAAGGTTTTGATAAGAATTGTTCACTTGTCATTAAAAGATTAGTGGAATTCACCCATGAAAAAATACATTCCTGGGATTTCTTCATTGGGAGTGTTTTGCTTTTTTTTTTTTTTTGTCTTAATTACTGATTCAGTGTCTTCATGAGTTCCTGATCTCTTCAGAGTTTTCTATTTCTTCACCCTTCAGTCTTGGAAGGTGGTGTGGTTTTAGGAGTTTGTTCATCTAGGTTGTCCAGGTTGCCGTACAGTTCTTCCGAGTATTCCCTTGTGCTTATTTCTGTACTATCCGTGCTATTGTGCCTTTTTCCACGTCGGAGTTTAGTCGAGTCTCCCTTTTTTTTAGTGTATCTGAAGGTTTGGTGCTTTTGTTGATCTGTTTGAAAAAGTCTGATCTGTGATCTAATTTTTATGGTTTTCTTTGTTCTGTTAGCTTTGGCTTGATCTCACTTTTCTCTTTAGTGAGGGTGTGAAGATAGGTTACTCATGGGTCTTTGTTTTTAATGTATGAGTTAACTGTGTATGTGTCACTCTTCACACTGGTTTTGTGGGGTCCTGCAGTTTTCAGTATGTTCTGTTCATAGCCTCATTTGTCTCCCGGTATTTTCTAATATCCCCTATTACTTACTCTTTAACCTACTGATTGTTTAACAATGTGTTGTGTCACTTGCATGTATTTGTTGGTTTTCCAGCTTTCCTTCTACAGGCATTCCTTGGAGACAGCACATGTATGGTTCCTGAGCACAGTCATAAAGCGAATATCACAATAAAGCAAGTCAAATGAATGTTTTGGTTTCCCTTTGCAGAGGAAAGTTGTGTTTACACTACATTGTAGTCTGTTAAGCATGCAATAGCATTATGTCTAAAAAAAGCAACATACACATCTTAGTTAAAAAATACTGCTAAAAAATGCCAATCATCTGAGCTTTCAGTGAGTCATAATCTTTGATGGTGGCGGGTCTTCCCTCGATGTTGATGGCTGCTGACTGATGAGGGTGGTGGCTGCTGAAGCTGGGCATGGCTGTGCCAATTCCTTAAAATAAAACACCGATAAAGTTTGCCACAGCGACTAACTCTTCCTTTCACGAACGATTTCTCTGTAGCAGGTGGTGCTGTTTGATAGCATTTTGCCCACAGTAGAACTTCTTTCAAAATTGGAGTCAGTCCTCTCAAACCCTGCCACTGCTTTATCAACTGAGTTCATGTAATATTTCAAAGAATTTTTATTTATTTTAGAGAGAGAGCAGGAGGGAGAGGCAGAAGGAGAGTGAGAGAGAACCCCAAGCAGACTAACTGCTGAGCATGGAGCCCAACGTGGGGCTCGATCCCACGACCCTGCGACCATAACCCAATTACTGGATCGTAAATAAGGTTGTTCCATTTTTTTTTTTTTTTAAGATTTTATTTATTTAATTGAGAGAGCACAAGCAGGGGGAAGGGCAGGAGAAGGAGCAGCAGACTCCCCACTGAGTGGGAGCCCAATATGGGGCTTGATCCCAGGACTCCGAGATCATGACCTGAGTTCAGGGCAGATGCTTAACTGACTGAGCCACCCAGGCACCCCATTTTAATTTTTGAGGAACCTCCATACTATTTTCCAGAGTGGCTGCACCAGTTTGCATTCCTACCAACAGCATAAGAAAGTTCCCCTTTCTCCACATCCTTGCCAACACTTGTTACTTGTGTTGTAAATTTTAGCCAATTCTGACAGGTGTGAGGTGGTATTTCGTGGTTTTGATTTGTTTTTCCCTGATGATGAGTGATGTTGAGCATCTTTTCATGTGTCTGTTGGCCATGTGTATGTCTTTGGAGAAATGTCTGTTCATGGTTATTATGCCAGTACCATACTGTTTTAATTATTATAGCTTTGTAATATAGCTTGAAGTCTGGAGTTGTGATGCCTCCTGTTTTGTTTTTCAAGATTGCTTTGGCTATTCAGGGTCTTTTCTGGTTCCATACAAATTTTTGTATTGTTCATTCTACTTCTCTGAAAAATGCTTTTGGTATTTTGACAGGGATTGTATTAAATAAACAGATTGCTTTCGTTAGTATTGACATTTTAACAATATTAATTCTTCCAATCCATGACCATGGAATGTCTTTCCATTTCTTGCATCATCTTGAATTTTTTTTATCCGTGTTTATAGTTTTCAGACTATAGGTCTTTCACCTCTTAAGTTTATTTCTAGGTATTTTACTGTTTTTGGTGCATTTGTAAGTGGTATAGTTTTCTTAATTTCTGTTTCTGTGGCTTCATTATAAGTGTAAAGGAATGCAGTAGATTTCTGTACATTGATTTTGTATCCTGCAACTTTGCTGAATTAACTTAACAGTTCTACGGTTTTTTTTGGGTAGTCTTTAGGCTTCTCTGTACATGGTATCATGTCATCTGCAAATAGAATTTTACTACCTCCTTACCAATTTGGATGCCTTTTATTTCTTTTTGTTGTCTAATTGCCATGGCTAGGAGTTCCAGTACTATGTTGAATAAAAGTAGTGAGAGCAGACCTCTTAGTCTTGCTTCTGACCTTAGGGGAAAAGCTCTCAATTTTTCACCATTGAGTATGATGTTGGCTGTAGGTTTTTCATATAAAGCCTTTATTATGTTGAGGTATGTTCCCTCCAAATCTACTTTGCAGAGGGTTTTATCATGAATGGATGTTGTGCTTTGTGAAGTGCTTTTTTTTTTTACATCTACTGAAATGATCGTGTGGTGTTTCTCTCTTTTTTTTTTTTACTGACATGACATATCATGTTGATAGTTTTGCAAATGTTGAACCAACCCTTGCATCTTGGAATAAATTCCACTTGCTTGTGTTGTATAATGTTTTTAATGTGTTGTTGGATTTGGTTTGCTAATAATTTGTTGAGAATTTGTGCATCTAAATTCATCAGATATTGGCCTGTAGTTCTCTTTTGTTGTGGTGTCTTTATAAGGTTTTGGTATCAGGGTGATACTGGCTTTATGAAATGACTTTGGAAGTTTTCGTTCCTCGTCTATGTGTTGAAATAGTTTGAGAAGAACAGGTACTTACTGTTCCTTAAATGTTTGGTAGAATTGGCCTGTGAAGCCATCTGGTCCTGGACTTTTGCTTGTTGGGAGATTGTTGATTACTGCTTCCATTTCATTGCTAGTAATTGGTCTGTTAAAATTTTCTAATTCTTTCTCTTTTAACTTTTGGGCGGTTATATGCTTCTAGGAATGCATCCATTTCTTCTAAGTTGTTGAATATGTTGGCATGTAGGTATTCCTAATATTCTGTGACAATTGTATTTCTGTGGTGGTAGTGTTACTTCTCCTCTCTCATTAGTGATTTTGTTTATTTGGGTACTCTTTCTTTTTTTTGATGAGCCTGGCAAGAGGTTTATCAATTTTGCTGATCTTTTCAAAGAACTAGCTCCTGGTTTCATTGATCTTTTTAAGTTTCTGTTTATTTATTTCATTTATTTCTGGTCTAATCTTCATTATTTCCTTCCTTCTGCTGAATTTGGGTTTTGTTCTTTTTCTGGCTCCTTTAGGTGTAAGGTTGGGTGTTTATTTGAGAATTTTCTTACTTGAGATAGGCCTGTATTGCTAGAAACTTCCCTCTTAGAATTGCTTTTGCTGCCTCCCAATGATTTTGAACTATTGTGTTTTCATTTTCATTTGTTTGCATGCATTTTTTTATTCCTCTATTTCCTGGTTGACCTATTTATTGTGGAGTTGCATGTTACCTAACCTCCATGTGTTTGTACTCTTTCTGGATTTTTTTCTTGTGATTGAGTTCTAGTTTCATAGTATTATGATCAGAAAAGACGCATGTCAGATGCTTTTTCTGCATCTCTTGAATTGATCATATGATTTTTATCCTTTCTGTTACTGATGTGATGTATCATGTTGATTGCTTTGCAAATACTAAGCCACCCTTGGATTCCTGGAGTAAATCTCACTTGATTGTGGTGTATGATTTTTTTTTTTTTAGCTTGTTGACACTTGTTTTATGCCCTAATATGTGATCTGTATTACTATCAGTTCCTTTATATTATTTTTTTATTTATTTGTCAGATTGAGAAAGCGAGAGAGAGAGCACAAGCAGGGGGAGCAACAGAGGCAGAGGGAGAAGCAGGCTCCCCACTGAGCAGGGAGCCTGATGTGGGACTCGATCCCAGGACCCTGGGATCATGACCTGAGCTGAAGGCAGATCCTTAACCAACTGAACTACCCAGGCGTCCCAGTTCCTTTATATTATTAACTGTATTATGTATGGATTTGGGTGCATAAATATTTACAACGTTATGACTTCTTGTTGGATTGTACCCTTTATTATGATATAGTACCCTTCTTTGCCTCTTGTTACAGTCTTTGTTTTAAAATCTGTTTTAAGTAATGTAAGTATTGCTTACCCTGGCTTTATTTTCACTCCATTTACATGATAAATGTTTTTCCATCCCTTCACTTTCAATTTGCAGGTGTCTTTAAGTCTGAAAGGAGTCTCTTGTAGGCAGCATATAGGTGGGTCTTGTTTCTTTATCCATTCCATCACCCCATGTCTTTTGATTGGAGCGTTTAGTCCATTTATATTCAAAGTAATTATTGATAGGTATGTACTTACTGCCATTTTGTTTCTTGTTTAGTGGTTGTTTGTTTAGATTTTCTCTGATCCTTTCTTCTTGCTCTCATAATTTGTTGGCTTTCTTTAGTGATATACTTGAATTCCTTTCTCTTTATTTTTTGCATATCTATTCCTGGTTTTTGATTTGTGGTTACCATTAGGTTTGTATATAACATCCGCATATAGCAGTCTATATTAAGTTGCTGGCCACTTAAATTTGAACACATTCTTTACCTCTCTCTCCCTAAGTATGTGGTGTTGTATTTTACATCCTTTTATTTTATGAATCCCTTGACTGATTTTTGCAGAAATACTTATTTTTACTGCTTTTGTGTTTTTTACTTTTCATGATCTCACTTATGGTCTTTCCTTTCCACTCAGGGTCCCCTTTAATATTTCTTGTAGGGCTAGTTTAGTGGTCCTGAACTCTTACAGTTTTTGTTTGTTTCAGAAACTCTTTAGGTCTCCTATTCTGAATGATAGCTTTGCTGGATAGTGTATTCTTGGCTGCACCTTTTTCCCTTTCAGCACTTTGAATGTGTCATACCACTTCCTTTGGGCCTGTTCCTGCTAAAAAATTCACCCGTAGCCTTAAGGGGTTCCCTTGTATGTAACGTCTTCTTTTTTCTTGCTGCTTTGAGATTTTTTTCTTTATCAGTATTGACATTTTAATTACTGTTTGTCTTGGTGTGGACCTCCTTGGGTTGAACTTTTGGGGTGATCTCTGTGCCTCCTGGATCTGTCATCTGTTTCCCCCCACCACCAGATTAGGAAAGTTTTCAGCTATCAGTTCTTCAAATAAATATTCTCTCCCCTTTTCTGTCTCTCCTTTTAGGATCCCTGTAATGCGAATGTTATTCTGCTTGCTGGGAATCAGAGTTCGCTAAGACTATTCTCAATTTGCGTAATTTTTTCCCTCTCATGTGTTCAGCTTGGTTACTTTCCATTTCTCTGTCTTCCAGGTCACTAATTCGTTTCTCTGCTTCATCTAGCCTATTTATTCCATCAGTTGTATTTTTTATTTTATTTATTGTGTTCTTCATCTCTGATTGGTTCTTTTTTCTCTCTCTGTGAAGGGTCTCACTGAGGTCATCCACTCTTTTCTTTAGTCCAGTGAGTATTTTTATGATCATTACTTTAAATTCTCAGTCAGGCATATTACTTAAATCTTTTCACTTTAGGTCTCTTGGTGTGGTTTGGTCCTTTCATTTGGGAAATATTCCTCCATCTCCTCATTTTGTCAATTCTCTGTGTGTTTCTTTGTGTTAAGAAAGTCAGCTATTTCTCTTGCTCTTAACCGTAGTGGCCTTATGAAGAAGAGGTCCTGGCGTGCCCTGCAGTGCAGTGTCCCCTGTTCCCCAGGGCCTGGAGCTTCAGGGAATGTTCTCCTATGTGTGTTGCATGTGCCTTGCTGTTGAGTCCTGGCCTCTTTTTTCCTTGAGTCCAGTTTTCTCTCGAGGCTCTCTTTGCCTGTTGTGGGCAGTGTTTGTTTCCCAGCAGGGGTGGGGCGTGTTTTAACTAGGTGTCCAGTGGTTTGCTTGTGAAGTGGAGCCCTGCCCCCACTGCCACTAGAACTGAGTTCCCTCAAAACACATGCGTCAGAGATGTGGTGTTGGCAGGGTTTGTGCCAGGCTTCTGGGGGAGGGAGCCCGCAGCGCCAGGATTGAGATGAGATGAGTGCTGCTGGGAAGGACAGATCCACCGAAGCATGGTGGAGGTGAGGCTTGGTGCCAGTTAAGTAAGGCGTGTCAGTGTGGTCCTGGTTCCCACAGATGGCCATTGTTTATGTGGGGGGTGGGAGAGGAAAGTGGTGCCGACCAGCTCCCTTGATCCCTGTCTCTCTGGGCCACGCTCTGAGATGAGCAAATCACTGTCCCTCCTGTCTGCCCCTGGCGGTTCTCCTACTGCTGGTTCCATGCTAGATCTGCACAGCTGTTTGAAGTGCTGTCTCTTTAAGGGCGGGATTCCACTTCCTAACACCCTCTGATGCTGATGTTTTAGATTCCAGACTCTGTGTCCCACTGGGTGTAAGAACTCAATGTTCAGCCCCTCTTGTTTTTACAGGCAGATGTTATGGGGATTCATTTTCCCCATTGGTGGGCTTCCCAGTGTGAAAGTCTGTTTTTCACCCTTCTCTGCATCACCTGCTCCCTCCCTGCCATGGACAGCCATGGTTTGTTTCCTCTCCCAAACTGCGTCTTTGCCCTTCTTACCTTCTCTGATGTGACCTCTTCTCTACTTGGAGAGGAGTTTGTTCTGCCAGTCCTCAGGTTCTTTTCTGGGTTATTTACGTTGATGGGAGTGTTTCTAGTTGTATCTGTGGGATGCATTGAGCTGAGGGTCCCTCCACCGCCGTCTTTCCAGCCGACCTAAGTGTCTGTTTTTGTGTCAGTACCATACTGTTCTGATGACTACGGCTTTGTAGTACAGCTTGAGATCTGGGATTATGATACGTCCAGCTTTGTTCTTCCTTTTCAAGATTGCTTTGGGCATTCTAGGTGTTTTATGATTCCTTACAAATCTTAGGATGATTTGTTCTTGTTCTGAGAAAAACGCTGTTGGTATTTTGATAGGGATTGCATTGAATCTGTGGATTGCTTTGTAGTATAGGCTTTTAACAATATGAATTCTTCCAGTCCGTGAACGCGGTAGATCCTTCCATGTATGTCGTCTTCAATTTCCTTCGTCAGTGTTTCATAGTTTTCAGAGCACAGGTCTTTCGCCTTTTTGGTTAAGTTTATTCCTGGGTATTTTATTCTTTTTGGTACAATTGTATATGAAACTGTTTCCTTAATTTTTCTTTCTGCTACTTTTTTATTGATGTGTGGAAATACAGCCAATTTCTGTGTATTAATTTTACTGAATTCATTTCTTCTAGTAGTTGTTTTGGTGGAGCCTAGGGTTTTCTATGTTTAGTATCATGTCATCTACAAATAGTGAAGTTTTACTTCTTCCTTATCAATTTAGATGCCTTTTTATTTCTTGTCTGGTGGCTGCAGCTAGGACTTCCAGTACTGTGTTGAATAAAAGTGGTGAGATCGGACATTCCTATCTCATTCTTGATCTTAGAGCAAAAGCTCTCAGGTTTTCACCATTGAATATGATGCCAGCTATTGGTTTGCCATATGTGGCCTTTGTATGTTCAGATATGTTCCCTCTAATCCCACTTTGTTGACAGTTTTTATCATGAACAGATGTTGAATTTTTGTCAAATGCTTTTTCTGCATCTGTTGGCAAATGATCGTGTTAATGTTATTGCTGAATGTGGTTTGCTGATGATAATTTGTTGGAGATTTTTATCAGGGATATGGCCTTTCGTTTTCTTTTTTGTAGTGTCTTCAGTTTTGGTATCAGGGTAATGCTGACCTCATAGAATGTATTTGGAAGCTTTCCTTCCTTTCTGGTTTTTTTTTGGAGTAGTTTGAGGAACTTAGTTGTTAACTCTTTAAATGTTTGGTAGAATTCACCTGAGAAGCCATCTGGTACCTTGACTTTTGTTTGTTGAGAATACAAGAACAATCACCTGAGTGTGTGGATATTTTGGTTGTTTTTATGATGGATTCTTTTGACATTTGCTCATTTGTTTACATTTGCTTTAGGGCATTTGTACTTGGTGTGTATGCCCTGGTAGACTGTCATGAATGTGGTAGAACTTACAAGGCTTTACCACAGGTGTTGGACTGTAGTGTCTATGAAGAGCAGCTCTGTTGTGCTTTATGCCATTATGGACACGGGGCATAGGTTTGGCCCTTGACCTGCCGTCTCTGTTACTCCAAGGTACTTAATATAAAGTTTATACTGTAGTCTGGTTCTCTTTCCTCCCTGTAGTAGTACAAATAGATGAGCAGAGCGTGTGTGTGTGCACGCACACTCATACACATGTTGAAATGAATGAGACAAGCACATTAAATCTAACGTTTTTACATTAGGTGGACATTTAATTCGTCCTCATAATTTATGAAATGCTGAATGAAGAATTTAGTTCTAATCTTTGAGAAGTTAATACTCTAAAGATGATTAGATAAAGATTATATTATTTTATTCTGTTATTTTTGACTTAGACTAAAGTCAAAGATTTATAATGTAAAACATGTACAAGTAAGGTGTAAAGAAAATGTTGAATGTTGGCACGTTTCAGGTTTAGGCATAGTACCCGTAACAGTAAGCATCCTAATAGTGAGAACCCCAGCATGTGTGAATGACAGTTACTTTGTGGTGGCCGGGGTATCCTGTGCCTCAGGGGCTTTCTACAGGACCACCTTTGAGGGATGCTCTGTTATCGCTATTCAAAACGTGCGGGCTCCTCCTGCCCCAGAGTGCGGTACTGGAGGCTTGTCAGCGTGCTGGGCTCCAGTGAGATCTTGCTTCAGCTTGGCCTTTGTTGCTGTACCTGTTGCAGAATAATCCGCACAAGCTGACTTTGTCAATGACACCCGATGACAAGTATCCCGAGAAGCAAGCATGGATGGAGACAGAAAAACTAAAGCAAAAAGTCGACTCTCTTTCCCCGAAAGACAAGCAGCAGATCTATGAAAAAGGTCAGATGTTTAATTTTGTCCTAACTCCCTAGCCTTCACCCAAACCCAGTGAACTTTGTAAAATGAGTGGATAGTTGGAGGCAAGTATCATTTCAACTAACAAATATTTATTGGGCACCAACGAAGGTCAACGTTGGATGTGATGGCTTTATCCCCATGCCCTCATTCTAAGGAGACCGATCCTGTAGTTTAGCAGGAAAGGCAAGAGTCGTAGGAAAGAGGCACACTAGTCCCCCCCCGATCCGCACCTACTCGGTCCTCAGTTTCAGTTACCCGTGGTCACCCGCGGTCTGCAGGCAGATGGCACTCCTTCTGCTTTGTCGTCAGGTCAGTGGTGCCTCCTGCGCCGCAGTGCCTGCATCCCCACCTCACTTCACCTCCCCACGGAGGCATTATGTCACCTCCGTTCGTCACAACAAGAGACTTTTTGAAAGATTCTATTTATCAGAGAGAGAGAGAAAGAGAGCGTGCACGAGCTGGGGGAGGGGCAGAGGGAGAAGCAGACTCCCCGCGGAGCAGGGAGCCCGATGTGGGGCTCAATCCCAGGACCCTGAGATCATGACCTTAGCCGAAGGCAGACGCCTACCTGACCGAGCCACCCAGGCGCCCACAACAAGAGATTTTGAAAGCGACACAGAGACCATGTTCACGTAACTTTACGACAATTTATTGTTGTCAGTTTCTGTGTTATCATTAGCTGTTACTCTTGCTGTGTCAAATTTTTAAGTTGAACTCCCAAATTTTTAATTTGAACTCGATTATAGGTAAGTATGTATAGGGTTTGGTACTATCCATGTAGTTTCAGGCATTCACTGGGGTGTTGGGAACATGCTCCCCACAGATAAGGGGGGGATTACTGTAGCTGCATAAGGTTTATTCAGTTACAAATTTTATAAGTACTTGCTATTTACCAGGGGCTCTAATATGCCACTAAAATATATGTTATGTTGTGATCCATAGTGAATTGCCAAGTGAGCACTGCATACAGTATGATTTTGAGTTCAGAAGAGGCAGGGCTCAGTGAAGGACAAAGGCCTCATGCTGGTCATGAGGCCCTGCTCAGGTCCGGGTGGTGCAGGCGTGGGTGAAAACCGAGTCAGTTACATAATTCCTTATTGTCTAAACACACGGACTGTTAGGCCCAGTGGTCTGCTCCAGAGTATTTGCCCAAGAGAAATGAAAGTGTATGTCCACACAAACTTGAAAGAACCCACATTTCCATCAACATGGTATATCCATACTGTGAAATACTACTCAGCCATAAAGAGGGGCAAAATGCTGATACACTCAATATTGATGAATCTCAAAAGCATTGTGCTAAGTGAAATTAGCAGGCACAAAAAATACCTACTCAGTGAGTCCATTTATATGAAACTGTAGAAATGATAAAACTCTACTAACAGAAGGCAAGTGAGCGCAGGGGGTCACCTGCAGGGAGCCAGGAAGGAACTTTCTGGGGGATGTAAATGTCCTCTATCGTGATGTGATGATTACATTACTTTTTGTATTTGTTAGAACTAATTGAATTATATCTTTAGAACTGTGGATTTTGTCATATGTAAATGATATATTAAAATCTACCAAAGTAGGTATACAGGACACACAGACACCACCTACCCCACCAAAGTGGTAGTTGGCTGGGATTACGTGAGGGATTTATCAGGTTTGTCAGGTGGTAGAGTTGGCTTTAGATAGGAAGTAAGTAATGCTAAATTTCAGATGATTTAATCTCGTCAAGGCAGAGTTAATTTCAGCGTGTAACCTCTTACTCTCTATCTCAGAGTTCCTGTTTTGCATACAGCTATTCTAAGCTCTTCATACATTTAATAGCTAATCGTGAGTAACGTAATTGCATAATAATCACTTCTGTTGCGGGAGTGCCAGTGGACAAGTCCCATCTTCCTTTTCTAAATTGAGATATTGATTGCTTCTTGGCCTTTTGGCCAAGATCAACTGTAGTATCTGATGTGTGCTCTATTGGAGCCCAGTATACCAAGTGGATTTAAGTAAGCAAGCAATTAGAGGTATCAGTGGTACCTTACATGAGGTTCAGGTGGGTAGTACCGTGCACAGTGCAGTGATCACAACGCACTTCATTGACATCTGTCACCAGTCGCAATTTATTTTTCTTGTGCTGGGAAGTCATGAAATCTACTCTCTTAGCAACTTTCAAATATGCAACACGGCACTATTACCCAGAGTCACCAATGCTGTGCATTGCATCCCATGACTTATGTAAGTTTGTACCTTTTGACCCCCTCAACCCATTCCTCCCACCCCAACCACCAGCCTCTGGCACCCACCAATCTGTTGTCCATGTCCGTGAGCTTGGTGTTTGGTTTTTCAGGTACCACATATGAGTGAGATCATACAGTATTTGTCTTTCTCCGTCTGACTCATTTCACTTAGCATAATGCTATGTTGCCATAAATGGCAAGATTTCCTTCCTTTTCTATGGCTGAATAATAATCCATTGTATATATACATCTTTATCCATCGGTGGACACTTAGTTTGTTCCCACAGTGAGCAACACTGTAATGAACATGGAGGTACAGATACCTTTTCAAGATAGAGTTTTTGTTTTCTTTGGATAAACGCCCAGAGCAGAATTGCCGGATCATAAGTAGTTCTATGTTTGGGGGTTTTTTTGTTTTTTTTTTTTTTTTGAGAAACCTCCATACTGTTCTCCAGAGTAGCTACACCAGTTGGAATTCCCACCAGAGTGCAAGAGGGTTCCCCTTTCTCCACATCCTCACCAACACTTATTTCTTGTCTTTTTGACTTAAGCCATTCTGATGGGTGTGAGGTGATATCTCATCATGGTTTTGGTTTGCATTTCCCTATGGATGAGAGATTCCGAGTACTTTTTCATATTTTTCTTGGCCATCTATATGTCTTCTCTAGGAAAATGAGTTATTCAAGTCCTCTGCCCATTTTTAATCAGAGTATTTGGGCTTTTTTTTTTGCTGTTGAGTTGTATAAGTTCTTTTATATCTTTGGATATTAGCCCCTTATCAGATGTGGCCTGCCGGTATTTTCTCCCAATTCTGTAGATTGACTTTCATTTTGTTGATGGTTCCCTTTGCTGTGCAGAAGCTTTTAGTTTGATGTAGTCCCACCCATTTTGTTTTTGATTAAAGCCCTTTATAGCACGGAACATAATTCCAGGCCTAAGCAACAGATCGTACATTCCCTGAGTTGTTAGATTCTTGCCCTGGCCATGGAGGTGGGCTTGGTTCTAAGAAAGCCCGTGTACTCTGGTCCACACCCACGTGTGAGTGGATGGAGGCCTGTGTTACAAAAACGTGTTTTTATTTTACAGATCACCACAGAGTTCCATTAGGTAGGAGGCCCTGCTAGTGCATTTAAGGGGTATTTCAGGTCAGTAAGTCTCAGTCGTGGACTTCCGTGGGAGCAATCTGCAATCAGAGTTTAATCTGTAGCTAACCACCAGTGAAAACAGTGGGAATGGGAAATTAATTTATGAAGACCTTGAAACGATCCTCCAGTTTGGGGTATGTCTGTGTAAGCGGTCATGCGCTGTCGTGAAGGGCTGTAGCGCCTGCCATGGGGAGCTTGTTGCCTGGCCGAGGAGAAGCTGCTGGGGATGGCTGTGCCGACCTGGGGCTCTGGAGAGGAGCTGTCTGGGGGAAGGGTGCCGCTCAGGACGACGGGTGGGCCTGGGCCAGTCTCGGATCAGGACACGGGGGCGGCAGGAAGCAGGCTCCCGCATACAGACCCCAGAGGTGTCGAGGGGCAGGGGTCCGCCAGTAGTTGATGGAGGAAACACCCAGGTGACGGAGGGCCTGGGAAGTCTGCAGTAACTCACGGAGCCCGCTCCTCAGTGCCTCCCGGAGGGGTCCCCCAAGGGGCCGGAGGGAGGGCGGCTGAGCCCTTTGAGGCAGCAGTCCCTGGCCTGTGTAGGGCTGCCCTGCAGGTCCCCCAAAGGGACAGGTGCTCGGGGACCTCAGGGAGGCGGACTTGGAGGCCAGCTCAGCCTAGCTCCTCAGATTGCCGTGGGAAATGAAGCTCCCATCTGTTTGTTTGACAGAACTCTGTAAACTGGGGGTCTTCACTCGCGTACCTTTCACTGCTGTCACCGGGTGCATGCGCCGAGCCTTTGGGGTTCCCTCCCGGATGGGCTGGGCAGTTCTGTGACTCCAGGAAGGAGGGGTCTCTCCCCTCTTACCAAATCAGTGAGGGCTCAGGCCCAGAAAAGCTGTGCTTGAGCATTTCTAGAGTTTGTGAAATTTATGTGATGACACAAGCATGGTGCTGAGATTAGTGCAGATGAAATCAGAATAGACAAGTATAAAAGTTACTAAATTTCAGTCCAGCAGGAAATAGGTTGAAAACCCTGGAAACAGTGGGTTGAACTTTCAAGGATTCAGTATAAAATGTGGGGGTGGAGGGGAAACTGCTTGAGCAAAGCCCGCCCCCCCCCCCCCCCCCCCCCCAGCAAAGTAGTTGTGCATCCAGCGAGGACAGGAGAGTTCAGGAAAGCACGGTGTCTGCGGCAGGTTCCCGTGCTTGGGAAGGGGTCTGCCGGGCGCCAGCAGTGGGAGCTGAAAGCACGCTGCTGGCCGCTCGGGCTGGCCGGTTGTCCGCGGGAGCCACTGCGAGCGGGTAAGGGAGCACGGCGGCGGCGGACCTTCCCAGACCTTTCCGTGGCCGTGCTGAGCACTCTTCCCCCTGCTTGTCTCTAGGCTTAGAGTTACAGACTCAGCAGAGCCGACCTCAGGACGCCTCCTGTCTGCCGGCCCTGAAGGTGTCGGACATCGAGCCCAGCGTGCCGCTCACGGAGTTGGAGGTGGCCCTAGCAGGTCGGTCCACAGAAGAAGGCGCCATGGGGGGACGTGTTCCGTGAGGCAGCTCATCGTGCTCTTTATAGGCTTGCTCTTCACGGGGCGTGTGGGTGGGTTTTCCCGTGCGTTGCCCACGGACTTCGTGTGCTGGAATCTCTGTGCTTCCCTGGCGGGGGCGCTGCTTCCTCAACCACAGGGGGATCTGGCTCAGGCGGGGCTGCATGGGACGGACTCCTTCTGGCCCGGCCTGCTTCGCGGCTCTGGGGGTGGGGGGCAGCATCAGCCCGTCTGGGCCGGAGTCCATCCTGGGCAAGCTGTGCCCCGGCGTTGCAGGGGGGAGGTCTCGACCACCTGCCGCACTCCTCCAGGGCATCTCGCTCCTGCTTTCCCCCAGCTCCTCTGTTCACCACGGCTGGCGCATGGGGGTGCCCGCATGGGTGACATCTCTCTTTCTGGACCAGGCCTTGGGAGGGTGGGGGTAGCATCCCACTTGTGTTTTAGTCTCCCCCAGCTTTGGTTTATCAGTGAAGGGATGAAGAGAATGAGTGAGGGTGAGTGACAGGTTGTGAGTCAGTGCCCCGCCCCCTCTGCTGGTTTGTGGTGCCATGCTGGTGCTGGAAGGACTGGAGCACGCAGCACGTGCCCTTGAGTGAGTCGGGACCCCGGAGGCCATGGGGTGCCAGGTGCCCAGTGGATCATCAGACCTGGGGGGGCGGACAGCATTTGAGATGGGTGAGAGAGTGGGTTCGGGTGTCGCAGGCGGGAGCTCTCAGTCCCGTGTCAGCGTGCAGGGCTGCACGAAGGGGTTGTGGAGGTGGGGCGAGGCGGGCCTGGGCCAGCTCAAGCACCAGGGCAGCCTCAGAGCCCGAAGAACACTGCTCCTGTTCCAGCCCTTCCAAAGGCGTGCGTTATTTTATTGTTGAAGACTGTCTCAGTGTTTACTGTGAACGGGTAGTAGTCTTTGCTGAGAGAAAGTTTAAACACTCTTGAAAGGCACCAGCATTTTAAAAATACTAAACAATGATTTCACAATTCAAAAGTTAGCTGCCTTTTGCTTCTCCAGCCGGCAAGACCCCCGTGCAGTACTGTGCTCAGCCCACCAACGGCGTGGTGTACTTCAGAGCGTTCGCCAGCCTCCACACCCTCCCCGAGGAGCTCAGGCCCTACGTCCCACTCTTCTGCAGCGTCCTCACCAAGTAAGACACACACACTGTGGAATCAGGGCATCTTTGCATATTTTGTCCCTGGATTTTTCTGTATATGTAGTTATTTTTAGTGCATCAGCAATCACTTATCAGCATACAGTTTTAATTTAAAAAACCCATAGCGTTATTAAACTGTGTAAGTAAAATGTGTAATATATTTGTTGAGAATTTTTCCTACAAAAGCATATTTTCATTTTAAAATGTAGAACTTTAAACCATTTATAAACCTAGAGTACAAGGTAATACAGTTACATCTATCTCAGCAACTTAGTTCCTTTTAAAATTGTGAAAATGATTGTTTTTTAATCAGAAAATGTAAGTAACTAAATCTGACGTGTAGGCACGGGGTAAACTTGAGAGGCCGGGTTGTGTGCCCTCCTCCACCAAGCTAACTGTAATTGCTACTGCTCTTGTAAAGCTGGTGTCTGGGTCGATGTGAGAACACGGGCAAGTACACGCAACCGCACCTCGCCATTCCTCTGCTGGGTCCCGGTGGCTGAGGGTGCCGGGCTGAGGGGCAGGCAGTCGGAGCCCGGACATTTCCTTTCCCATGTGCCGGGACGGCGAGGGCCAGGAGACTCTGTAGGGGGTAGGCTGGCCGCCCCTCGTGCCACACGCACAGCCTTCCCGGGGTAGGAGCCGGAGGATGTGGGTCCTGTGCACCCTGCCAGGTGTCTGGGGAAAACCGCTCGTTTGGACCTTCTCCATGTTCTCTGCCCTCCGCGGCTCCCCCTGCTGGTCCTTCTGAGGCACAACCGTTTCGGGGGACCCCATGAGTGTCGCTGTGGCCCGAGTTACTTCTTATGTTGGGCACAGGATGTTTCTTGGAAAAGCATCACCCACCTGAGACGACTTCTGCTTTTCCTAAAAGCTCAAAAAGGTCTCCTTTGTGAGCGTGAGCGTGTGGGCAGATGCCGTCCGTGCCAGGCCGTTCTAGAGGCGAGGAGGGCAGGAGCGCTAGGAAGACCGGCAAGCTCGGCCCCGCCGGAGCAGAGCGTAGTGCTCCCTGCGCACACAGCCTGGAAGCCGCCCGGTGACCTCCCCGAACGCGCCGGCGTCCGCGGGGAGAGGCGCACGGCTGCCCTCCGTAGCGCGGGGAATGGAGGCTGCGGCCCTGGCCCTGCGGCCAAGACCGCGCTGCCAGCCAGGGCCCCTCCGTTGCTGTTGACAGGCTGGGCTGTGGCCTTCTGGACTACAGGAGGCAGGCACAGCAGATAGAGCTGAAGACGGGCGGGATGGCCGCCTCACCCCACGTGCTGCCCGACGCCGCGCATCTGGACACTTACGAGCAGGTAGCGTCATGCTTCCGCGTCCCAGCGCGCTCCAGAGCACGTTTCCAGCATCCTTTTTTTCCCTCTTAAATAATTTCTTCTTTTCTTTCTTTCATGATTCAGGGTGTGCTTTTTTCATCTTTCTGCCTCGATAGGAACCTACCAGACATGATGCATCTGTGGAGTGAAATATTCAACAGGTAACTACTTATAAAGACCTAATCGTGAGGCTAGATCAGAGGACTGAGTCTGAAGTGCTGTGAGAGTAGGAGTTTTTACTCATTTCTTGGTTGTTGGTTTCTGAGCTTGATTTTAGTTGTAACTCCTGGGGGTATTTACATCATCTGAAAACTTACATGTAATTAATTTTCCATGGTATTGAAAGGGATATGGGTGGGTCTCCAGGAACTTAATACGTTTTTCTTTTTACAAAGCCCGTGCTTTGAAGAAGAAGAACACTTCAGAGTGTTGGTTAAGATGTCCGCTCAAGAGCTGTCCAACGGGATCCCAGACTCTGGGCATCTCTACGCGTCCGTCAGGGCGACCAGGACCCTGACGCCCACAGGAGACCTGCAGGAGACCTTCAGTGGGATGGATCAGGTGCTGAGCCATGTCTTCCAGAGTTGGTGACAAACTGTTTATATCCCAGAAAAGCTAACTCTGACCAAATTTTATAGGGAAAGATTCTCTTAATTCATCCTCCTTGCCCCACCCCTCCCAGCCCACCCATCCCCCAGCCGGATTCCCGAGTCGAGGCTGTCTGGTTCCAGACTGGGCAGGAGTGTCTGGTCACCCCCCGTCTGGGGGTCTGTCTCCAGATGTCTCTTTCTCTGACTCAGGTGAGGCTGATGAAGAGGATCGCCGAAATGACAGACATCAGACCGGTGCTGAGAAAGCTCCCGCGCATCCAGGAACACGTACTACACTGTGACAACATGAGGTAGCGCCCCTCCCCCCACCCCGGGCTGTTTCTGCACAGACATCTTCTCATTCTTCCCGTTTCCTTAAGTGTAGTTTTTAGATTCTTCTCACTTGAAGCTGTGGTTACATAAACTTTAGCTCAGAGACAGTGTTTGGGGTAGGTGATAGAATTCATTCTAGACCTCAGATGTTATCATCATCAAGAAATCATTTTTTATGAGAAAAAATATTTTAAGTTTAGTTAATGTTGTGGAAGGTGGGAAGGAAAGCAAGCTAATTTAATCCTAGAACTGGAAAGTAGATTTCTTGCAAGTGTTCAGTTATGTTGGTTCTAGAAGTTAATTGCAAGACAGGAAAGGTTAGCTTGCCTAAGAGCAGAGTAAAAATGCAGTTTCTCATGAGAACAGTTCCCTGATGGTAAGAAAACATCTGACATCGGTCACACACAGCCTTAAGCCCTTAGGGCTGTTAGTGCGAATGAAATGTTTAGGTGATTGACCGTATTTTCAGCATCTCACTAGCAAGGACACAGGTTTAGATTAGCTTGTAGTACCTTGTCGAGATCCCCAGTATCTTCCCGGGTCAGTTCTCGGGAATCCGCGACCATCCGGGACGACAGCACCACTGGTGTCCACTGCCTGGGGCACTTAACCACTCGGACCCTCTGCTTCCTTGTCCATAAAACACTACTGTGTAGATTTATGCAAAGAATAAATGACAGTTTCCAAAGCAGTTGGTGTAGTTCCTGGAATGTAGTTAGCATTAATATGGTGGTACCTGCTATTAAACTAAATTCAGGAGTGAGGGCCAAAAAGGAAAAGAGAGACACGGTCCGTAGTCTGTACCGTTCAAGTAACTTGCACATGACAGCAGGATTTGTGATTCTGTGGGATTTAGAAAAATTACATACAAATATGTTTTTGAGAGCACAGGAATTTTTTGGCAACTTAAACTTTTCCACTTTAATGACCGGTTCACATGTTCACATTGCTGATTCCTCTTCTAGACAGTCATGTAGGTTTTCTGCCTTCCGATAATGTAAGTCCGAAGGCATGGTAGGCAGATCTGTGTTCCGTGTTCTCCACGGGGCCAGATGTCAGAAGTGTGCTCCTGGCGTCCCGATGGCCCTGCCCCGGCTCTGGCCCAGACCTGATGGCAAAGCCTTTTTGGTAACTTGAAAGCGCGGTGGAGACGGTTGTATTACTTCTTTATCGGGCTCCTGTTTCTTCTTAATACTTTTATTTATTTTTATTTTTTTTATTTTTTAAAGATTTTATTTATTTATTTGAGAGAGAGAATGAGAGACAGCACAAGAGGGTAGAGGGTCAGAGGGAGAAGCAGACCCCCCGCTGAGCAGGGAGCCCGATGTGGGACTCGATCCCGGGACTCCAGGATCATGACCTGAGCCAAAGGCAGTCGCTTAACCAACTGAGCCACCCAGGCGCCCTCTTCTTAATACTTTTAAACATGATTTGATACCAGATGGATGTAGTGGTCCCTTTTTTGTGTTACTCATGCAGAATACCGAATGAGTAAAAGAGTGTTTTATTTTTATAATGATGGTTTCTTAGATATTTGTGATTTTTGAATAGGTGCTCCATGAATGCTACGCCTCAGCAGATGTCTCTGGCAGAAAAAGCAGTAGAAAAGTTCGTTAGAAATGTCGGTCAGAGTAAAACGGAACGGAAGCCGGTGCGCCTGAACGTGGTTGAGGTGAGCCCGTGCTCACGGGGTGGCGGCCACAGCGCGCAGTCCCAGGGTCTCTGGTGGCCCCTTTCGTTCCCACCACTGTGCCGTGCATGGGTACGATGCCCCCGATGCCCCCGTGGCACGTGAGGAGCCAGAGTACGGCAGGGGGGCTTGCCCAGTGTTAGCTAATCCAGGAGAGAAGTGAATGCACAGCCTTCGGTCCCGTGTTCCCTTGTCACTGGAGCCTCGCAGTGAACACTCTCCTGCTGGGGAAGAGCGGCGGGTTTGAGATCCGTGACGCTAGCGCGAGAATGGCCCAAAAGTGACCCGAGAAAGCAGGCCTGGGACGCCCCAGCGCGGGACTCGTTCTCCGGGTCGTACCTAGCACCGGCTGCCCACTTCCATGACCGTACGGAGCGGCTTTCATGTAGCTCACCAGAACAGTCCAGAAGCCTTCTCCTGGAGAAGGCGCACAGTCCGCAGACTGTGAGCTGATGCTCGTGCGCCCGTGACCCTGTCGGGCAGAACAGGCCTGTCTTGCCAGGAGCAGAGTCCCTGAGAAGCTGGCCTGCTCCTTCTTCTCCCTGACCGTCTGGAAGCCCGTACAGAAATCCCATCTGTTTCAAACAGTGTTACTGGAAACACGGAAGCACGTGTGCCCCAACACTTGTTATTGGCCGTGAGTTTCCTAGACCATACCGTAGCCGTGTAAGGTGAGTTTGGGATTTTTCTCATTTCTCTTGGAAACATTTTATTTTCAGAAACCTGCACCCAGTGGATCCAATGGAAGCACCCATGTTAGCGGCCCCCAAGTCATAAGGAAGCTGATAACGGTAAGGAAGCATAGTTCCTGTCCCCTTGGAAAGAGCGGTTTCCCATCTTACCTGTGCCCTGTCAAGTATGGGGTGGCCGGTGCCTCAGCCATGGGGGCCTCTCCCCTGCAGGCAGGGGTGCAGGCCCTGGGCCTGTCCGGGGCCCTTGTGCTCCCCATGCCTTCACCCTGCACGGCAGACTGCCGAGTCGGGGGTGTCACCATCAGCTGGGCACCGTGCACCCCTCTCCCTGCTCTGCTTTGGTGGTGATGGCTCTTGGTTTGGTTCATCAGAGGATGGCGATTTAACATATCTCGGGGGGAAAATGCAAAGATGAGGTCATACAGTCACTTATGGATGGAAACCATGTAGGAGGAAATGTTTCTAATTGAGGAACTGTATTTTGAAGCCTCGGGTCAGGGTTTTGGAGTATTCCATTGTAAAGTGAGCACTTGTGTGGAATGACAGGATTGCCAGTGCTTTGCCCTTAGCCATGAGCACCTGATGACAGTGGGGGCGAGTGGGGGGGCGGTGGGCAGCCCGCAGGAGGAGCCAACACGGCCGGCCTGTCCTCCTCAGGACCCCACCTTCAAACCGTGCCAGATGAAGACACACTTCCTGCTTCCGTTCCCAGTGAACTACATGGGCGAATGCATCAGGACTGCCCCCTACGCAGACCCAGACCACGCCAGGTACAGGGCCAGGAGTGGGCAGGGGCTTCCCGGGAAGGGGATGGGAGGGCAGGGATGGCTGGTGGGCTCGCAGGGCCCAGACACGCAAGGCTGCTTCTGGGTTCAAGGGAAAGGACGTTTCCATGAGGGAAATAGACTCACAGGATGGTGTTCAGCAGTGTGGTCAGTTTGTTACCATGTTCCTGGGAAACAAACATGGGTTCTGTATGTTGAGCTCTGCAGACTATGGATACGTATTCTATTAAACAGATTTAAAGCATGGAGAGGTTATAAGAAGGACCCTGGGTAGTAGGAGTATCGATTTTTTCCCCCCCTTTCTCTGTATAATTTTCTAGTAGTGACCTTGTGTTCCTTGTGTAATTCAGAATGTTCAAAATTATGTGGCAGGTAAGCCCCTCAGGCCCTGTTTGGGAGTGGGGAGCCAGTCTGCATAGGTCTGGCACCGCAAACCCACTATATGAGCAGCTCCCCCACCACCGTCTTTCGGGGACACCTGTTTGCTCCTCCAGTTAGTGTCTGGACTTAGACCAGTCAGTGGAGAGTAGGGCCCCACTCTCTGTCCTGTGAAGGTACTTGCTAGAATATTCCTTTTCTTTTGCAGGGCACCCCCCATAACTGCACTTCTGTTGCGAGTGTAGGACTCAGAAGGTCACTCTGTTGGAGTGTGTTTTCTTAGGGCGGATACCTACAGAAATCTGGTTAAGAGCTCTCTGTGTTTTGGTAGAGAAACCCATGCGCACACCAGTGGGGGGATTTAGAGAAAGGATGGTTTGTACGTTTGCCTTGAGTGATAAAGTTTAGTAATGTGTTCCTTGATCAGGTTGTGTCCCTGTGTGCTGTAGCCAGGAAGGGCCTAAACGTGTCTGAGGGACCTTCGCGTCCCCCACCACCTTTCCCCACAACCCTCGTTTGAAAATTCATCTTACTCATGTTTGTTCTCGTTCATTAGGAAAGGGGAGACCAGAGTGTATCTTACTGTATTTTTGTTTTTACCCAATGTAAGACAGCGAGTTTTCACCGAAGAAAGACAGCAAGTACATGATTATATTACATCCGATACTTCCCTGCCAGGCCTATGGTTTTTAACTTGTGCTTTTTAATCATTCATTTTAGTCTTAAGATCCTCGCACGCTTGATGACTGCCAAATTCTTGCATACAGAAATTCGAGAAAAGGGTGGTGCTTACAGTGGAGGCGCCAGACTCAGCCGTGACGGGGTGTTTACACTTTACTCATACCGGTGAGTCTGAGCGCCGCGTCTCCCCGGCTCCACTAAGCATCCGCGGGTCACTATCTTACACGTTGGGATCAGCCTTTGAAGACGTGTTTCCCCTTGTTTCTCATTTCCTCAGCGCGTCACCACACCCAGCAGCATCCTCTCGGTTGTCCGTGTCTAGGAGCAGGAGTACATAATGGGAGACTTTGGCTTAAATACGCCCGCTACCAGACACCCAGATTCAGTTACAGAGGAGACCAGCCGAGAGCTTTCTGGGCTCGTGTCCAGCACAGAGGCTCAGTGGGGTGCCGGGCACTTCGTGGTCACGGCCCTGACTCTTCTTGCCCCTTTTCTTTAGAAAGTTTCCGAGGACACGGAGTATTTAGAATACTCTGCGGGCAGGATGAGTTTGCTGCCCCTCTGATGCAGTCTCTCTCTGCTCCCGCCTCACCACGTCCCTGGGCGCTTGGAGGACGTGTGTGTGCTTGTAGAGAAGGACGGGAGCAGGGCTGTGACCCCGCCCTCGATGTCCGCTGCGGGGCGCGTGCTGCTGAGCACAGAGCAGGAAGCGAGGGCATCGAGCTCTCCGGCCCCTTTATGGGGGGTTATTCGTCTAGTCCGCGTGTGTCTTCAGGATGTGAGGGGTTTTACTCAACCATTCTTAGCGTCTCTCCGTGAGTCGTCTTCCCTGTCCACCTGATGTCCTCTCTTCGCAAAATCAGAGAGGTGTATTTAATAATCTGGTGGTTAAGTAGGTCAGCATGGGTCTCTCTGGTCTCCTAGGGATCCACGTTCCACAGAGACGCTGCAGTCTTTCTCGAAGGCTGTGGACTGGGCTAAGGCTGGGAGGTTCACACAGCAGGACATTGACGAAGCAAAGCTTTCTGTTTTCTCCGTCGTGGACGCCCCCGTGGCTCCTTCAGACAGAGGTATTTGGAGTGAACAACACAGTGCACCTGATACCTGGTGTTGCCACAGTACCCCTCTTCCATCCTCCTTTATGATGCACAGATGTCCCCTTGGAGCCAGAGCTTCTCGGTGTTGGCCACTCACAGAGGGCGGCATTCTGTCCTCTCAGAGCTTGAGTGATCTGAGGCCCGAGTCTGGGGGAGGGAGCCACTCTGACTTGGCCTCCACCCCCGAGGGGAACGGCTTGGTGGGCACGTGAAGGTCAACAGTGTGACCTCTGGTGGAAGTGTGTCCCTCGGGTGCCCTTAGAACAGGATCTGCCGCCCTGGTCAGCTGGCCTGAGTTAGCGTGTTCATGGTCAGGGCTGGACCACTTCCTGTGTGGCCTCTCGGATGAGATGAAGCAGGTGCACCGGGAGCAGCTATTCGCCGTCAGCCACGAGGATCTCATCGACGTGAGCAACAAGTACGTACCATGTGGCCTAGTGTTCAGAGCCCTCCCGTGGCTGCCCCAGGCTTCTAACATGGGAAGCAGCCCTGACGTATCCCCACCTGCCTTCCAGGTACCTTGGCACTGGGAAGAGCGCACACGGGTTGGCTCTGCTTGGACCAGAGAATGCAAAAATCGCCAAGGACCCGTCATGGATAATAAAATAGCGAGTAATTCTGATGTGCTCAGGAGTTCAACCGAACCTACGGGCATGTGGGGCTCCTCAACATGAAGCCTGAGCTAATTTAGTTTGAAGGAGAGAAGTTACTGTTTCCCCCGACATTTTGCTCATACCTCATTCTTGTGTGGCTAGTCAGACCAAGCTCTTCTGTCTTAGAATAAATTGAAATAATCATGTGTTAAATGCTAGAGTTGCACAGATGATAATTTTAAAATATTGATGATATAAACGCTTATTTTACCTTACTGATTCTGGAGCATTTATTTTAAAAACTTAAAAATAAAAGACGCTCTGCCCTGACCTACCTGTGCTTTAGTCATTTTAAGTGACATTTTGTAGAGTAATTCTGGGGGCCTTTATTAAAAAATAAGTGAACAAAGATACCTGAGGTGCCTTGATTTATAAAACCAGTGTGCTCACACCACAGACCCGTGGAACAGTCTGGAACAGATGGGTGGCCTGGCGGATTATAAGCGCATTAAGCTGCTCCCACGGTTTTTATGGGAGGGAGCGTCTGTGACCTTACGGATCTCCCACAGAAAGCACAGTCTGCGCTGGTTCTTCCTTGACCGTGCCGTTCTCGGTCTCTGAACAGACCTTGGCTGTGACCCTCCAGCTCTCTGCACGTCTCAGACGACAGAAGAGGCAGAACTGCTGTTCACTTAGCACCGATGTAGGTCAGCTAGCTCCCTGTCCTCAGTGAAGCAGGGCTCTGTGGGTCCCACCAGACACAGGCACGTGCTTCCTCGGTAGGAGGGTGTGGGGCTCAGCGGGCGCCAGGCGCGAAACCGTGCGTGTACGCTGGCCTTGTTCTTAACACACACGTTGCTGGTTTCTGTTTTTAACTCCACGCCTGGCATCACTTTAGAAGGAGTTGGGTCACCTCTCTTGTGTGTCAGAGCGGAGCCTTTGTCCTTGCATAGGGCCTAGTTCACTGCTGCCAGTACATTGTGTCTGTCCCTGCCCACAGAACTGCTGGAAAAACCTTTACAGTTGCCCAGATCCTGAGGATTTAAACTCCTACCTAAAAAAACAGAGGACCACAGTTGGGAGTTTGAGCTAAATGTTTAATTCTACTGGCTACGCACAGTTTAAAGCAGGACACAGTAGGAGACACAGCCGACAGCTCGTGCTGGAGTCTTAGGGTCCCGTGGGGATGAAGGACACAGGACGGGGGCTCTGTGACTAGGTATTAACATCAACAGTACTCGCATCAAAGTGCCGATAAATAACTTAAGTGTTACAAAGACGGGTGGTAAACGGAAGTCCGGAGCTGCGCTGGCCGGGCGGCGCGGGTCCAGCGGCATCTAGATGGCGGCAGGCTCCTCGTGGCCTCGGTGAGGCATGGGCTCCAACTGGTTGGAGTCGGAGACCTCGTAGCTTGCCTTGTACTTGGCCAGGATCTTCATGAGCGGCCGCAGCTTCAGCCACCACTGCTCTTTGGGGATCCTGTGCCTGTGGGGCAGGAGGAAGCAACAGTCAGGACGGCCTCATCCCGGAGGACGGGCTTCGTGCACTTGGGGCTGATGGAGGATCCAGCAGTTTTCGTAAGCTACTGGGAACCATTCTGTGTGTTTCTAGAAATCCTGCCCTGTTTCTCAAAGGCTTGTGTTTTCTAGATCGTGAGAACGGGTTCGTGTCCATACCTCCCGCAGCGGCGTCCTTCCGCCCTGTCCCGCACTCCTGCCCCGGCACTGAGGTGTAGACTGGAGAGGGCTTATTTACTTACTCAAAGTCTGTCTCCTGCCTCAGCTGGGCCACAGGTTGGAAAAGAAGGTTTCTCTTGCTTATTCCCAGCACACAGATGGAATCATCGCTCATAAATCTTCTTCCTGTAAAAGAGAGAAAGAGTGATGTCAGAACAAATGATTGGTAACGTTGAGGACAGGTGGAGAGGTGTGGGAGAAAAGGAGGTTTGCCGACGGTGCGGAGCAGAATCCTGCAGGGGGCAGAGAAGAACTCGGACGGCCTGGGCAGGAGGCAGGGCCCCTGCGCACTCGGGAGCCTGCAGATGAGGTGGGGAACGAGCCCAGGGAACCGGCGCACGACTGTGCTTCCTCGGGGGCTGCTGGCTTTGGTACCGCTGAGCCCCCACAGGGCTAGAGCAGAGGAGGCGCCTGGGTCACGGCGCGGCCCCTCGCCCTGCACACTCCCCACCCCAAGAGGGGCGGGTTTACCTAGGCTTAGCGGTTTGCCCCCAGAGCTAAGGAAGGAAGGTGCGTGCTTCTCGGTACTGGGGAGATAGGGTGTCACTGGCTGCCATTGCAGAAAGAGCCGGCTCCGGTGAGATGGCATTGGAAGCCGAGGCTCGTGTGTGCACAGACGGGGAGGCCTCAAGGTAAGATGAGCATCCTCAGGTGAAGTGGGGAGAAATCCCAAAGTAGAAACAAAGCCAGAGTCCGTTCTTTGAAGACTAAAATTTCGTTGGATCTATTGGCCTTGCTGTTTTTTAAGTCAAAGGTTAGAAATGAAACGGACACAGGTCTGGTCAGACTGGTCAGAAAAACGGGGGTGAGGTCAGGTGTCCGCAGTAAAGGGGGTTAAAGTGTCATGGGCACCAGAAAATTTCCTAGGAAACAGAACTTACAAAACTGCTCTTTCTGTAAACTTCCCCCGGAGCTGCACGCGGCCTCTGTGCCTGGGTGGCTCAGTCGTTAAGCGTCTGCCTTAGGCTCAGGTCATGATCCCAGGGTCCTGGGATCGAGCCCCGCACTGGGCTCCCTGCTCAGTGGGAAGCCTGCTTCTCCCTCTCCCACTCCCCCTGCTTGTGTTCCCTCTCTCACTGTGTCTCTCTGTCCAATAAATAAAACCTTTAAAAAAAAAAAAGTTGTATTTCTGTATGCCAGCAGTAAGTAAAAAAATATATATACTTACGATAACATTTTTTTAAATATCGAGTCAGGAATAAATTTAGCGAAAGATATTGCAAGATCTTTATGCTTTCATAAGAGATAAGGAAAGGCCTAAATATATGGAGATACAGTGTTGATGAATTAGAAAATATTTTTAAAATGTCAGTTCCTCCCCCAAATGATTTGATTAAATGTAATTCCCTCAAAACATCCAACAGAGTTTTTGGTGGACTGTGACGGCACAAAGGACCAAGAATAGCAGAAACCAAAAAGTCCAGGGTAGAGGGGCCTCACCTTTCCAGCTATCAGAAATCATCTATAAAGCTGGAATGCTGGCGAGGATCAATAACTGAATGCCAAACCGCAAACCCAGTAACCCAGAGATTGTCCCACCAGCTTCACAGATACCTGGTCTGTGACGGAGATTAGAGACTTCTCAAATAATGGCACCAAAGTAAGTGATGATCCACATGAAATCAGACCTCAGACTTCAAGTAGATCAAAGAAGTAAATGTAAAAATGTTTTAGAGCAAAAGAGCTCAAACCATAAAGGAGAAGGTAAGCGGTCTACCTAAAGATTGAGGAGAGGTGCCTTGCACAAAATGACAAGCCCCACGAGAGCCCTGTCTGCAACATGGGATGGGCAGAATATGAAATAGAATTTCCTAGAATATAAAGTAAAACAAGTTTCTGTAAAGTCATCAAAACATTTTTAAATCTATACAATGATATAAAAGCAAAAAATATATGTCAATAAGGTAAGTGTCACTAAGCAATAGAAAAGCAGGCAAAATACCGGAAGAACTTAGGGAAGCAGCGGGACCCTGAAGGAAGCACGAGGGAAGCTGGCTTCCCCTCCTCGCTTTGGAAGGTTCGCCTCAAAGCCACAGTGGAGCTGCCCCCGTCACAGCGACAGCCCGACAGGGACAGGTCACATGTCACGCGGGCAGGACCAAGGAGACCGCATGTGCTGCAGGTAAGCCTGTGGTTGGGGACGCCGGGATGCGGGCCAAGGGTCAGGAACACCAGCCGGGTGCACATCAACACCCCAGCAAAGGGAAATGCACGCTGTCGGCTTCCATTCACGTAAACCACAGGGGCCTGTGAAGGTGTCCCCGAGGTGGCAGGACTACGGGAAAGCAGAAGGATTCTGCAATTCCGAGGCTGCCTCTGGTGGGGAGGGAGGGAAATGTGCGGGAAGAAAGGCTAGGTTTGGAAGGAGCAAACCGTCCCGACACCTGCCAGTTCCTGTTTTCTCTGAAAAGAAAGGTCATGAAGAATCCGTAAGTCCTAGGTGTCCTAAGTCAAGGCCAGTTCAGAGTGTGCCGTGTGGCCAAAGACAAGGGAAGGTCACATCTAGGGTCCTGCTGGGGGAGCCTAGTATATGGGCAGCATCCTCGATTCAAGGAGGATGGCGCTGGACTACGGAGCGCCTCCCGCCACCGAGGAGCAGGAGCAAAACACTGCCTTTTAGGGTCACTCTGAATGACAGCCTTGAAAGCCACATAGCAATGCAGCGTGGTCCCAGAGGGCGTGGCCGTCCCCGCCCGCAGCCACCACTCCCTACCTTTGCCCGGAGCCTCTTTCAGTTTCGTGCTGATCCACTGCATGGCCCTGGCAGAGATTTTGGTTCCAAAGTTTCTATCAAAGGGTGAAGGCGCTCCACCCTGTGGGCGGACAGAGTTACAGAGAGGTTACTGACACAGCTTGTCAAAATTCCCTGAAAGGTATGATTACTTCACAAAACGCACATCATACTTTTAAGAGATTCAGGATCTCTAAATAAGGGCTTGGGGGGTTTTGTGTTTTTGTTCTTGCATGTTTTTACCTGCTCGTATGTAGTTGGGACCTGCGGCCAGAGCTCAGTCTGCGAGGCAAGCTTCCCAGTGCTCACCCCCACCCTTCACGGGGCTGTGCAGCTCGCAGCTTCATTATTTTCAAATCTCCTATGGGATGTCTTAGTCTTATTTTGGGGCGGGGCAGGTCACAGTTTCCATTAAGAATCTGACCAACCCTGTGGGCTAGCTCCCACAAAAATACACAGATGAGCACGGGCCCTTTGGAATGGAGGAGCAGACCCTAAGTTAAGGACCCTAAGATAGTGGGGGGCAGGGAGGAGAGGAGGCAGTGTTGGGACCAGGACAGGTATGCCTTCCTGAGCTGTGGCCCTAATCCACACCCGTCTCCGGCTTTGTCATCTGGGATGTGCTTGCAAACCAAAGCGCACCCCAAGATTCCTTCCAGACCATTCCAAATTTGTGCAAATCTCAAGTATCATTTGTCTGATGTGTAAATAGTTACTAAGGCCCAAAACTGAATGAAGTACTTCATTTGATTAGGTTTTTCCAATCAATGTTTCCAACATTGAACATTGATCGTCTTCCATCTACCCCAACACAGAATTTCTAAAGCTGGTGGTATCTGGTATGACTGAAATGGAACTATGACATAGGGAAGTAAATGCCAAGATGTTTAAAAACATCTCATGAGCACACAGTTTTTTTCCCCATTATGGCTAAAATAAGGCATCCATCTACATAGAGCCTCCGGACGGCAGCCTGCTTAGTGCCGTGCGGGCCCCAGGCCCTACCTGCTGCATGTGGCCCAGCACGTTCTTCCTGCAGTCGAACACGCCCTTGCCCTCCTCCGAGTACAGCTGGTAGATGAAGTCCGTGGTGTAGTTCTCGCTGCAGCTCTCGTTCCTGCGGCGAGGGGAGACACGGGCTCAGGGCGCCGGCGGGGTGGGCAGCCGGCCCCGTGCCCGCCTAGACTACACGTGTTCTTTAGAAATGCCAGTGGCTTAATTAAAGAAATGACTTGGTGATATCTTTAAAAATCAAAACAAAACAAAACAAAAGACTACAAAGCAAAAGTGAATGTTTGCGAAGTACCCCTGAGTTACGTAAATGTATGCCGTATTTGACGCAGCATGCAACGGCCCCTCCTGCATTTCTTCAGTGGTGACTGATGACCGCCCCTGAGTGTTCCGACCCTGGGGCCGGGTCGTCTGGGAAGCTCGGGCTCAGTGAACGAGGACGAGTGTCCGTACCTGAGCACGAGTCCCCTCTGAATGGTGGTCTTCATCTTCTCTGTCAGGTGCTCCACGTTGGACTAGGGAAGAGCGTTGTTAGTCCGTCAGACGGGAGGCTTGGACCCGGCGCCCGCCGCGTGACCCTAGTACCGCACGCGCAGCAGGGAGCGCGTCAGGGCTCCCACTACGGCACAGAGGATGGCGTCCGGCGCGCACAGACCGGGGGTGCACACGGGCCGGAAGAGACCAGCACACAAGGTCAGGCAGCGCGCTCGGCCCGGGAGGGCTGCCGCTCAACTGGGCACAGGGACAGCGTCCGGGGCCCAGCTTCCCTGCAGCACGCTTTCCACAAGGAATAGCTTTCCCTCTGAAATCGCGAATTCACATAATCTGTGCACTGAGCCTGTGTGTCCCCGGTGTCCGTCGCTCCTCATTTGCCCGACGGAGGAAAAACTGGTGTACCTGACGTCGTACATCATCTCCTAACTGCCTAAGGATTTGGGGGCCAGGAGAAGCTGTTACAGACTTGAATTCGTGTACAGAGTTTATAAGGAAAGGAGTCCTGTGTCTTGAGCACAGAAACTGGGCAAGGAACGGAGGTGTTTGCGTGTAAGCAAACCTCAGTTGTCATCACAGTGGTTAGGGTCCGTGTGCCGGAGCAGAGACATGCGCTGGCCGAGCATGGTCTTGAGGTGGCTTTCCGAAGTACAAACATTTAATTCCACACTGTGAAGAAATCCATATCAAGCAGGTCTCTACTTGATTTATGTGGTCCAGAAACATAGAAAGACCTTAAAGTTCCTGTGCTCACGTCAGCAGCACAAAGTTAGTTTTATTTGTATTTTTGTGGGTTTGAGTTGTGTCTGTCTTACTAAGGCTTGTCCTTGTCCAATGCCCCCCTGGAGCCTTCCCACCAGCTCCCCTCTCCCCCCACGGGGGCTGCGCAGCCCGACTCCCCTGCACTGGCCACTCGCCCCCCATAAAGCTGGGCCCTAGGAACCTTTGCGCCGATTTGGAAAGCGCATGTCAGCCTTGGGATCCCAAAGGGAACCCTGATGTCAGCTGTGGCCCCAGGTGCTGAGGATGCATCAGCGTGGGTGGGGGGGCATCTGTTCTGACAACGGTCCCACCCTGGTGGGGTGTTGCTGGGTGTGGGGCAGGCGTGCGGGGGAACTCTGTCCTCACCCTGAAACTGCTCTAAAAAATACATTGTTAATTTAAAAAAAAAAAAACTCTTTAAAGGAAGCACGCCAACCAGAGAGAACAGGCGTTCAGTTTGGTTCTGTTTTGTTCTTAGTGCCTTAAGCCCGCCGCACCGTGACCTCACAGGTCCCGCCACCCCGGCGGGCGCCGTGCACCCCCCCGTTACACCCAGCCTTTCCAGCAGGCGGGCCTTGGGGCTCCGGGGAGGATGTGCCCCGGCCACCCTCCCACATGGACACCACAAGGACACTGGGCTGACCCGCAGACGGAGGTCTAACGGGAAGTTGGTGCATCAGCTCACGCCACTCAATTCGGTGAGGGGGTCACTGACAGTGTGTAAACCTTGGTGTCCTGTCAACCCCATCGCCCTCCCCTCGGAGCCAGCCCCCTGACACAACCGTGTCACCCAGGGCCCCGCGGCATCAACGTACCTGCAGGTCTCGGATATCAAACGGCTCCTCAAAAATGTAGGCAGCATCGGCTCCGGCGGCGAGCCCCCCCATGTTGGCCAGGTAGCCGCAGTAGCCCCCCATGGTCTCGATGATGAACACGCGGCGCTTGGTCCCACTGGCCGACTGTTTGATGCGGTCACACGTCTGGCCACAGAGAAGGACATGGGGTCATTCCGGCGTGGGGGTGTCCAGGCTGGGACGCGCACAGACTGAGGCTGCAGACCCCGGCGACGCCCCTGCCCCTGGTTGGTGTGCTCACCGACCCCATGTCCTGACACTGCCCACTGCGGGGGGGCTGGTACCAGCTCGCTGCAGCTGCCCACGTGGCCTCGCGGGACGTGGGCACCGTGAGGTTTTATGGGATCAGTGCAATGTCTGTTAGGTTGGCTTCTTCTGAAAAGCTGCCTGTGACATTTGGGTTTTGGTCACCCTCAGTCTACCCCAAACACTCCAGCCCCTGAGGGCAGCTCTGTTCGGAGCTGGACAGTGGCTCCTAGACACAGGCCCTCCGGAGTCTTCCAGACGCTCAGACAGCGGGTCTCCTAAGAAAACGTCTGCCGTGGGCCGTGCTCGAGACACAGGCTCAGGGGTGCAACAGCAGACCCCTCCATCCGCCGCCTTGCACTGCCTCGCCGGCGCAGACCACGTGCATGCTCCCGGGACCACGGTGCCCTCACCTGGCTCCGTCCCGCACAACCACTCCAGTCCAGCGCTTGCTGGCTTGGCCCCGAAATAACATCTGCAAGTACACGCCAAACCTCTCCCCGGCGTGGCCCACTTCCGGCACCAGCTCCAGCCACTGTCCCGCTCCCGGGAAATGGCCGGGGGACAGCGGGCCCCAGACGCACCAGGTCCTAACCCGGCAATTGCAGCCATGCTCCCCTCAGTTACTAAAACCAGCACTGACAAAGCCTCAGCACGGACGGCAGCCCCACCCCGCACTGGGGGTACACGGAGGGCGTGCTCTGCCTTTGGGGGGACAGCAAGGAATCCGGGAGCACTGACGTCTGCAGCGGCAGCCGGATGATTCTCCCAGCACAGTCTCTGGGCATGGCCCCACTGGACTCGAAACTCGGGAGTTAGAGTTCCAACGCTGCTAACATTTTATCACACGTGTTTTAAAAACCTAAGTCGTGTGAAAAGATGAGGTGGAGCTCAGAACAGAGTGAAGACAGGAAAGAGCCCGTGGACCGGGATGGGGATGTTCCTGAGAATCAGGTGTCTGCTGAACAGGTGTCTCTGGAGCCCAGGGGACGTGAATGTCAAGAACACGGCCCACCCTTGGCCACTTCCCTCCTCCTGTTAGAGGAGGACCGCACCCCATAGCAGCCCACCGCTGCGCTACCGGAAGTCCTTGGCTCCCACATGGACCCCACAGACCAGTCAGTGCCCAGTGCGGGGGCCTGCCGGACCCCCGAGGATGGGGGGCCGTCCCCGGGAGCCAAGCCTCCCCCTGCACAACCAAGGGCGTGTCCAAGCTGCAGACGTGCCTACTCTCCCCCAGAGCTTTCACGCTCACAGGCCCCGAATCCCTGCATGCACACCACATCCGGGCTGGCCATCCCCCCGAGCACAAGCGCAAGCCTCCTGGACACAGCCCATGAGAGACCAGGGCCTCTTGTTTTGGGGTGCACAAGAACACACATCACCCGGAGCGCTGGAGGACCGTCCTCGTTCCAGCTGACAGTGGGTGGTAGGCTCTCCCTATGCTATGAGCTCCCACTAATGGACCACGAAAGGAATCCTAACTGTGGCTCATTCCTTCTGCAGCATCGGGTGGGGAAGAGAAAAACCCCCCGCGTCCGGTCTGATGGAGCCACGGGGCCCTCTTACCTCCACCACGGCATTGAGGCCAGTGTCAGAGCCCATGCTCAGGTCCGTGCCCGGGACACTGTTGCTAATGGTGGCCGGCAGGACGCAAATGGGAACACAAAACTCCTGGTGGCGGTCGCGCACATCAGCGAACAGAATGGCGCTCTCGAAAGCCTGAAGCAGCGGTGCGGGTGGTCAGCGGGACTTCCCCAGCACCCCCCTGCGAGCTGCGTCCACGGGGCCAGGGCCGTGGGAGCTCTGGGTCTGCAGCGAGGGGCACTGCGGGAGTGGGGACGCTGCCATGGGGCGCAGGCCTCCAGGAGGAGGGGACACAAGCAGGCAGGCAGCAAAGCAGGAGCCAGGGGAGGGGCCATGTTAGTGGTGGACGAACAGCGGACCTTTCTTGGCAGCTCGGAAGCCCCGAGGGAGGCCAATTGGGTGGGAGCATAATCGGGGCCAGGCCAGCCTGACAGCTTCGTGTGGTCCACGGGGGCGCGGGGCCCTGCCGGCTCGGCCTCAGCAGGGACCCCGGCACCGGCGTGAAAGGCAGCCCACAGGGCAACAAGCAGTCATTGGGCTGGAGAGCCCGGCAGGGTGCACCCCTGCTCTTCCCCAAGCCCTTCCCAGCCTGACACAACAGCATGGAGCGGCCTGAGCCCCAGCACTGCTCGGGGACCCCAAGGTAAATGTGTTTGCCTCCGAGGTCAAAGAACGGGGCTGTTCGCAAGCACGCAGGCAGAGGTTTGCGGTCCCCACCTCAGTGTTAGTCCAAGTGTTCATTAGTGGACACAGGCCCACCATCCACCGTCCCCGAACCCACCAGGCTCGCTGTACGGCTGGGCGGTTTGAGAGACCACCCGCAGGTGCACGGACCCCTGTAGGGCTGTACTTACCCCCCTGCGTGACCACCAAGTGCTGTGGCAGGAGTGCACACGGATGAAGGGGGACGGCCCAGGCCTCCCAGAGAGGCCCATGCTCTCCATGGCCCCATGTTTCCCCAAAACACATCGGGTCCCAGGGGCCTGTGGCCCGAGGACGTGTGGATGGCGGGCCTGTGGCCTATGGTGGGTTAGTCCGGGGAGCGGCCAGGAGGCAGGTGAGGGGGTCACTCCCCTGCCTCGCAGCCCCTCTGCCGTCGCCCTCCTCCACCTCAGCCTGCCCCCTCCCCCCGCATGGACCCTGCCTTCCGGCCCCAAGTCCAGCTCGGGGCCCCGCATGGAGTGCCAGCGCGGGTAGGTGTGCAGCTGGCTGTCCCTGGGAGTCACAGGGCGGGCTCTGAGGCCAGGAGGGCGGTCAGCATCTCTAAATCCGGCATCCCGTAACCACAAGAACTTCCCCTCAATCTCCAGGAAAACGCTTGGGACCCTCCAGCGGGGATGGGGGCAGCCCTGCCAGGAGAGGGAGCGGGGGTAGGGCTGGAGGGGACGTCGGGCCCAAAGTCCGGGGAGCAACGCGGACCTCCACTGCGGGCTCTGAGCGCACAGGATTTACAACACAACACCCCTGCACGAACACCAAGAAAAGACAAGACACCTTGGGGGGAAATAACCCTGGCTCCCATCTCCTTGAGCTCCTAACGGGGCGGCCACCCTCCCAGCCTTCTCGGCACCACGGGGCTCAGCTCAGACCGGGATGGCTCGTGTGCTAGTTCCGGGAACGCCAACGCAGCCCCCTTGCGAGCGCGCAGCCGTGGCGGGACGGCTTTCTGAACCCCTGCTCAGAGGTGCCCAGAGTCACTGCAGCCTCCACGACACACGAGATGCACAGAGGCCTGTTCTGAGTGACGCACGGGTAAGCCGAGCGTACGCACAGACACGGAGGACGTCATTGCTGAGGACAGTGACGGAAGCGCCCAAGAACGCGACACGTCAGGGGCCTCGGCACTGCGGACACTGGGGCCGATGGCTCCCTGCAGTGGGGCTGAGCTGGGGCTGTGCTGAGGTCGTGGGGGTCAGCAGCAGCTGGGCCTCTACCCACCATGTGCCAGCGGTGCCCCCACAGCCGATTCTGCCGACCGAAACCGTCCTTGGCATTGCTGACGTGCCCCGGGGGCAGAATCCCAGCGCTCCGGGCGGCCAGCCATGTGGCCAGGAGGAGCTCCTGGGGGAGGCGCACGAACCCGCACTGAACTCACGGGTGCTTGGTCCCTCCGGAGCAGATCAGGAGGGACGCAGAGCGCCCTGTGCCCCGTCACCTCAGCCCCCTATGGCACGTTTCCAGCCTGCCGCTCCCCTCTGTGCAGCCAGCCCCGCCGGGTTCCAACCCAGATCCAAACCTCCTAAGCAACATACAACCTCACTCTGGCTTGCACAAACACAACCCTGCAAGAAACCCGGCGATGTCCACATGCCGTGCCCGTACCCGCGTCCCTACCAGGACACGCTCAGCAGGCCCAGGCGTGGGCGTCGAAGCTCTTATCCAGGTCACCCTGAGCACCCGAATCACCACGGGTCCCAAGCCACCCGCGGGCTCGGGGCCTCGGCACACCCGCACACCTGCTCGCCTAGTGAGGGTGGGTCTGGCACCGGCAGGGACACAAAGCTGCCGACCTTGCAACTGGGCAGCTGGTGGGAGAAAATCAAACGAATGAGAAACCAGATTTAAAAGATCATATAACAGATTTCCAAATCCCTCCAAGTTGAGCAAAGCGGATCATTTAGAGTTTCCGCATATTTTTTGTATCTAATCTTTATAACCTGGAAACCATGTTTTGTAGCAGAGGAACCTGCAACTCTGAAGTGGAAGGCTCCTGGCTTCGTGTCACAGGGAGGTGAACGCCAACCGGGGCCAGGCCCTGCCGAGGACAAGTCCCGAGTCCCCATCCACCCCCACCCCCAGGAGGGTCAGAGCAGGTGACAATTAGGAAACATGAACTTGCAGTTGCTTCCACTGAGCATAAGCAGATGCAAACTCCAGCCAAAGGCAGAGAAAAAAGCAGGAAAGCCTGGACAACGGTCATGCACAGGGAGGGACAGTGACCCTTCCACGGAAGGTTGGAGCCCGATCAGGAGCAGAACTGCTTCACACCAGCCAAAGCAGGAGCAATGATCACCAGGACAGCGGGCTCAACGGCCCGGCCACAGGTTAGGGGTGCAGACAGGGACGCTCCAGCGTGGGCACACAGGAGACATGGGGCAGGGTTTTTTAGTAAAGAAACCACATAAAGTTGAAGAAGCTCAGAAAAGCAAAACAAAACACAAAAAAGCAAGCGCTAAGCATTACTTACCATTTGAATTTTATTTAAAAAGCATTTCTTTTATTTACCAGCACTAGAGACAAATTTGATCCCGTGGGGTTAAGAATAAAAAAATCCTAGAAAAACATTCATGGGATCTGTGTCCCACAAGGAAAATAAAGACTGGAGAATTTACTGGAAAATTTTAGATGCCAGATTAAAAAGAAGAAATGTATCCCATTGGTTACTGTGCTTTGAGCTCCCATGCCGTTTCCCCACTGTGACTCACAAATATGGTAACACAAGTGCATTTCTGTTGTGTTACTGCCTTTTGACCAAAACAACTAACAGGGCGTCAGGGATCTTTCGGATGTGAGTTAGAGTCCCAAAGTTACAACAGGGAGAAGGGTGCTCGTGGCTGGAGCCACAGGTAGGATGGAGGCCACTGGTGGGTTCAGTTCGGTCGGTGAACAAAATTAGAGAATCCTCAGCTCAGGTTCTAGCCTCAAACATCCATGCAGGGGCCATCAGACCCAGGATCTGTCGTAATAAATTACGTTACGGGCTGGGGCACCTGGGTGGCTCAGTGGGTTGGGCGTCTGCCTTCGGCTCCGGTTATGATCCCGGGGTCCTGGGTCGAGCCCCACATCGGGCTCCCTGCTCCGCGGGGAGTCAACTTCCCCCCGCCGCCCGCTGCTCCCCCTGCTTCTGCTCCCTCTCACTGTCTCTGCCACTGTCTCTCAAATAAATAAAATCTTTAAAAAATTAATAAATAATGTTATGGGAGTGAAGTCAGTTTGGCCCAGCCAAAAGAAACCTAACTTCAATGATTATCCAAATCACAAAACCCTAGCCCACAACGAGCTGGGCTGCAGATGCTCTGTGTCGCTCGATGGGCCTCGGCAGGGACACATCATCCTGGCCGCGGCACGGGACAAGAGGTGGTGATAAAACAACTCTGGGCATTGGATTAGAGATGGTCAGGCTTTAAAAACAAAAAAAAAAAGGAAAGAAAAAAGATTTTTCTGGAAACAAGCCCAGGTCTCACAGTCTCTAGTGCACGGCAAATAAAAGTGGGCCAGGCGCCCTCCGGGTTAGCTTCTGCAGCACCTGCTTTGCTGACCGCACAGACTTACGTCGGTGATGGTGTTCAGAGCGGTGTCTGCGCCGATGCTGAAATCGGAGCCCGGCACATTGTTGGAGACCGTGGCGGGGACCATAACCATAGGGACACAGAGCTCCTCGTACTTGTCCCGGGCAGCTGACAGCTCGAGCAGTCCCAGGTAAGCCTGTCAGCGGCGTGCAGGTGTGGGGGGGAGGGGAGCGGAGGGGCCGTTAAAACCACGGGAAGGCGTTAGGGTCACCAGACCGCGTCACACAGAGGCGACACCACATCTCCTGTGGGCAAGGGTCTCATTATTTGAGGTCCTCATGTTTTCTTTAAAGCAAGTGGAAAGGTTATTAGGGGACCGATCTTGGGTGAATAAAAAAAATTTAGGTCTGCGGTCCAACATGCAATCGGAAGTGATAGGGCCACGCAACTGCCCTGCTCTCTGATGGCCATTGGGCCTTGAATTTGAGAGAGGATCATTTCTGCAGACTTGAAACGCATGAGAACTCAGTGGACAGATGCATCCCAGGTAGGGAGTCCCATGCTTGTGCCCCAACTCGGCTCCTGCAGTGGCCCCCGGGGCCCAGGGGCTACAGCCCCCCGCCCACCGCACTGTGCTTGCCAGAAGCCTGCCCACGCTCACCCCCCAAACCTACAGCACGGACGAACCAGCAGGTGCCCAGAGACAGGGACGTACCTCAAATCCACCGATGATCAACAGTGCGTTGATGCTGTGCTTTCGCATCTGTATGGCAATGTCCTCCAAAGACTTCCCAGGCAGCGTGCTAGAAACAGTTCAGTGAAGGCGTGAGGCTGGACAGACCCCGCACAGCGGGTGACACCCCACCAGCACCCGCTGTGCCTCCCCAACCCGATTCGCCCAGCCCCCAGCCCCGGGCCGAGCCCTGCAGCCCCCACGAGCGGCGCCCGGGCCGGAGAGCGGAGCTGGGAAAACAAGTCTGCAGAGAGTCTGTTTAAAACAAAACAAAACAAAAACAAAAACAACACAAACTGGAACAAACGTTCAGCTGTGCAGTTGCTGGACCTTAAAAGAATCCTAATGCCTCATCAGAAAAAAAAATGCACCATAAAAGCTTGTGAATATTTGTAAGCCATGTGCCTCGTCTCCGTTCCAGGGCACAAGCTGGGCCGCTCACGGGGCGGGGGACTGGCAGGTGAGCCAGCTGCACTTTCTGCACCAGCTACTCCTCTAGGATGGGGGGTCCTTCTCCTTCCTAAGAGCGGGTCAGAATCGAGACGGGGGAATTACCGTTTGGTCCCGAGAATGGAGCCTCCTTGGCCAGTCCAACCTCCGACATCCCCCCAGCCGATCTCCTTTATCTGGGGAGCGACAAACGAACGGGGGGTCAGCTGTGCAGACGGCTCCCGGGTCTGCACCCTCAGCAGGGGCGCCGCCCCAGAGGCCTGCGAGGCGCTCGGGAGCCCACCCCTCCCCCGTCCTGAGACTGAGCGGGTCAGAACCCAGGACGCCCGGGCCCAGCTCTCCTGCCGCGTACCCCCTGCCATGCAGATCAGATCCAGACCTCGGCTGGCCAAGCTCTACCCATGGGAATGCAAGAAAAACAGAGACTGTTTTTCTTTACTGACCTAAAAGGAAACTTCTTTAAAAATTGGAAGAAATCTAAAGAGCGCAGCTGAGACCAGCTAGGCGCGCACACACGCTGTCTCCTGCGCCGGCCCCCCTCCCCACTCCTAGGAGCAAAGGTGGCGTCCGCCAACACGGGCGCCAACCTAGGGGTCCGCTCTGTGCACCAATTCCTCCCAAACTCCCGTCTTCTGCCTGCAATTCTTAAAGACCCCGAGCCCAACCCTGCTTACTCCCCGGACGCTTCCCCCTGGGCGTCCAGTCCCCCCCTCCACGGGTCCCGTCCTGCTCAAAACCCTCCTGTCTTCTCCAAGCAAGAGCCGAACTCCTTCCAATCACCTACAAGCCTCCTGGCCCCATCCCCGTCCACTCCCCCGCTCTGCTGCTGCAGCGGCAGCGTGAGCCCGCCGTCCCGAACCCCTCTGGGCCTTGGTGCTGTCCTGGCCCGGCCTGCACGTCCTCATGGACATGGCGCAGCACCTCCGTCTCCAGTTTGAGATCCCTTCCCGGGGCCGTGTGTCTATAGGGTCCCAGGGCAGACCCCCTCCCTCCTCTGGGCGTCTGTGCAGTGGGGTCCCTGCCCGCGGTGCCAGGCTGTGCTCCCCCTGCTCGCTCACCATCCTCTCCCTCCCCAAGCTACAACCCGGCGGAGGAGCTTTGCTTTCTGCACTAGCTGGCTTCCCCAGGGTAAGAACTCAGGGTGTTGCTGGGTGATCGGGTGAGTAAATACGGTCCGGCAAGACACACTTGCAGCCTCAACCACACTAAGCTCCTGCAGCATGTGACACATAATTAGTGTCTCTGTGCCCCTCCGTTTCTGCGTAAGGAGAACGGGGCTGATATCTCGGGTTTGCAGATCTCGTAGGAGTACTGAGTGTACACAGTAAGCACGCAAGAAGTGTGTGCTCGCTCTTTCCACCAGCTTTCATCTGAGTGCCTGCTGGCCGCGCCCCCTCCAACGGCACAATAGCCTCTGTTGGCCCCTCCCCCCGAAGGCCGGCCCCTATGGCCCCCACGGCCCCGACGGCCCCACTGCCTGTGGCCCGCAGACAAAACCGGTGGTGCGTTCCACGCAGAGCATCCCTGCAGGGCCCAGAGCGCGAACCCCAGGATGGATCCAGAGCAGAAGGCGTCCCAAAGAGCAGCAACCGTGTCCACCTCTTCACGGAGCCGTAGGTTTGCGGCCGAGGAAGGGCAGTCCTCCGTTCCCCACGACGTCCCCCAGGGACTCACCTGGCCTTTGGCGAAACCCTCAAAGCCGTCGTAGATGGCGAGCATCTTGTGCCCGTCTGAGATGCCCACACGCACGGCCGAGCGCACGGCAGCATTCATCCCGGCAGCGGGCGCCCCCACGTTGATGATGGCCACGGTACAGTTGCTCTGCGAGACAGGGGAGGGCAGGCCGTGTCCACGCTGCACACACCGCCAAGCGCATGGTGGGTGCGCAGCCCGGGAGCCCAGAGGCGCGGGTCCGCGGGGAACATGGGGGTGGCTCTCGGGACAGCGCAGCGTCCCCTACCTTCACGATCTGATCATCCGGCAACTTGATGGCGAGCCGCTTGTAAGTGTTCAGATTGCTCTCGAAGCTCCTGGAAGGAAAGGGCGCCATTGGGCCTGAGGTTACAGGGCGGGCAGAGCATGAGGGGCTCCCCTGGGAGAGCGGCTTGTGCCGGACGCACACAGTCGGCACGCGCCTGCTCGGGGTGCTCGGGGCAAGCAGGCGGCCGGGACGCCACCCCACGTCCCCAGGGCCCCGGGTATTTCCAGTTACGACGGTGCGTGCTGTGCGTGTGGCTGAGAGACCTGGTCTTCCGTGCACTCCAGCGTCTTTCTCAAAACGCCAGCCACGAACCCCTTTCTACCTGCACCTCGCTAAGCTCTCAACAGCCCCACTGGCCAGAAAGCAGACCAGCTACCCATCAGGGCCCTCGGGCCACACGGCGGCGCCCCGCGGCCTGTCTCAGCCTTCGACTTTGTGCGCTCGGACCGAAGGAGCACGAGAGAGTGCCAGCCCGAGAACGCAGAGCCCTCCAGATAGTCACCTCCCACGGAGCCGCACGGCGTCCTTAAATCTCCTCTCATCCATGGCCCTCTGCACGTCCTGGGTCTTCAAACAAATAAGGAAGAGAGAACGTGTCAAGACTCCCACGTCTGTGGATGAGCAGAGCTGCCGCACCCCGCGGCTCCTGCCCGCCCGCCTGCTTCGCGCCGAACCTTCCAGCCTGGCAGCCCACGGTCAGCAAGTCATGGCCAGTGCCGGCTGCAAGGAACACGCCTGGGCCTGCGCGGCTCAGGCAGCTTGGGAACAAGGATGGGGGTGGGCACAGCCAGCCGGGGAGGGAGATCCTAAAATCCCGGAGAGCAAAGCCAGAGTGAAACCAGGCTCTCAGACAGGCAGCCTTCTGAGCAACTCCTCACTGGATTCTGGTGAGGAAGAAGCATGACAGAACCGGCCTCTCCGGGGGCGGGGGGGGGGGGGCCGCTGCGGGGAGGATGGCGGTGCGGGGGGCCGGCGGCCCTGGGGAAGCGCTCACGCCCCCCTCCGCCCCTCTCGACGTGAGGATCTTGGGCAAGTTATTCCCCTCTGAACGTCAGCTCCCTCATCTGTGCGCTAGGAAAAATACCCCTGACCCCCTGGCGTCGCTGGGGAGAGGAACGTGCCAGGCCCTTGACAGATAGCAGATGCACACACACCTGCAGCCGCACACGCTCGTGCACGCACACACATTTATTCACCCCCAAAGGTTTCTGGGAAGCGTGTTTCTATGGCTACTTTCAACAAGTCCCCGGACGTGATTACGTAATCACCTCTCTGTCTAGGTTACACAGTACGTTCACTCAGAGCTGCCGGAAAGGCCAAGAAAAGGGTGGTCACGGATAGGCTTTGGAGAATAAAGACAGGGACGGCATCTAATGCGACTCGCTGCCACCTCCTCAGGTGGCCAGTGACCTGGAAAACCACAGCCCGTTTCCCTACGTCCAGGGGCACCCCCTCCCGGGCCTGAAGGAGGCTGGGGCACATCAGGATGTCACCTGCATTAGCCGCCCCACGGCCTCTTCTCTGGTCGGAAGGTCCTCAGGGACAGGAGGGCAGGAGCGGCTGAAATCGCAGAGCTCCAGCCCCGTCCACCTCGCCCCCGGGACGGGCCCCACAGACCCGTGTTCCTCTGCGTCTTCTTCGTCTGCATACGCTCCCTCCCGACACACTGACCTCACCTTCGCGGAGGTTAGTCCATGTGCCCCAGACCCACAACACTGTGCCCTGGGGGAGCTCAGTGAAGCCGCGCCAGACTCCTCAGTGAGCGCAGGGATGCCCGGAACTCACCATCTGCACACACTCCACCAGCGGCAGGCGCACAGCCTGGTTCCCGCTCAGCGACACCACGCAGGCCGGGGTCTCCGGGGTGGCCTGGAGAAGGGCGACCACGGCCTCCACCCCCATGCGACTAGCCTGGAAAGGATAATCGCGAAGGTCAAAGACAAGGTCAAAGGCCAAGGCAGCATGCCCTCCCGCCGCCGGCTCCTCAGAGGCACGACCTCGGTGGCCCCAGCAGACGCATCCGTGAGCAGAGCCTGTCCCACGGTGTTCAGAGGGACCCAACCTGCCTCCCATCCTCCTGAACTGCGTCCCGAAGAGCTACCGACAGTCCACCCGCTTACTTATAACCCACCTCCAACAAGGACATTTCGGCCCCACTAGAAGTGGCTGGCGCAGGGGAGTGAAGGGGAAGGTCAGAGCCATGGAGGGCACCCAACACCAACACCCACGAAACTGGACTGGGCCTCTGCTGACCCGGGGCCTGGGTCTAGACACCTGCACGCGGGCTGTGTTCTCTAGAGTCCCTGCCACCCTCACCCCCCAGGTTTGGGGGTCTCCCAGCATCTGTGTGACTGGGGGCCGAGCACGGTTAGCATGTCCAGGACGGGCCACCTACACTGCAGGCAGAGACGCTCTGAGCCGGACGGTCTTTGTGACAAACCATTCCTCCTCGCTCCCAGGGGAAGGCACCTGACCATTTCCATCCTCACTCACCAAAATCCTGTCAAAGGCCGAAGGAGTCCCACCTCTCTGCACGTGTCCAAGGATGGTCACCCGCGTGTCGTATCCCAGCTGCTTGACCACGAGCTGCAGGAAACAGCACATAATGCAGGGGGTCACCTCGTGCAGGGTGCTGGCGCCCCAGAGGTCTCTCTACTCTTCGCTTCACACCGATGTGGGAAAAAATTCTAGTTTCTAAATTTCACTTCCTAAAAGGATGTTCAGCTTAATGGTGAACTTGTTTTTCTTAAAAAGAATGCTTTTATTATCAAATAAAATCTTTGTCTCTCCTACCTTGCAAATGAACATAAGTAACATGATTTTTTAAAAAAGGACACGACATCTGTGATATTTTATGGAAATGCAGACGTTTCCCAGCAGCCCCTTAAGCTGGTACAGCTGAATCTGAAAAGCACGCTGTGGTCAACCACGGCGCCCCCTCGGGCTGGGCCCCACGAGAGCTGGGCCAGGCCCCGTCCTCCCCAGACCTCACCTCCTCCTCTATAAAAACAACGGGGTGGGGGTTCCATGAAGCCTGCGGCCCCCCGAGTCCAAGATTCACGCTCAGCTTCGCTGGAGTGGGAAAGAAAACCTTGGCCCTTACTGCTTCTTTCGGTACTGGCCAAGCGCCTTCACACAGCTCCCCACGTTCGGGGCTCAGGCACTCTGCTGGTTAGGGAAAGGAGAGAAACCACTTTGCAAAGCCAAGCGGATAACGTCCTTCGCTGTGATGGACGGCTTCAACCAGAGCCTGCCTGCCCGTCTGGCGGTCTGTCTCCCCGGTGTCCCGTCTGGAGCATGCGCAGCCACCTGCCTAACTGGAGAGCCTGGCCCGTCCCGCCCACCCCGGGGCTGGTGTGACGAGCCAGCACCTTCGAGCGAGCCGCGCAGCAACGGGGCCTCCGGGGTGGCCCCTCCGCGGGGCCGGATGCAGCATGGGCACACACCTAACAGGCGCTCTCGTCTGCAAGAGCACGGAGGCTGCACCCCCCCAGCCCCTGAGCCTTATCCGTGGCGGGGCAGCTGATGCCCAGCACTGGGACCCCCGCCCCCCATCCTGCTGCATCTCCCCGACTGACGGGCGGCTCCGGGGCCTCAGGGAATATTCCCGACAATAAGGCAGGAACTTCAAGAGACCCATGCCGTTAAAGTCGTGAGTCATTACGAAAACATCTTTAAATATCAGGAAGAACAGAAAGTGTTTTCATGATAATAATACAACGTTCCAAACTCGAACCCTGCCAGCCGCGTTACCCTCTCCCGTTTCCAGGCTGGCGCCCGAGGAGAACTGCAAAATCGGACACACTCACCTCCTTGATTTGCTCAGAGGTAATAGGTTTATTTTGGGTATCTATGGCTCCCTCAGCCACAATTATGATATTCAGTCTTTTTTTCCGGGCACGGTTCTGGAGGAAACAGAAAATGAACACCCTCAAACACCTAAACCATTTTAACAACAAACAAATCCAGGGCCCCTCGCCCCAGGTGAACTGGCCTCTTGCCAGGTAGAAATCGTCACCTAACTTCGCAAGCAGGGTTTCCGACCGGCGGGGCAGGTCAAGGCACTGTGGGCGCGAAGCTGGAGGCAGCAGGGACGGGAGGGGCCCATCAGATCGCCCCAGACGCAGGCCAGCAGCCAGGCAGCCCCGGGCTGGGGGCCATGCTCCTTTGCCATTTGGCCCCAGCAGGCAATGAGCTCAGCCATGGGCCCTGCGGCGTGTCTATACTGCAAACCAGGCTTCCAACCTCCTCGGAAGCCAGAGCTTCCCGCCACCCCACCGTGAGCCCGGCCACAAAGGCCGGCCACTGCTGTCAGAGCACAGAGCCCCAGGCCTGCACCGGAGGCAGGAGGGGTGCAGAGGAGAGCGCAGAGGTGGAGGCGCACCTGCGCAGGCCCGGCCGGACTGGCACGGCGCCCACACCGGTCGTCCCCACAGGCTCACGGCGGCCGTCATCCCGCGACGCCCGGAAATCACTCTCAGCAAGTCTGTTCTCCATCCCGTCCCAAGACCCTCCTCCCATGGGGGCTGTGAGCCCCAGCGCAGGCAGGGCCTGAGGCTGCCAGGCCCATGCCGCCCTGCTGGCTGGTTCTGGCCAGGCTCGCCCGGTCCCCGCGGGGCGCCTCAAGCACATCTGCTGTGTGGTGCTGGCTTTTACGCTGATATAAATGTGCTCCACTTCAAAGAGCTTACTAGTCAGAAATACTTCCTAAGAGATGTAAAGATGCGGCTACAAGAGTGAATGTGGAAAAAAAAGAAAAAAGAGTGAATGTGACGTGTCCATGGATACGGGACTGGCCGCGGAGCCACACGTCATCCGTAAAACATAATATTTCAGAGGGTTACAGAGCAAGAGTCGTCTACACATGCCCGTGGGAAGATCTACACGTGCCTGGACAGGTGTGCGGACGCCTCCCACGTCCATACCTGCACGCATTCCTTCCCTGAGTCCTCACGACAGCACCAGGGGCCTGAGGAACTCAGGACCTGGGAATGTGGGGTCATCTGCCCAAGGTCACCCTGTGGGTAGCAGAGCCGAGGCCCAACCCTAGGACCTGTGATGCCTCAGAGAGGCCTTTCCTGTTTTAGACCGAAATGCCTGGGATTTGGGGCATGCTCTGAGGCTTGCTTCCTAGGCCAACTTACCTGACAAGATATTTGGAAAAATTCTTACAGCGCTACATCCACAACCAATAAAAATTAATTACAGATACGACGAGATCAAGTGTTTCTGCACAAGGGAGTCCAAGCCATCCGCCTTACATCCGCCAGCACTTAATGCGGGGACCCCAACTCTTTCTTGTTCTTGTCCTAGCTTGCTCATGAAGTCTGAAACCCAAGGAGGTTTGCAGACAAGACCACACAGATACGGAAACAATGGCCAAATCCAAAACTCAGCACCTAAAAACCAAATACGGCCTCAGCCCTACCACCTTACCCTGACCTTGCGACTGCTGTGCATGGCCTCGGATCAAGGGCGTGTTTCCCCGTCCCCAAGGGCTGCTGCCAGAACTTGGCCTGTGACCGCATTGCCCTGGACCAGGCTGGGGCTGTCAGCGGGGAGGAAGGATGGCCAGCGGGAACAGGCACGGCCCCCGCAGGATTGGTGATTAAATGCATGTTCTCAGAGCCACACACGCCCCGTCTAAGGCCAGTGCCACCCCTAATGTCATGCAGCCAGCCACGAATCACCCCACACCAGCTGGCCCATGTCCCCAGGTCGGAACCGAGAAACTATGAGTGGATTTATTACGTCCACGGTTAATACTGGGACTTGGGGCATTCCTGCGTTCACCGGTCTCCCGCAGCTGAGCCCCACCTTCCCATGGGCACGATTCTTCCCAGCAAAGTTATGGCGTTCATCAGCAGTTCCTTACATCATGTTTGGGTCAGCAAAGCTTGTTGGGTACGTTGCTCAAGTTCCTTTCTTGGAACCTGTCACCTGAAGGTGGTGGCAATGCACACGTGACCTGGCTACCTGCAGAGTGTGTGTGCTTGCTGAATGCAGCTGTAACTAGCCGTGCCACATGCTTACATTATGCACCTGCAGGACGGTGATGACATGGCTGGGAAATGCACCCCACGCTGGGATTTCTGTCCCGGGAGCTAAGCTCGTATGCCCTCCTGAGAAGCCTTCCCAGAGGGCAACACATCCTCCACTAATAATGCTGAGTGGGGAACACAGGCAGCCCCAGACCACAAACAGAAGGAAAGGCCTGGTCCAGAGTACCCCGTCCACCACCATACCTGACGCACGCCCAGCGAGGTGGGGACGGCTCAGCCCAGGAGGGGCTTGCGGTCAAAACACGTGTCTGCTCACACTGGTGAGTGGAGACAGAACAGGATTTCCTCCCCGACTCCAATTTCTCTTAACAGCCATCATCTCTACTTAAGACTACTTCAACCTTCAGCTGCTGCTTTGCATGGAATACAAAGCTTTTGGGGTTTCTCTACTGCACCCTTTTGTGACACTGGGGGCAGCCGGGCACGTGAAGAGTCAGTGAATGCAGACCCTACGTGACAAGCCTGGACTCACTTGGGAACCACAGAGTTTCCATCCAGACTGGGACCCCCACAGGCTGCCGCACACGGTGGTCAGAGGCACCGGCAGTCGAGGGACACAGAACGCACGTTACCTCGGACAGCTTGATGCACATGTTCTCCTGCCAACCTTCTTCTGGTGGGGATTCCGGAAGGAACACCCAGTCCGCTCCACAGGCCAGGGCGCTCACCAGGGCGAGGTACCTATTCGGAAACGGCACCGATTTTAGAAGGCTGCTGCCGGGCGGCCACAGCTCGGAGGTGGCCCTGGGCAGTCGGGACATGAGCGTGCATTGGCAACAGTGGGCTCCCGCCTGGGGGCGTCTGTCCTGTGGGGCGCAGGGCTCTCGAGGGGGCCAAGCTGAGGGTGCTTACCATGCAAATTGCATCTACACATACGTACCCGCAGTGTCTCCCCATAACCTCGAGAACAAAGGTCCTCTGGTGGCTGGAAAAGAGACAAAGGAAACATCCACTTACCACCACTGGAAACCGCATGAAAAGCAAACAGGGAAGTACTTTGACTGACAAGCAGGGTGGAAAGCCTGCTTCATGGTGATGGCCGGCACCTAAGCTTCCAAAAAGGGCCCATTTTCTACAAAAGCAGATGCCACTGTGCTAGCATTTCGAGCTCTTGCGTGCAAAGGGGCTTTGGAGCTACACACTTTACAGCGAGCGCTCGCTCTCCCACACCACGCGCACTCCAAGGACACCTCTAGGCTCCTCCCGAGGAGCAGGACCGGCCGCGTTGCTCAGCACACGCAGCTCACGCCGGATAGGGAGCCGGCCCGGGCTATGCGCTTGCAGGGCGGGGAGCACTCCAGGTGCTAGGAATGACCGCTGGGCTCCCCCAACGCCCCCGGGGCCCTCAGGCGCCAACTGCGCCAGAGGACAAGGGGCCACATCCAGTCCTGCCGCTCGCAGACCTTGCACAGGACTTCCTGCTAGGCTTATTTTGTCTTCCCTCCAGCAAACACTTTTTTCTTCTAAAATCAGGGATAGGAGTAACCTTTTACAGTTGAAAATAAAAAGTCAATGGGAAACCATTTTCTTGCTCTGGTTTCTAACATTCAGTAACAAGACTGTATCAAAACACCGGTCTGGGGAGCCGGGCAGGGCGGGCACAGACGTCTACACCGCAGCACATCTAATCCAACGGCCCTCCCCGGGCTCCCACGCATCTGTCACCTCTGGGCGGTGGTCATGATGGCGTCGACAACCTCGATTATCCTGTGCAAGGCGGAGTCGGTGCCGATGGTCATGTCGGTCCCACAGAAGTCGTTGTCGATGGAACCCACCATGCCCACGACGTTGAGGTACGCGTGCTTCTGCACCTGCTCCTTGTCGATCTCGCCTGCATGGGAAACCAGCACCGGCCGTGACCGGGAGCCACGCCGACACCACGGGCGCCAGGCTGCTGAGAAACAGGGCGTCCGGGTCGAGAAAGCCGGGGTTCTACACTGGCTTCCTGCGTGCAGTTTTGGCTTCTGAACCACCTCATTCTGCACACATAGGGCGTGACGGCCGGACGGGGGAGGGGCGGTGAGGGGTGGACGGGTGCGCGGGGCCTGTGCCCGGCGTCCGGCGGGTCGAACCCGACTTCTCTCCGGCCACAGCCTCGGGCACGCGTGCCTCCGAGTGAGGACGCGGCCCCGTCACAGAATTCGGTACTTAGGGACGCCGGTTTCTCACACGTGTGGGGCTGGCTGTCGGCAGGGATCTACCTCCCGGCTCTCAGCAAACACTGCGTGGTCGGCAGATGTGCTCGTCAGCGGGGCACAGGCGGGGACCCGGCAGCAACCCCTCTGGGCCACCGCGGAGCCTGAGGCAGGCCCGTATACAGCAGGTGCCCTTCGACTCGCGCCCCGGGCGGCCGACAGCCCACCTCCAGTCCCTGAACGGACCTCAGAGGCTTGGGGCAACGGCTTCACGAAGGTGCTGTTCCTTCAGGCAGTTCGCTCCCACTGTCATGTTTTATGCTGAACCGGAATTATGGATCACCACCCTTCCAAGACAGAGGTCACGGAACACAGGGGGTTCTCGAGAATCCTGCCCCCACGGCCTGAGAAGGGACGCGACCAGATCGGCCAGCAGAGCGTTGGCTACATCTCAGCTCAAGTCTTGCAACAAGCGGACATTCAGGAGCCCCCGGTGGAGTGGGGAGGGGCGGTGAAGGGCAGCCCGGCGCGCCCTCTCCTCCGCCCCTGGGTCTCCTCTGCCGAGTGGGGACACACAGGAGACCTACTAGCTCAGATGGCCGTCCGGAGCGCTCCCCGAACCTGTGCCAGGGGTGGGCAGTGCCTGGCACGGGGCAGGACCAGGAACACAGAACTCATCGTTCTCAGAGGCACAGGGTCAAGTGTCCGGGTGGTGGAGCGGAAGACCTGCACCGTCCCCCCTCATGCCTCTCCACAGTCAGATGGGTGGACGTGTGAGGTCAGAGCTCTCTGAAGGGAACGGAAAACGAACGGAGGGAACAGAAAACCCACACGAGCAGCACACAGAGGCAGGGATGTACCATTTTGGGCCAGCTCTTCCAACAGCCCGCTCCACTCTTTCCGGAAGATATTGGCCCCCGTGAGACTTCCGTCCCCGCCGATCACACACAGGTTGGTGATTCCCCGCTGAACCAAGTTATGAGCAGCTCTCAGGCGACCTTCCCGAGTGCGGAAGGCTTTGCAACGAGCACTGCCAATAATGGTCCCTCCCTGGAAAACAAACAAGACCACGCATGTTTATTTTCTTCCCGCAGGAGAGGAAGTGCGGGAGCTCAGCGCATGTGAATACCACTGTGTACGTGCAGGACTTGCAGAATTAGGTTCCCCTCATTTAATCTTTTAAGTCACTCAAGTGTGAGTACGATGGACAAAGGCATGGGCATCATGCCCAGGGGGAGCCAGCGAGGGTCAGGAGACCAGGACAGCCGTCAGGTAAAGACGCAGAGGAGAAGAGTCTGCAGGATGACCCAGCCATGCAGGAGGCCTGTGGTGCAGTGGTAGAGTGTGGGGCGGCCGACCCCACACCCCCGAGCCTCAGATGGATGCAGCACTGGCCAGAGAAGCGGCATGTCCAGCAGCCCCTGGTACCATCAGAGCTCACCATATGTACGGGCAAGACAAAGACCGGTGAGCCAAAGGGATTTTTTTGCTTTTTTGCACATCTCCCTGCTGCACCCTTTTTGAAAGCTAAATCTCAAGAAAACTCAAGTTGGATCATCCAAACTTCCAAGAGTGAGAAGTCGTGATTTTCCACATTTGGTTTTTCAAAAACGAACGATTCCTAGTTGCACTTGGAAAAAAGCAGGGTGCACTTATCGGATGCGCTTATCAAGCCTGCATTTGTGGGCCGTCCTTCAGGTACACGCTCACTTCGTAAGGCGAGGCGCTCCCCCTGCAAAGGGAGCCTGCCCTGATGACAGCGAGTGCGGTGAGTCTGCATTGTGGGCACAGCAGAGGGGGGCTGGGGCCGAAGGTGCAGGGCACACAGCGAAGATAAGCTGGCTCTCTGGACTTTGCTTCGACCAAGAGCGATCGGAGGATCATGTGATTTCTAACAACTGGGAGCTGCGTCAGCAGCTCATCCACACTGAGGGGATCACATGCTTGGGGCCCCAGGAGCGAAGCTACAGCTGAGGAATGCAAAGGAGGCGCCCCTCCCTGCCCCCACACACTCAGGGGCGCCTGCACGTCCTGTCTCCCTGGGCAATCACATGTACACCCACTACCGTCTCCCCACCGGGCTGACGGACCTAGCATGTCGCGTGAGCGTGGGTGCGTGAGACACTGATGTGATCTATGCACTCACTGTGACGTGATCACTGCAAGAAGGTTCGTAGATCTACTTATCAGTTGACATCATTAGCTTTTTTTGTCGTAAGAACTTTCCAGGTCTACTATTTAAGAAAGTTTCAAAACTGTAATTATTATGCAGCACTGGTATGAAACATAGGATTTATGTGAAATGATCACCGTACTCAAGTTCACTAACCCGTCCATCACCTCAGTCACCTGCACGTGTGTGTATGTGTGTTGAGAACTAAGACTTATTCTCTTAACAACTTTCAAAGGTACAATACAGTGTTATTAACCACAGTCGCCATGCTTGTAGGTTCGATCTAGAACTCACTGGTCTTCAGCCTGGAAGTTTGTGCCCTGTGACCGGCGCGTCCCCATTTCCCCTCCCCCAGCCCCTGGCAACCACTGTTTTGCTGTTTCCGGGAGTTCAGCTTTTTTAGATCCCACATGTAAGTGAGATCACAAGGTATTTGTCTCTCTGTGTCTGACTTATTTCACTCAGCATAATGCCCTGGAGGTCCGCCCACGCCATCCCAGCCTGCAGGATTCCCTTCCTTTCTTCGGGCTGCATACAGTCCACTTATATCTGCGTGCCACGTTTATTTGATTCATCCTTCCGTCACACTAGGCACCTTCGGTGGGATGGTACCAATTTGGTTTCTATTTTAAAAATACTCAATATGAGTTACAGATTAATACATGCGTTTCAACAGGTCAAACCACGAGTGAAGAACTTTTCGTCAAGTCCATTCTTTCCATGTAATCCGCCTCTCCGAGGATTAGGAGGCTTCCCTTGGTTACTATGTTTGGGGAATTTATAGGCGTGAAACAATCAGGCAGGTTTCTTTTAAATTCAAAGTAAGCCAATGTTTCGCCTGAAGCCATACTCGCCTCATTCCTGTGCACACCAGAGCGATGAGCCCCAACTGGTTCAGGCCAGAACCGGGAGGCTGGGTTCCCACTAAATCCTGCCGCCCTGGGAGGGACCATTCCCAGGCTTTGTTACACTGACACCAAGTGACTCTCAAAAATCCAACAGGCGGGGGTATTTGCTGTGAACACAGCACCAACAAACCGAGGCGGCCTCAATGTTAATCTGGTCTTAAAAAAAACAAAAACAGGGCGCCTGGGTGGCTCAGATGGTTAAGCGTCTGCCTTCGGCTCAGGTCATGATCTCAGGGTCCTGGGATCGAGTCCCGTATCGGGCTCCCTGCTCCTTCGGAGCCTGTTTCTCCCTCTGCCTTTCTCCCTCTGCCTTTCTCTCTCGCTCTGTCTCTCATGAATAAAAAAAAAAAATAAAATAAAAAAAAAAAACAAAAAAAAAAAAAAAAAAAAAACAAAAACAGACCCAAAATCTGCCACAAGGACCATAGGGAACACTAGTGGTCACACATAACTTTTTACTGCAAGAATAATCCTCTGTTTCCACAATGTAAAAGCTTTTCAAAAATGTTAATGAAATGACAAATTAAGGTGGCGTTTTTGGTTTTTTACCATGTAAGTAGGTGAGAATAACGCCAGCAGCACATTAATCCGTGTTAAGTATTACCGGAGCCTACACATAAAAGGTTTCCAACGTTTTAAAAGCGGGACTTACTTTAGAGAAACAGAGTATTAGAAGTCAGCACGTACCACTTGGAGAATGCTCGAGACGCTCTCCCAACTGGCTTCAACAATGTTTCTGCCACCATCGACCATGCCTTGGTAACCCTGGGGGAAGAGAACGGAAATCCTTGTAAAACGGGGTTAAACCCTAGTGAGACATTAGATATTAGATGGATCTGTGAATTCTGTAAAATGCAAAGGATGAGGACCCTGAGCCCCGAAGAGCCTGGTGGTTAGGAGCAGTGCAAGACGAGTGCTCGTTCTAAGCCTTCAGTGTGCAGAAAAGCCTCCTGATGGAATCTCCAGTGAAGGGGAACTTCTTGCCAGACCCGTCCGCAGTATGATGGGGAGTAAGCTAGTTTATCACCTAACAGTGCCTGAGAGCCTGAAAGGGGAGAAACTTACCCCAAAATGGTTTGTAATCTACCAAACTCGCATGCAAACCGTGGTGTCAATCACACGGCATTCCTGTCGGGGCCTCAGTTGGCCAGGGCGATCCATGCTGCTCTGGATAGACATGCCAGATTTCGGAAAAGAACCACAGCCATCAGTTGGCCCTACCTTCCAGTTAGCAGCAGCTGACTACCCCAAGGGCCGGTGAGTGTGCAGAATGTGAGCACGCACTTTCGCCCGGAGACCCAAGGACCACGACCTTCCGACTCCAGGTGCATCTTGCTTCCCCCCCAGACTACACAAGACCAAGGAATCCGGAAACATCCACGAGAAACATCCACGAGCGTCTCTACCTGCGTGACTCTCTCCAGGACATTTAACCTTACAAAGGGGATAGGCACTAACCATTTAGAAAGTTTATCCTAACAGATCGCTACAGGGGATTCAGATCTCCTAATCTAGTGAAGGTCAAGAGGAAGGGAAAAATAAAGATCGTTCGGAAAAATAAAGATCGTTCAAAAGGAAATGGCCCACGGAGTAGAGACCCGTGTGTGGAAGTTAATCATCTGCACAGGTGTCTTTACAGCCCTCAATGCATGCACCTGGGCTTACAAGTGTGCCCTTCCCGCCAAAAATGCGCTACTATGTTACGTGACTCACTGGGTCAATACGTTACATCTTAATAATATGTAACACATATTACCCTATTGTATACAATACATAGAACGCATTACTACATTATCTTTATATCAAAAAACACGGTATTATAGAATTATTTCTATATTTTATAGAGAGAATACATCTACACATACTTTTTTTTTTTTTAAGATTTTTTTATTTATTTGACAGAGAGAGAGATAGCGAGAGCAGGAACACAAGCAGGGGGAGTGGGAGGGGGAGAAGCAAGCTTCCCGCCGAGCAGGGAGCCCGATGTGGGACTCGATCCCAGGACCCTGGGATCATGACCTGAGCCGAAGGCAGATGCTTAACGACTGAGCCACCCAGGCGCCCCTACACAAACTTTTATAAATTCTACAGAGTGAACCTGCTCTCAACTTCTCTTTCTTCTCTTTCATTCCATGCCACCCTCCTCTTTCCTATTTGTCACACACATATACTAGGCTACCAACACACACACCTGTGTCCCTGTCTATATTTGTACATATTTGTTATATAGTTACACATTGTATATGACATGTAATATATTATATACAATATATAATCCTAGTTTCATATTTCTAATATATTAATATACTATATACTATTACAAATACAACAAATATATATTTTATATATTATACAGAGTATACATTGTATATAACATCTAATACGTTATAGTTATGTAATATTTTCTACTACATAGTTACATATACATAAATACACATAAACCTGTGCATGTCACAGTCACAGAGGTGTTACGTGTGACAACCAGCAAAGGGACCGGTGGCCTGGAACGAAGCAGAGAAGCGGAGAGCAGGTGCATGTTGGAGCTGGCCAGCCTCCCTGCGCCCCCTGCACGGAGCACGTGACTCTGGGGCTCTGACGCTCCAGAGCCCCCAGCACAGGCCCACAGTCTTCACAGGGCAGTGACGCGCACCTTCTAAACGCACCTCCGTGAACCTTAAAGGGTGCGCGTTGTGCATTTTTAGCCCACTCCATATAAAGTACTGAGCCGCTATGCTTGTCACTGTGGAGGGTGAGGGTGATAAGCTGGAATGTGATTTGATCCAGGCCCGGTTCCTGGAAAGGGAGCTCTTAAGAGAGGCGGTATCTACACGGGGCCCCGTGTGTGAGCTCCCCAAGCACAGAGGGTGCAAAAGCAAGCCCTCCTTGCTTCTAAGGGCGTCCCAGGGATCTTCAGCAGAATATTAAAAACAGGTAGAGAGGACAGACAGAGGGAGGATCCAGTTCACCGAGTGTGGCAAACTCCCAGGCTCCTGTAAAGAACGGCCCCCATCACTCTGCATGCATGCCACAGCATGGTCTGCTGCAGATACAGCACTCAACAAGTCCACATCCACAGCGGTGCAGACTGAGCTCACTTCCAAGAGGCCTGGTCGGCGGGGACACCACTTGGGAGTGGGCCTGCAGGCTGACTCCAGCTTCCAGAGCCTCGGCCACCTCGCGGACACGGACACAGCCCCTACGCGGAGGCATGAGGTCTTACCTCCCAAGCCGGTGCACACGGCGCTGAGGACAAGAGAAACCATTACTCCTGAGGCCAGGAGGACAGGTGTATGCGAGGCTGTCCCGGGCAGGGCAGGGTGGAGAAGTGTGCTACCCACAGGCTTTGGCAAAAATAGGACGTGAACACCCTCTCGACGCCCACAGCTGCGGGAGTGATTTCTGCACACTCCACCTCGGGGACCCAGGGGATGGGGCCGCCCCAAACGCTGCAGGGCTGACGAGGACACAGAGGCCGGGGAGCATCCCCAGCTTGTCAGGGGTGTCTCTGCTGCGTGTGGCTGTCAGCCCTGGCCCGTGGAGGATTCCCGCAGCTCATGCCCCCCGGACAAGCACTGTGCCCTGCTTCTACTGCTCCACAGGGGCCGTGCTGGGAACACAAAAACCCTCTTCGCCTTCAGGGTTCTTGCTCAGCATCTAAACAGTGACTTAATAAAAACATGGATAAACTGCTGGAGCAGGAACGTGGAAAATTGTTCTGTAAATCCTAACACGTATTTTGAAACGTAGAACGTTCTCCAAAGATCCTTTATGTCGGGCGGCATAGAGACCCTGGGACAGCGAGCGATAAAGGGATTTTTGTGATTAGTGCATCCACAGTGTGCTCCTGACCGCATGCCTGGGCGCGGCAGGAAGTGACTCACCCTCCATCTGCAGATTCATGGAGCTCGTGCAACCCTCGAAAAGATCTCCCAACTGCAATTTTCAGCGGTCTTTCGCTTACAAGGAAGTGGTTACTAAATTAAGACTGATTTTACAAAAATATACTGTAATTTATAAATTCGGATGTGCTGTTTTCTGTGGAAGTCTCTTTGGAGGCTTGAGTACTTTATCCCAATACAGCCAGAGCCCAAAATATTTTCTGAACTTCTTGGAATTTGCCTTCAGAGTCAGTTCGATGACTCGCACAGGAATAAAAACCACAGAAAACCCTTCAAAGCCACACTTAGTTTTTAACCCCGAGTAACACTGCCCGCCTTGTTGATCCTCATTCCCACGATGAGCCCAGGAGACGGTCAAGTGCGCCGTCTGTTCAGTGACATCTGGGAACATGCCACAGACTCTGAAATCAGCTTGACTTCTTGTTTGAAACGGTTCTGAGCAACAGGCAAAGTCAGCGTAGTCCCCAGTTTGTTCCTCTAGAGACTGCTGCATCTAGAGGTCACTGTGACCTGCATTTTTGGGCACCTGTTAAATCCGTTCTGAGGAGAGTCAGAGCTAGTCCACTGCAGGTGGCTTTCTCTTATAAGAGATCTCATACTACATATGGTTTTTAAATTAAAGACCCAGAGAGAAATCATAGTCCCGCGCTATATGGCCAAGTGGGCTTTTCCCCTTGAACACGTATGTTTGATGAGTGCCCCTGTCTTCTCAACTTGATAATGGTTTTTTCTGCATCTGATTTCCTGAATTACTGGGTCAAGAGCTCACTTAGTGGCAAACACTCCAACTACCAGCGGAAACAATCTACCAAAGATAGCGTCCTTCAAAAGTATTTTCTAGATATCACGGTGACCAACACCAGAGACTTCTCCCCGTGCTTTGCTGCCTTGAGTAAATACATATTTTTGTCTTCCTGGCTTATTTCTTAGTAAGTTAAAGCATTTCGCTTACAGAACTTGAGGGCAAGCACATAGACAGGTCAGCTCTGAACTGCTCAAGTGTTAGAGTTGGTAAATGCCATCGTGCAAGACTAGGTGAGCATGAAAGAGGTGGCCAGAGGTCCTCTGGGTGGGCAGCAGTTTTCAAAGTTCAGGAATCATGACTCTCTTCTGCTACAGGAAGTTCACCGCAGTCCTTCCCGCCCCCACACCCAGCCCCCGCTCGGCCCCGCCAGGACCCTTTGGGGCGCAGATGCCCTGGCCTGGAGGGCCCGACAGCCACTCCTGCTCAAGGAGCCCATGACTTCAGAGTCACCTTTGCACGTGTCTCCGGCAAGAGGTGGTCAAACTCTGACCTTCTAAAATAGGTCAGAACGTGCAAGGTCAAGCACTTCGCGCTTGTGGAAACCTGACAACAGAGACCAGTGGGATTGATTTAGCCGTCCGGCATTATCAGATTTCTTGACACCAAAGCTGCTAATCCCCAGTTCCGGGTAAGTTATAAAACCCAAAGCAGGACGCAGCAGGTGCGCCTCCTCCAGGTCAGAGAGCCTGCTACCTCTCAGACAGCCCCTCACCCAGCCGCATGGTGATAACACACAGGAGGGGCGCAGGCAGTGAAGGAGACCATCCTTTTGTGATTAAAACATGGCAACGGTAACTAGTACAAGCCTGTGAAAAGCCCAGGGCACCATGGGGGCAGCAGGAGGACCAGTCACAGAGCAGGTGGGCAGTCAGAGCCGGTGCTCAGGGCGAGCAGGGCTGGGTTTCACTATCCAGCCGTGCACCAGCCAAAGGGCCGGACCTGCTCCAGCTTGGCGGTCTCACCTCCCGGTCACCTGCAGACTGATAATTTCACTGCACGTGCAGGCATCCTGGTACTATTTTCAGATAGACGTTTTGTGGTGAAGCAGCTCTGACTTTAAGGAAGTGAAGGTGCAGAGTTACGTGTAAAACCTCTGGCAGAGGCAACAGTGTGGTTCTGGTCACCGTGCCCAGCCTTCCCGGCACTTGGGGGCAGGGGGAGGCAGGGACGGGATGGGTCAGGGCAGGGATCACAAAACAGACACGCCCCCAGAGGTCACCCCGGCATCCGGGCCCCCTCTCCTGCCGTCGGGTGGTGTCCAGCCGCTCAGGCAGTGTCTGCCTCACATGACACTCGGGGAAGCCCAGAGCCCGGCCCCGACAGGAGGTCAGGCCAAGAGGGGAACCACCGCATCTGAAAAGGCCTGCCCGGCCTCCGTTGGGAAATGTGGGGTTTGGGTTGTCTGTGTTTCTGCCACAAGCATGCCATTTCTGACTTTCAAAATTGTGAAAGCAGGCAGCTCATCAGATCCGAAAAGTCACGGGCCCTGTGGCAAACAGAGGGTTTCTGTTCAGAAGGGGAAAATGATATTAACCTATTAGCAGACACATTATTAAAGCTTGTTTATCTGAGTATTAAGTCAGCCCTGATGCCCAGAGCCCCAGCCCGCTGAGCTCTGTGGGAGGCCGGTGTCCAAAGAGAAAGCCTTCCCTGGCCTCTGGGGCAAGACCAGACCCTGCACCTGCAGCCGGAAGCTGGTGAGGCCAGAACAGCGCTCTGAGCTGCTCTGAGTTCCTCTCAGTAGGAAGACCTGACCAGCACACACGGAGATGCTTGTTTTTAACCCAGTCAGCTGCTAAATGTGATGGGCACCACTCCAGCCTTTCTTCGAGCCTCAGAAAACGGGGATATGGGCCCTGTGGAGATTTACACATTGGCATGAACAAGCCCAATGGGGAAGTGTTATTATAAAGAGGAAACACTTTTTAAGTGAGTCCTATTTAAAGAGCTGCAATTTTTGTCAATCTGCAGGAAAACCTTCAGCTAATAGGATTTTGAGCCCACAGATTGCATGAAATAGGACTAGCTTGTCTCTCCGACCAAGATCACAGGAACAGAGAACGTATCTCCTCCCCCTAGTCCACCTGAAGCCAGGGTGGTCTACTGAGCATAGTCTTGAAAAACCACGTGATGTCCTTGCCATCACCATCCCCAAGTTGCTAAAGACATCTGTACGTCTCTAAGGAAAAACCCTAGCCTAGAAGGGGAAAAAAAAAAAAAAAAAAATCAACTGGCTCCATAGGTGGAAAGAATGGGTTAATCCACCACCCGCCCCAGCCTTCCCAGATGGCGCCCTTGGGCTCGTCATGCACCACACGTAGACCTGGCCCAGATTTATAGCCCTCCCCAGCTGCCAGCCAGACAGCACGAAGCCAGTGCCAGGCCCTCGGCAGAAACGTCAGTGTTCTCTAATCAATCCGCTTCCCACAAACTTTCTGCTAAGGAAAAAACCCTAAACCCTTTGTTTACATAACACTAACCTGTTTAACTGTTTAAGTGTGCCGGCAACCTTGAAAGCTCTAGGCAAGCTTAGAAACTGGACCACAAATGAACACACGTGTGGGACAGGTTGCTAAATGAGGTTTTAAAAAACAAAACCAAACATCTTCTCAATTTGAGTCCAAATCGGTCTCGGACGGGCGTCCCCGACAGGGGTGAGTTTGCCCCCCACAGAGGACAAACCTGGCACGACTGTGGGGCACGGGGTGGTCCTGGCTGGTGCCCTGTGGCCCCGTCTTAGGGGCAGTCACACTAGGAGGGTACGGATGAGTCAGGTAAAACTGGCAGATTTTAGAGAGGCTTGGATTTCAGAGACAGGGTCGTCGACGTCTGTCCCGAAGAGCTGATGTTACCCTAAACTGGTGCACTCCAAACTGTCTCCCAGGGCAAAGCCCGAGGGTCTGAGGCCGGCCGAGGGCTTGGTCTCCAGTGAGTCCAAGACCACCTCCCATGCAGCTGTAAAGAACAGCCCTGGTTCCCTACAATTTCTCTTTTCTGGGGGGAGGGGGAGGGGTGTCGCAAGAAGCACGGTCCACTCTCCAGACCGATGACTTCAGTTCACATAAGTCCAGCTCCAGGCTGCTCCCGTCTGCTTCCCGTCTCCAGGACTCACGGGCGGACTGTTCCTGGTTCCTGGAGGCTCTGCTCTTCTCCCCATGCACCCTCTATCTTCCACCCAAGGCCCAATTACCGGTAAACCAGTTATTACGAAAATAGTCATCCTGACACTCACTTAGATACCCTAAGCCTGGATTCTCTCTGGCTCTTCCTGATGGAGAAACTGCACGAACCCCTGCATTTCCCTGAAAGACATGGGATCCATTCAGAGTCAGGACTCCTCACTGCCCATCTGTGGGAGGGAAGGGGCAGGATGCCAAGCCCACCCCCCCTTTCAGAGAGGGCGTGAAGAACACGGCCTCTAAAGTGGGCAGAACACAGCCCCTAAAGTGGGCAGGAGGGGGGCACCTGGGTGGTTCAGTCGGTTTGGGTCATAATCCCAGGGTCCTGGGATCGAGCCCCACGTCAGGCTCCCTGCTCAGCGGGAAGCCTGCTTCTCCCTCTCCCTCTGCCACTCCCCCTGCTTGTACGCTAGCGCTGTCAAATAAATAAATAAAATCTTAAAAAAAAAAAAAAAAAAAAAGTGGCCAGGAGGAAAGCAGGCCGTGGAGAGCAGGCCACCTCTCCCAGCGGACAATGGGATGGAGGCATCTGGTTTCCTAGGTCAGGATTCCTCTGAAGAATATCCAAGATGCTCTTCTCCTAAGGAAGCCCCAATGTCCTTATGTGTGGGTAAAGCTGCTATGTTCCTGGTCAGTTCCTTAACTGGAAATGTGTGCAGTCTGGCAACAGAGGTCCCACTAAATATCCTATCTAAAACTGCCAGAATACAGAGCCAATAAAACCAACAGAAACACAAGACTTAAGTCTGAAGGATTAATGTCGACAGTTCCTATGTCAGTTTCCACACCCAAAAATTCAGCATGCGCACAGGCCCACCCTGCTCTCCATGACACTCACAGCAAGGACACATCCAGCCCTTGGTTCAATGCGGGGCTTCCAGACCTCGGCACTGTGGGCCCTGGGGGCCAGATCACGAATTCCTTGTTGTGCGAGCTGTTCTGGGCATCAGGCTGCTGAGCAGCATCCCTGCTCTCTGTGCGTGAGATGCCGGGAGCACCACTCCCACCCGATAACGGGACAGTCAAAAAATGTCTCCAGACACCCACACCCCTGGGGGGTAGATCCCAGCCCTGTTACTGGTTTGATGGGGCATGGGAGCTTTCTCCCAGCCCTGCCGGTGACAGAAGACACAGAAAAAGCAAACTCTTTTTTTAAAGAAACACACGTCAGTTTCTTTCACTATGAAATACCGGATATGACTTCCTTCCCTTCCCTCCCACACCCGCTGTCACCTCAAAGACCCAGGGGGGGCCGGGGACAGAAGCTCAGCCCACACACCATTGCAGCGCCCCCGACCAGGGTGAGACCCGCTGCAGGGCACGTTGTAAGCCAGGGGGGTCCAGATCGGCAGATCTGAAAACACGCCGTTAATTACAAAAGAAGAACCTGATCTGAAGGTGCCCCAACCCCTAGAAGATTTTTAAAACCAGGTTCACAGAGGAACTGTGGTCAGGCCAGGGGGTGGTGGTCTCTCTCAGCCCTCAGGCAGAAGGCAACCCCTCCCCAAAACGGAATAAAATAAGATAAAATAAGATAAAAAGGCAGAGAGGTCTGTGTGCATGCAGTCTCCAGAAGTAGCAGGAACGCACACACATGTGGACACCTGTAGGACACTAGACTTCGAATGGAGGGGATGGGAGGGAGCCTGGGGAGCCTGGCACTCTGTCCACGCTGGTGAGGGGGCAGCTGGTGGCCAGCGCCTCAGCCCAGGGCCAACGCTTAAGGGCGCAACGTGACCCCAAAGAGCTGCAAACAGAACAGGACCAAACAAAAGTCTGGGAGAGCTTTGGTTGGGCCCATCCTGTAACATCACCCAAATCAGATAAATGCAAACCCCAAACTCACAGAACCACAGCTCAGAAAAGCACACCAAAGCCCACGGCAAAAAAAAAAAACCTTTTTCCAGCAAACAATACACAAACCATTATATGGCCCAGTGAGCAGACTTATAAACAGCCACTTCCCAGAAGGAGAAAAGGACCTGGACAGTCAGCTCCTGGAGGGTGGGGGGCGCGGGGGATTTAGGTCGGTGCTGCACACAGGACAGGCGCCCAGGAAGAATCAGAATACAAAATACTGGGCGCCTGGGTGGCTCAGTTGGTTAAGCGACTGCCTTCGGCTCAGGTCATGATCCTAGAGTCCCAGGATCGAGTCCCGCATCGGGCTCCCTGCTCAGCGGGGGGTCTGCTTCTCCCTCTGACCCTCTTCCCTCTCGTGCTCTCTGTCTCTCATTCTCCCTCTCTCAAATAAATAAATAAAATCTTTAAAAAAAAAACAAAAAAACAAAATACTAATGGTGGTTTTGCAGGAACCAAGCCATTTAAAAAACATATGCTCTTCTTTCTGTGTTTTCAGCTTTATGAGATTTCATAAATTTAAAAAGTAAATATAAATTATTTTTTCCTGATAGTTTTTGAAATAACTAGCACAGTCCAAACTACACTGGTGCTTTCCCTCTGAACTTGGCTTACTTCTCCACGATCAGGACCCCAGGAGCTAATGGGCCAGGGCTGTTGTCTTGTTTCAGGCGCTTGGTTTCGAAGTTAACACATAAACGGTTGTTAGGGAGGCAGTCTGGGTTCTACAGTAATGATGAAAAGCTCAAAGTGGCTGTTTTCTCCCACTTACCTCAACACTTATTCAAATTCACCCCCATATTAAATGAATATATCTCCTCTTTAGGGAAGAAGGGCTACAAATAAATACATTAATCCCACGAGACCATTTTGCGCCCCGTGGGCTCTCCCCTCCCCGAGCCCTCCCTGCCACAGATCTCACAGGCCTGTACCTAGACCAGGGAGCGCCACCCCCGTCCCGCATCCCTGCGGGAACCCCCCCGCCCCCCCGCCACTGGCCCCTGGGGCCCTGGCCTGGCCTGAGCCTGCGCATCTGGGTCAACAGAGCCCATCTGGGTCAGCAGAGCCCGGGGAAGGCGCAAGGCACAGGTCCCTGAGTCAGAGAAAGTGCGAGGGAGACGCAACACTGACCTCATAGATAAAGTACACTTTGGCCCCCACGTATATTCCCATGCGCACCACGGCACGGACAGCGGCGTTCATACCTGTGGAAGGAACAGGGACAGGAATCAGTGACCAGGCTGGGATGACTCTGGCGCTAACACTGGACCCGCTGGGCCCAGGGGTGAACCGCGGGCCTGCACAGAAGGCTCCTCACGTGGAGGATGGGCCTGGCGCATCCCTCTGGGGTCAATGTCAGCCCGGTGCGTGTCATCATGAGAGAGCCCGGGGCACCTTAGAGTCGCGGGGGGCTGTAGGCAACACGGCCCGCTCACTAGACACCAGCGGGGAGGGGTGTTTATGTACAGTTAGCCTTACTCAAATTTATATGGAAAAGGACAATTTCGGTGATTTGAGGAAGAGATGAAAGAAAAATACATGATTTCATTAGCAGCTACCAGGGGAAAACAATTTTTAGTCAATGGCCTTATATTCAAAATAAGTAACACTGTTTTAGTAAAAGAAAAATTAAACCAATATACTATAAATACCTACTCAAGATAATCTAGGACATTTTCCACACTTTCCGAGGGGCTATTACTTAAAGGGGATTAAAAGTGGCATTTTTTTTTTAAGATTTATTTATTTGACAGAGAGAGACACAGCGAGAGAGGGAACACAAGCAGGGGGAGTGGGAGAGGGAGAAGCAGGCTTCCCACTGAACAGGGAGCCCAATGCGGGGTTTGATCCCAGGACCCTGAGATCATGACCTGAGCCCAAGGCAGAAGCTTAACCAACTGAGCAACCCAGGCACCCCTCAAAGCAGCTTCGTGCAACATGGTCTCGTGTGTCCACCACACTCATTTGCTCTCCCCGGGAGCTGCACTTGTGAGCAGCCCATCTGAGCGGTACAACCACTGTGGACAGGTGTGGATTTCGCCCCTGCAGAATCCTGTGTCATCACCGTGGCTAAGAGTTAGGCCTATGAGGACAAGGGCCAGGCCGGGGCCTCGGGGAGGACACAGTCCCCAGCCTCCAGCGTACAGCCCCTGGGCTCCCAGCCAAACTCCACGAGCACACCCACCCAACAGCTCCAGTCTGCCTTCTCCACGAGTTTACATTTCAGAAACCAACGTCAGGACTGAGGATGCTGAGAACACCTGCCATGAAGTAAAGGCCACTCCTGGTAACGGCATATGGAAGGCGCCGTGGCTCCCAGGGGCGTTAACAGACACGGAGACTCCATTCGTGTGTACAGGAACGGCAAACCTGCTCAGAAGACGGGGTAGAAATGTTCACGCCGCACTGACCCTCCTCTGAGATGCGAGAATAAGGCCATTGGCTCTCGAAGGCACCGAGTCTGAAAGGCTGCCATAGGCTCATAGCTGGACGAGCTGTGGACCTTAGAAGTCAGTCCACGGCTCACGTACAGATAAAATCTACATGGACGTGGACATGTGTGTATCCGGAGTCTCACTACTTCATGTTCAAACCTCGCTTATGACATGAAGAATTTGAATGACCTACTGATTAACAGGTGTTCGTCCCTCCAGACCCCGCAAACTCCATATATCAAGACGCGATGGACTCCTGTTCCCCCCTCACGCCCCCACCTTCTGCCCGTGTTTGCTCTCTTGCTGCAGGTATGGCTCCCTGTGACTCACGCCCAGTACGCACGCCCTCCCCAGCCCCTGCCCCTAAAACTGACATTTCTCCCGACCTTTGCCCCGAATCCTGCCATGTCCCTCTAACGTTATCCACACCATGGCCAGAAGGACTTGAAATGGCTTTTTTCTCTTTGGTTAGCAATTACACAAGTAATGTATAAGTACATTCTTCTTGTTAAAAAAAAAAATAGATTTTGGAAAAGGCACAACTACGGAGACAGTAAAAAGATCAGGGTCACCAGGAGCTTGGGGCGACAGGAGAGGTAGTGATGCTATTCTGATGCTACACGGATGGATGCGGTCATTCCACATCTGTCCAAACCCACAGGACACACACCACCAGCAGGGACTCTGGTGGAAACCATGGGCTTTGGGGGAGGATGGGGAGTCAGTGCAGGTTCATCGTCTATAACACACGTGCCACAAGGTGGGGACGTGGGGAGTGGGGAGAGCTGTGCACCTGTGTGGCGGGGGATACAGGCACTGTCTGCACCTTCCACTCAATTTTGCTATGAAACAAAACTGCTCCAAAAAATAAAATCCTTAAAAAAAAAAAATCAGGGGGGCCTGGCTGGCCCAGCCCCAGGAGCATGTGACTCTAGGTCTCCGGGTTGTGAGTTCAAGCCTCACTTTGGGTGCAGAGATTACTTAGAAATAAAATCTTTCTTTTTTTTTTTGTTTAAGATTTTATTTATTTTAGACAAAGAGAGTGGTCCAGAGGAGGGGCAGAGGGACAGAGAAAATCCCAAGCGGACTCCATACTGCACATAGAGCCCTACCCAGGGCTGAGATCCTGACCTGAGCCAAAACCAAGAGTCAGACCCTTAACTGACTGAGCCACCCTGGCGCCCCAGAAATAACATCTTAAAAAGTAAAAGCTGCCCTGCGTCTTTTCCCCTTGCCTGCCCCCTGGAGCCAGCCAAGGAACCCCCGTAGAAACGTGGTCCCACGCTGTGGCACTGTCCTGGCACCAGCCGGAGGTTGACCGTATCAGCCTCCGCAAGCACGAATTCGCCCACGTTCCTGCTGTGGGTCTTACGGGGCTTGCACGCCAATCTGCAGGGAGAGATTTTCCACCTTGGGACTCCTACCTGCTTGGCCCTGCCCCCCGGATGCTCATCCTTGAACCTCAGGGCCCTCTACATAGCACAACCCACAGCTCCCCCAGGACTGCCGGATGCGACCTCGAGACGGGGCTCCTGATCTCCAGAAAGCCCACCCACTCCCCTTCTGGATGGGAGAGCGCCCCACGCCCGCGCGCGCGCACGCGCGGTGTGGGGCAAGGCCACACGTGTGGGGCCTTAGCGCCTCCGCAGCTGGTCCGGGGCGCACGCAGCCTTGCCCGCAGACCTTACGGGGATGGAGAGGCCCAGCTCCTCGCGGGCCCTTCGGACAGACTCCAGGATTCTAGGACTCGCTCGGCGGCCACTGTCCCAGGGAAATTAACCCCAAACGCTTCAACCACACCAGCACGATCACCAGGTGACCAGCATGATTAATACCCGACGTCAGGCCTTCGCCCTCCTGAGCACCCCTTTATGAGGACACAGCTCCAGGGGGTCGCTCCTAAAGGCACGATAAATTAGGGGGGTCTAACCAATGTAAGCAATGGCAGGAGGAAACTGTGACAAGTACACGTGATCCGGAGGGGATGCCCAGGAGACCTGTCATGGGTGGCCCGCACACCTTCACACCAGCCCCAGCACCTGACTCGCACCCCGGCCTCTTGGGGTGAACCTGTGCTCACCTAAGAAGGAGCTGGTCACCTGCACCCTCGGCGCTGCCAGAGCCCCCGGGGAGGGGGTGGAACCTTCCGGAGGGCAGGGACGGAGGAGCCGGACTCGGCATCTTCCACAAGTTTCCCGGGAGGGCGAGCTGTACCCAGTGCATCCTAAGAACCACCTCCCAGCCTCCCCGGGCTTTTACTGAAAGTGAGTGCAGTTGAGTTAAACCTGCTGACCTCTTCCCACAGCTGGGGCTAGCCCCGGGCGTGGGGCATGGGGCGGGCCTGTGCCTCCAGCTCAGGGCGGATGGATGCTCACAGCAAGCCCGTGGGGTCCGGAGTCCCCCAGGGGTGATGAGGAAGTCAGGCTCTGAGCAGACAAACGGAAAGCCAAGGGAACAGAAATGATAAAGGGCACACCTGCAGTGTAAACCTTAGTCTCCGTTATATTTTAACTTAAAAGACGAGCGAATTCCCTCTGGTACAATGGCTGTGCATTAGAATCTCCTAAGGGAAACCTGAGGAATAAAAAGGGCTGCTGGTCCCCAGTTCTGGGTTTCACTGTTTGGGGCGGGGCCTGCTGGGTCTGCCAGGGCTCCCTGCCAGTGGGGTGTAGGGTTGGGCCCTGCGGGTGGACACCTTCCAAGGAGGGGTCCCTGGAGGACAAAAACCAAGCACAGCAGAGAACACCCCGTGTTCCCCCATGGCCTCTGTCACACACAGTTTGGACGATGGGCTTCGTTCCTCATGCTTTTGCTTTTGTGTTGGTAGCCAGATCTGGGAATTCAAACAACTCTCCTCATTACTACCATGGGAAAATGTAATCCTGCTACCAGGTCAGAATCGTAATATTTGGAAAGTAACCTCCTTGTCATTTGTAAAAATTTAGACCCTGGCCCGCAGGGAATGGAGAGGTTGGTTATGGAAACCAAAACTTGGGATATTCTGCAAGAAGCAAAGGATATGTTGATTCTAATAAAATAATGGGGGTTCATTCTTGTTGTTTCCCACGTGATCTGAAGAGTACAATCAGTCTCCTTACTTAACCCTTTAGACCAGACTGTCTGGAGCTATTTCCCCCGGCTCATCACCTTCCCCTTGAGATAGCCACCCCAGGTGCTGGAACCCCACTGTCCCTGGGATGGCGGCACCTGGCCGAGTCAGAGCGGACTGCATGGCTCAGCATGGAAAAAAAAGAATGTGGGATATCTTATTGACGATCTCTATACTGATGAGGGATTGACTACTAGGTTGGATAAAATATACATTTACAATTAATTGTTTTCGTGTGGTGACAGGGTAAAGTCACATACGTAACGGGGCTTCGCGTGGGAGCCTGTTTCTCCCACACAGCATGGGATCTAGTTCTGAATCTACTCTGTAGCAGTAGTGTGTTTACCTTACTGCGGGCTTCAGTGCAAAGCTCTTTGCAGAAGGGGATGAATATTCCCTTCCAGGTACCTAAAGTAGCTAAGCTCCTGCTGATGGGTTTCCGCGGGTCTTCCCATTGCTCACTAGTGTAAGCACCGCTGTAAAGAACATTCTCTCACCAGCCTACCTGCTTCCACCTCTGCTCCCGTCCTCGGCCTTTCCTCCTGCAGTACAGATAAGCTCCTATCTGAGGCAAAACCCTCCACTTACAAAATCCACCCCACATCCCCGGGTCCTCGCCATAGGGGCACCCTGCGGCAGGCAGGCCCAGCTCCACCCCTACAGCCCTCCAGCCATGGCCCAATCCGCTCCCCATGAGACCCTAAACTTGGGCTCCCAACCCCACCCCTCCTGGCTGCCCCACAAAACGACCCTTATCAGAAGCAGCCAGGACCTGCAGGGGTTTTCTTGCTCCCACGAGGTAAATCCAAAGTCCTCATTGCCTGGCCCTCCCGGGAGCCTCACCCATCTGGCCCTGACCTCCTCCTCCCAGCCCCTACACACACTTGCCCCCTCAGCAGGGCTGCTTTGCCCCAGCTCACGCCTCAGCCCCTGTGGGTTGGGGGTCGGGTGCAGGGTCCCTGACCACAGGTGCCTGGGGCCTTGCAGGAAAAGGGGCTCTTTCCTAGGTCTGGCTTGCTTCCAGCACTCAGTGCCAGCCCCCTGAGAGACGGGGGTCCACTGTCGGCCTGAGGCATGGCCTCGCACCTCCACGGTCATCATTCATTGGTGGGATGAGGATATGAAAAGGGGAACCAGACCGTAGGAATGTTAACCCAGAGCTGAACCAGTCACCCTACACCACTCATCCGACCATTTTCTGGCCAAAAGAAACGTCCAGCCACGTCACTTATTTACACCTTTTTATACAAGAGGTCCTAGGGTAATTAACCTTCCCAGTCAAGGTCCTCATCAAGGTCAGAAAGCCATCCTACGAAACTGCCCCATGCACCAGGGACGCAGCGTGGGGGCCCAGGTGTGATTCTCAGGCCCCCACTAGTCCCAGACCCACAAAATCAGAAGGGCTATGCAACCGGGAGGGAGGAAGCTCGCGAGCCCCCAGGGGCAGGAGGGCTGGCGGGGTCCTGAGCGGTGTGCTGCCCTTTCTCTTCTGCGCCTCCCCCTGTCCTCCTCCTTCCACTGAAGGGAAGAGGAAGGGGAAGAGGAAGAAGGGAGGATGGAAGAGGACAGCAGGTGAGTGACTCTGCGTCCTTCATTTTGCAAACGAAAAACAGAGGCCCTGCCCAAGGCTAGCAGAGAGCAGAACCAGGAACCAGGACCTATTAATCAGTCTTGCGACTCTCGAGGCTCTGCTCTGCCACACGCTTTGCTGCTTCTTATCCTGACAAGCACAATTACTGTAATTCCCAGCAAGCTAAGTAGACAGTGGCGAAGATGCAGGGCCCGAAGGGGCAGTGAGAGGACACGCAGGCTTCCTGGCAGGGGCGCTGCAGCAAATAAAAAGGGAGCCCCGTGCCAAGCTTGCTTTTTCTCAACGTAAGACTGCCTGTTCTTGATCCAAATACACCTTCCCAACCTAGCTACAACCGCACTAGGCCCACAGTTTTGTGTCCCGACGTCTGCCTTTACCACGTTGCTGGCCCATCTCCAGGCTTCTAATGGTGATTGCTTCTGACGGTCCATCAGGTTGGTGGAGCGTGTCCCACCGGCCCCAGTTCTCCCTGATGAAAGGTTTCAGTTCTGAACCAAAGCTGTTTGTTCCCCCCAAGGCAGGATTGAGTTTTTCTGAAAGAAGACAAAGCGTCTAGCTTCTGAGAGTCGCCTGGGGGTGCCCCGCAGAGTGTGTGCATTACAGAAGAGGGTGCAGTGGCTGATGGCCCAAGGCACTCATGGGGTGAGCACTGTAGTTCTAACACACCGCCTCCTAGATGCAACCATGCTTGCTAAATTAATTACTAAATTTTACATGGAAAAAAGTCCCCCCACTCTAGAACGTATGTGTACAGAGTTCCAGGATAGTAAGGGGCCCCCGGGCCTGGGCCTCCGTTTCCCTCTGCACCAAGCTGGGCTCTGCAGCCAGCACACCTCCGAACGAATACAGAAGGATCCCACACAAGCGGGGCCCCAGTGCCATGTTCAAGCAGTATGTGATCAATGGCCGAACCGCCCCATGCTGGGCTCCAGCCACCAGTGCCCCGCATTTCTGCCGACTGCTATAAAGTTCCAAGCTTTGAGGCATTAGCCATTCCCAGATCCTGCTCTGCAGATAGAAGAGTGCTTCTGATTAGTGAAGGTTCAAGTCACTGGAATGACTTAATGAGAGAAGGAAGGAGCCAGGACTGCAGTCACCCAGCATTTTATGAAAGGGAGTGGCCCATAGGGCCCTGGAGGGATTCAGGGGGAGCCATCCAGCAAACATCCGAGAGCCTGCCTCCTGCCGCATCCTGTGCTGGACACCAGAAATGCACTGAAGACGACCTCCCATCCTCTCTGCAGCCTCAGGGCTCAGCCCGGTCTACCACTTAGAACTCAAGGAAGCCAGTTCCTCGCAAAGCTTGCTCACTCCCGCGTGAACCAAGAACAAGTTAGTGCACACGAGCGTAGCGCCCGCCACCAGCAAACGTTAGTGATTCTTGCTGTTCTTTTAAAGACTGACACAGAGTCAATTTATGTGAATTCTCTGGATACTGTATTCATGTTTGCTTCGCCTTAGGCAAAAGAGGACTTTATAGCCACGCTGCCTGCAGGGGGCACTCAATTTCTCCACCTTCTCATCTGCACCTGGCTGATCCCACAGACTGTGTCTATGCCCATGAATCATTTTTGGTGGATGACACAATCTTGCTCGAGGGTAGCTACTTACTTAGTCATGGAAAGGCTGTCTGTCCGGCAAGGTGGAAAATCAGTTTTAACTTGCAGACATTCCTTGTGACAGCAGAAGAAACCCGAAGAATGAGAAAAGTAATTAGCCCTGGAAATAGTCTTCCTTAGTGGGCGGGGCTGGGGCAGTAGGAATAGAGATGCAGGATTTACTTTTGTTTTTTAATAATGACTAAATTCGACTGGAAAACAAAGTGTTTCATCACTCTGGCTTTGGCTGACCTAGTGCCATCCCTGTAAAAAGGTGTTTTCTGCTCTACTACCAAAAAAGCGGTTTAAAAATCATCTGGACGCCCCTGAGTGGCTTCAGTGGGTTAAGCATCTGACTCTTGATTTTGGCTCAGGTCTTGATCTCAGGGTCTTGAGATGGAGCCACGAGCCAGACCCTGCCCTCAGCAGGGAGTCTGCTTGGGATTCTCTCTCTCCCTCTCCCCCTTCCCCCCCACCCCACTGTCTCTCTCTCTCTCTCTCTCTCTCTCTCTCTCTCTCTGTAATAAGTAAGTACAACATACATAAATAAAACCTTTAAAACTTGGACTTTCACTTTACAAGGCCCCTGAAGAGCATGGCCTCCTGGGAAGTCCCTGGGACTGAAATCTGACAGAAGTTGGTTTAAATACTGCCAAAGGCCACATATGAGCTGTGTAACCCAAACCAAGTTGCTTATGTCTCTGTAGGTCTCTCTCCCCACCTCCAAAACAAAGACATACATATCTGGAAGCAATGTGATCAGGCCTGGAGATAACTGTAAAGCTCCCGGGACACAAAATGTGCCCAATAAATAGTAGCTATGCTCACCTCCCCGCCCCCCCGCCCCAGCTGGAATTTGACCAAAATTTTACATCTGATTGGAAAACCTGACATTAAGACTTGCATATGCTCCCCTGGATCTTTAGCAAGGAGCCAAATTCTCCCTATCGCAGGGAAAATCAAGTACTGACAGAATTTGGAGTCAGGATAAAATGGCAAAAGAACCAAGCGTCTCAGACAATATCTCTAAGAATGACCTTGTCTAAGGGTCTGTAAACGTGTTGCTGCTAAGACCAGCCCCTCTGAGCACATGTCCAGACAAGCCTTCTCAGAAGGACATGTGCTCAGATGCTCCATCAGGTCAGAGCAGCAAAAAAGCGGGAGACCGTGCTTTGCACGAAGTCCAAGAAAACCTCCCTTCTGCCTGGGGTGAAATGCCGGGAGCACAGGGGCTCTCCCTGGGCCAGCCCTGAGGTATCAGCTGAGAGCATCGCGCATCTCCCGTGGCCCTGACACCAACCAAGCAGGCTTCTCATGTAATTTGGGTTCTCAGAGTATCCTGTTCCACTAAGCAGAAGACAGGTGGACTTCCTGGCCCCTACTGGAACTACCCACAAGTGGCTGAGCCGGGCTAGGTTCTGTGTGTTGCACCACGGTCCCCAGTGCCTGCACGTCATTTACCAAGTAGCTGAGCAAACTCTTGGACAGGGATTCCAAAGAGTGGACCCATAAATGCTTTTTTTTTTTTTTTTTTTCCCCAACAGACACAGCACCTTAATTGTCAAATAACCTTGAAACTCTGGCATTGAAGCCTGGTGGTTTTAGAGACTAGTTCCTCTTCCTGTGCCAACGTTGTATTCCCTTGCAGGGCCCCAATTGTGCTTCCTAATTCGTGCTAGGGCAGGTCTCCAGACGCACATGCTTTTTATGCCATGTGGTAGGAAGCCACTCTCAGCCCCACCGCGACCCCACAGGGCTCCACGTGGCACACCTCTAGGTGTTCATTTACGTCACGTGGGCGATATCCTCGGTGTCACTGCATTTCCCCAATCCGGGCCTTGGCTCTACCACCTTTTCCTTCTCCGGAATGTTTACACCGGGGCTCACTTTACTAGAATACCAGTTCAGGCAGAACAGCCCGGCTTCGCTCGCGGGCGCAAAAGGGGCCCGTGCGGTGGGGGCGGTGCCTGGCGCCGCGGTCCCCGCCCACAACAGGACGAGGCGGGTCTCACCGGGGACTCACGCTCCGGGGACTCACGCTCCGGGGACGCTGCCCGCGCTGAAGCGCCATCCCCTCACCTACTGCGCGCCGCGCGCCGGCTGCGGGGCTTGATGCCTAGGGCCAAGGGCGCAGGGCGCGCGGGCGGCGACTGGCCGGGCATCACGTAGACGCGCGGCGGGCGGGGCTGCGGCCACAGCGCCCCAACCTGCCAGCCCCGCCCGACTCAAGGGCGAAGGCAAGGTCAGGCGCACCGCGGGCGGTGGGCAGCAGGCGAGGGCGCCCGGCGCAGCACCTGAGCATCCCTCCACCTGGTGTGTCCTGGAAATCTGGAAAAATCGGGCACCAGGGGTAGGAGAAAGAGGAGGAAAGAAAAACCAAACCCAGCTTGGGGAGGCGTCTCCAGCCAGGGCGATCTTAGGCTCCAGGGACGCATCCGCCCGCAAAGCGGCGATCCACTTTCTAGCGGGCGGCTCGCCCCACCCAGGGATTTACCTGGATCAGGAAACCCCACCGCCTGGAAATCCCTGTGCCCCACGTGCACCCAGCGCCAGGGGCCCGGGCGTGGCCATGTCACCCCCTCCTTTAAATTTAAATACTCTTTAGGTATCCGCGGGCCCTGGGCTTGGGTCCCCTTCTCCCCCGAATCTGCCTCCACATGGTGGGGGGAGGAGGGCTGGAGTCCGCAACCCGGGTGCTGGTGACGTCCCAGAGACCCGGCTTCCTGGTCCTTCCCAGCCGGAGGAGGCTGGCGGGGCGGGCCTTGTGACCTATTTCATTTCAGTTTTCGGTTTGTCAGGAGAGCGGTGGAAAGCCTCCAGCGGAAACTGGGCCGTGGGCATCCCGGGCGGGGTCCCCTCGCGCCCCCCGCCGCGCCCCACCAGGCAACAGCCGGGACCCCGCCCGCGCCGCGCGGGGGACGCGAATCCGCAGGACGCGCGGCGGGGATCCGTTGTTTCCACCCGGTGGGGGCGGGGTGCGAGGGGGGTGGGGGCCGCGGCATCCAGGTGGCCGCGCGACTCCTAAGCTTCCCAGGGGTGTCGGCCCCACCCTACGACTCGAACGACAAATGACCTCCAAGGGCCGTCCAGGAGACCCCACAGCCAGTCTCAATTTAAAAACTAAACGTGGAGGGGGGAAATTAATTGATCTTCCCGATAAAGGATCCTAAGGCCACATTCTTCCCTCCTCCTGCGGGAGGGAAGACTCCTCCAGACTCCTTCTGAGGCTGCACCGCCCACTCCTGCCCCGGAAGGTACCCCTGCGGGTCCCGGGCGCCGGAATTTCTCCCCCACCCTGCTCTGATCCGCAATACCCCCTCTCCCTCGCTTCTTCCTGGGGCTCCCATCGCTTGTCCCCGTTTGCCCCGCGTACCCCATCCCCTCTTCCCGGTCCCTCCTCCCATCAGTTATCCCCCGGCCCGGTCAGGCGGTCGCGCACCTTGGGCATCCCCGCCGCTGGTCAGCACTCCGATGGCCTTGCCGGCCCCGGAGAGGTGCTCCAGGCACTTTCGGAAGGAGACCTTGCGGTTGGCGACATCTTCGTCGTCCATGGCGAGCAGGCCGAGACTGTGCTGGGGCGAGTGCTCAGCAGGCAGTGCCCCCGCCCGCGCCACTGCGACTCGGAACCGTCCGCCCCGCCCGCTCGGCGCGCGCCAATGGGCGGCCAAGGGCGGGCTCCAGGGCGCGGGGGCCGGGCGGCGGGACGCGCGGGGCGGGGGCGCGCCTCAGGCCAGTCGGGGAGCTCGGCGGGTGGTGGTGCGTCCAGGGTGGGGGAGCGCCGCAGGTGGGGGGAGGTACGAGGGGAGCGGGCGGACCCAGCGCCGAACGTGGGCGGGAGTAGCGCGGCGGAGGAGCGCCACAGGTGGGGGCGGGGGCAGCGGATGGTCTCAGAGGGGCGGGGCGGCAGGTGGAGGGTGCATCGCTGGCTGGAGGAGGATCATGGTCCGCTGGGGAGCATCCCCGGGGTAAAGAAAAGCATGGCAGGTGGGCGGAGCATCTTAGATGGGCGGGATCACAGCAATTGTGGGAGCATTGCGGGTGGCAGGTGGGGGGGGCGCGGGGCCAGCGGCTACTAGGGAAACAGAACCCAACGGAGGCGCTCCCCGCGGGATTCCTCCCCGCGCGGCGCTCGGAGCCGAGGGCGCCCCAGCTTTTTCTACGGCTCCCCCAGGTTTCACCTGTGGCCTGGGGTTGGGAGGACGTGCAGCGGATCCTCAAGCTGGTGGCAAAAGTGGGCGTCGCTGGCTGGCGATGACCAAGCCCTGGGCCTGCCTCCGGCTAGAGGAGGAGCAGGAAGTGACCGCGGAGATGGTCTTAGCGACACCCTCCAGCCAGCCAGCAGGACCTGGTTGCAGAGAAGACAGTGGGGCGGTGGAGGGCGCAGGGAAGACTTGTCGGGGGAGATTAGACCGAAGCTCTTACCTAAGGACACTGGCTTGTACGTGTGTTGTCAGCTAGAAACTCCCACAGCTCTGCGGGGAATCTCCGAACCTAAAACATTCGTATCCAGTATCCTCGGGTGAAGGATGAACGACCAGCCGACTCTTCACCGAGCTCAGCTCAATGCCAGTTAACTGCTTCGGATATGGAGCCCGTCCCTTTCAGGGGCCTAGGGTCACCAGGCACCCAGCACTGTGCTTGGAGTGCAGGTTACCCCAAGAAAAGAGTTTCAGAAATGCCCCATTGACAGTTCACGGTAGGGTGGCACCAGGTCTCAGCTTACAGAGAATGGCTCAATAAATGTTTATCCAGTGGATACAAGAGGGGAAAAAAGCTCAAGGAAAGACTTGAGTTAACCCAGAGAAGTGTGTAATAGCAACGCAAACAAGCTATCTACATAGGGCCACCCCCGCCAAAAGATGGCCATACGCACATTTAGGAGCTTACCTCCTCCCAGCTACACCTGATCCTCTAGCTCATCTCTCTGAGCATCAAAAATTTATTGTAAAAGAGAAAGAAATACCTGCCTTAGAGCTGGAGGTCTGACCTCTGCTGGTCAGTATTATTGGTGAATCCCTCAACCCCAGGGTCATCAGAATCACCCTGGCCTGGTTTTTCCCAGCCCCACCAGAATCACTGACACCAGGGAGTATGTATTTTTAACAAGCTCCCCGTGTGTTCTAATTATTGCAAAGCCTGAGAGTGACTGCTCAAATGGATTAAGCCTGAGCAGCTTAGGGGCCGCTGGAAAGGAACAGTGGGCCTTTCGGGAGTCCTGGGTGGGTGCCCTTCACTCTCCCAGGGCAGGGGAACAGAACCAGGCTGCACCCAGAGGTCCCACACCCTCAGCCTAGGATTTTTGCTCTAGAATCACCCACTCCTTCCTAGGGCATCCTACACTTTAAAACGTCGGGGCACACTGAATTCTATCTTAGCTGAAAGCCCTTTAACTTCGTATACAATTGGTATTTTTGTAATGTAAAGTCAGAGGTTGGCCTTTTGTCACTGAATTGTCTGTAATATAGAAAACAATGGATATAGGGGCGCCTGGGTGGCTCAGTCGTTAAGTGTCTGCCTTCTGCTCAGGTCATGATCCCAGGGTCCTGGGATCGAGGCCCACATCCAGCCCCACATCCAGGCCCACACTGGGCTCTCTGCTCCGTTGGAGGCCTGCTTGTCCGCTCCCACTCCCCCCGCTTGTGTTCCCTCTCTCGCTGTGTCTGTCAATAAATAAATAAAATCTTAAAAAAAAAAAAAGAAAACAATGGCTATAAATGGAGTCCAAACATGACAATAGGTTAAGTAAATTATGGTAAAAATATGTACTGGAATAGTTTTCAATTGCTGTTACTATTATGAGCATAAACATTTATTGACATGGAAATATGTCCAGGATATATCCGTAAGAGGCAAATACCGTGAGCCCCTGCGTGCGCGTGCACAAGTGTGCATGTATATGTAAACAGATCTAGATATTTCTCTTCTCTTTCTTTTGCTTATTGTGGGTATTCTCTTATCCTGCAATGAACAAGTATTGTTTTGGGATAAATATGTGATAGTTAATTAAAAACAGTAAGGTTAATTGTCTTCAGACGCCCAAGGCTCTGTCTGTTTCGCAAAAGCTAAGATGTATGTATGCAGAGTTGTGGCTCAGGGGAGTCACCCCTCGCTCTCCCCCAGCTGCTGCCTGGAGCCCTGACCCATTGTTCCGAGTATCAGAGTGCCATGTACAGAGACCGCCAGCTAATATGGAGAGACGGAGCCCTCTCCTTTCTTATTCTCTTGCAATACGTGTATTTTAATAGTTCTTCAGACCCTTCAACTGGATGGTTTTTGCGGGGTGTTTGTTTGTTTGTTTAACTTTGGCCTTGGAAGAGAAACTGATACCAGAGGGGACAATTGCACGCCCTCCTGACTGCATCGCTTACCTCCGGCAGGATAGGACATGTGTGCTAGTTCTCTGTTGCTGCCTAAAATTTACCCCAAACTTCTGTGGCACACGGCAGCACACGCTTATGTCACAGGAAGTATTGTCCCGTGGTCAGGAATTCTGGCGGGCTTCGCTGGCCCCTGCCCATAGCCTGCCCAGGCTGCAGCCAGCTGTGGGCCAGGGTCTGAAGGCTCATCTGAAGGCTCCCCTCTGCACACACTCCCAGGTTGCTGGCAGGATTTGTTTTCTTCAGGGCTGCTGGAGGAACGGTCCTAGTCCTTCCGGCCTGCAGGCTATAACTCTGCCCCTCATCTTGGCAATTTCCTTCCCTTCCAGCCATCCAGCTAGCTTCGAGCTAATCTGCAACCACACCACATGGCCTTGCCTTTTCCGCATGCCCCATGTTCCTCTCCTGCTCCCTAGAATTTGGAAAGTCCACGCACCAACGCTCCATCATCTGCTAACCTAGGGAATGTGGCCGCCGCCCCTGCTTCCTGGGGCCTGTTGTCTTTCAGTGTCCTTGTCCAAATTTAAAAATAATTCTGCTCTGCATCTAACAGCTAAACTTTAAATTATATATAGAACATTTGGAGGCTTTCCAAAACCTTGATGCAGAATCACATTGTTGAAGCTAATGAGAATATCTAGAAACTGGGGGGGGAAGATGGAGAGGAAGACAGTCTCACTATTTCTGCCAAGTATGTGGCTGTTCAGAGTTTTGACCCTCTGGGCATCTCCATTAGTAACCTGGAGCCTCTCACTGAATAACTTTATTTCCTTCATGGTACGTTGGTGCAGGTTGGCCAATGGAGACTGCCCCATACTAGCAGCGCGGTTAGGGTAACAGGAGGCCCCAGTCATGCGTGCAGCGTCCGTGGTGAGTAGGTGGAGGGGTTGGTCTGTTTCCCAGGAACATCATCTGGGCCTTTCCAAGCTTGCTGGTGCTTCTTTCCTCAGAAAACAGAAGGAAAGAGAGATGGCCGTCTTGAAGAATACGTTATAGAGGGATCTCCCAGTTAGAAAAGGAAATGATGATTCTAGCCACATGACAGAGTGATGGAAAACTTCCTGAGACGAGCCAGAGGTTTGGTTAAACATTACTCTGAGGGTGTCTCTGGATACGGTTAGCATTGGAATCCAGCGACTCAGAGCAGCAGATTTCCCTCCCCGATGTTAGGGGGCTCAGCCAGCCCACTGAGCACATGAAGAGACTAAAAAGGCAGAGGGAAGGATAATTTGCTCTCTCTGCTTGAGCTGGGACACCCTGTCGTCCGGCACTCCTGGGCGTTGGCCTTTGGGTTTGGACGAGAATCACACTAGCCACTTTTCTGGATCTCCAGCCTGCACGTGGGACACCATGGGACATCTCAGCCTCCAAAGCTGCCTGAGCCGATTCCGTATGAGAAACCGCCTCATATGTATATAAGTATATCTCACTGGTTCTGTTTCTCCAGAGAACCTTGCCTCGGACGTACAGCCAGGTTAAAGACTTGTCCCGTGTTAGTTGTGAAATGCTCACTCTGAATGCTGATTTGCATATTGCCTCCACAGGCCTGTGCCCTCCATTGGCATTCGGAAGTTTGGATTGTAATGCCTGGTTTGTGTGGCTCCTTACATCCCCATCAGAATTGAAATGATTCGTGGCTGAGGCGTTGAAGGGCAAACAGTCCAAAATACCGGAAAGCCAAGCTAATAACGATAACCCGTTTTCAGTTTGCAAACGGGCACGCGGGCCATGCGTGTGGTAGAGGCACATGCCAGCACCCAGCGGGAGTTATTAACACTTGGGGGTGAACTTTCTGAGATTCTGATGTAAGCCACAGACCTCTGCCTCTGCCCGCAAAGTACATATATGCGTGCTGCACACAGCTGAGGGAACTCGCAGGCCGTGAGTGGCCAGGGCCAGCCCAGGGCTGACGGCTAGAGGGCAGAGCTGGGCTCGCAGGCCCAAGGGCCGGATGCCTCTGACTTGTGCTCGGTCTCTGTTTGGCTGCCCACCTGCAACCCCTCTTATCTTAGGAGGGCAAGCCTGGCGGGTGGTGTTTGAGCCCAGGCCAAATGGGGACTCGGGGTCCTGCTCCCTGGGGAGGGAGCTGGGGGTCTTGGGCCCGAGTCTGTTGCCGGGTCGGCCATTTGTGCTTTGTCCCCCTCCCAACCCCTGCAGCCCGAGAGCCCTGCAGAGCTCCGTGTTTCTCCCGCAGAGCAGAGAGGGGGCGTGGGGACGCTCCTGGGCATGCTATCCCCTTATGAACAACCCTCTCTAGCCCGACCAGCATTCACTTAGGCCTTTCTTCCTCTCTTCTGAGGCACTCTACGGTGGAACACGCTGACCATCTCTGCACGGGGGCGCCCTCAGGCCACTTCCTGGTGACCTGCTCACCCCCTCGAGTGGGGTCCCTCCTCACGTGCGTCCGACAGGCAGGGTGCACAGGGGCCCCGCTCCTGTTTCCCTGGCATGGCACCCACAGGTTCACATAGGGGTTCCACTGCACAACCCGCCAGGCTCCACGCCCCCGGCCTCTGCTGGCTTCAGTGAAGGGCCATTTCTGGAGCCATTTGCTCATCATGTGGGGAGTCAGCTCACTTAGCCTAGGAGACTGGAGGGCTGCAGACAGAGAGAGGCAGAGACAGGGAGATGCACACAAACGGGCAGGGAGGAAGCAGAAGCTCACCCTGACTCGGAAGCTCACTCCCTGTGGCCCGCCTTCCTGACCTCCACTGTCTGGGAACGTCTCCCTGACCCTGACCATCCCAGGTCTGCCCAAACCATCAACAAACAAGAAAGCTTCTGAAAGCCATTACTCCACTTGTTCTTGTTTCTCAGCTGTAAAGGATGTGGTGCTATTTCCTACATCCTCCCTGCACCCCCAAACCTTCTCTCTGGTGGGGTTGGTTGCAGTCATTTGCCTTCTGCATCGATTCACTTGAAGACAGAACACATTTACCATCTCCCGGGATCATCAAGCTTGGGGTCCCCTTCCCTCCCAGCTTCAGGGAGAAGCCTATACTTTAGCTCTCATTTGGTGGCATGTAAAATGCCAAATAAATGTGGTAAACGTCAAGGTTTCCCCTTCCGTCCAAGTGTTGGGTCCGTGTTTTGCTGTCATTACCCTGGCTTAGGGCTGCCTGGATCTCTATGTCCCATAGATTTATGGAGGAAAAAGCATTCAGGAAGCCCCTATTAGTCCCACGTGGTCTGTCAGGAGTCCCCCGCCCCCCCCCCCCCCCCCCCCCCCCCCCCCCCCCCCCCCCCC
>NC_058407.1:134536339-134665804 GCF_002201575.2 Neomonachus schauinslandi
GGCGCCATCCCACAGCCGGGGCCCTAAAGACTCAGCAAAGCTCACGACAGTTCCTGGAAAGGCTTTCAGAGTGTGGATACTCACCTGAACGTCATAGCCTTTAGGCAGGTGCAAGGGAACAGCTTCAAGTCCGTGGAGAAGTCCTTGATTCCTTCCAGCCTTTCCTGAGCCTTCTGTCTCTGTCCACCCTCCATTGGGGTTTAGGCTTCTCTTCCCAACTCCCCACGAAGCTGCTTTTGCATGAGCCCCCAAGAAAAAATATGTCTTACCATTACATATAGTTGACCTACAAATCTTCCAAATTCAGAAAAAAGAAAAAGAAAACATTCACAAGCACAGGAGTTTTCAGCAAGATGAGGGCGGATCACTCAATATCCCACAAATTGACCTCACTCTTTTCTGTCCCTGGTCCGAGCTCATGATATATGCTCAGGGCATCTATGAATTTCCACCCCTCTCTCAAGGCACAGCTCAAAAGCAGATGCAGCTGAGTCTCCTGTCTCTCCTAACTAAGCACATGGGCCAGCGCAGTAGAAGAGGACACCTCCCAGGCTTCTTTGTCGATCTAGCTGGCGTGTGACTATTCTGGGCCAGGAGATGCAAGTGGGATTGTTGAGGAGGACTTTCAGAAAGACTGCTTAAAAAGAGTCCAACTACCTACCATCTCCCGGGATCTACCATCTTGCTCTAGAAGATCCTCAGTAAAGACAGTAAAGCAGAGGAAGCTACAGAAGAGGCTTGACGCTCTGAAGTCTGTAGATCTGCTGCACAGTGGCGGATTGCCTGTCTTCAGATTCCTCTGATGGGAAAGGATAGACCTTTACATGTGTAAACTACTCCGAGCTTGAGTTTTCTGTTCTATGAGCTGAACCTGACCCTTACTGGCATGTACCTCCTGCTTACATTTTAGGCTGATCTGTCAGGGAACTACATCCTCCCAGAAACTCTTAGAGAGTAGAAGGGGCTTTTAGGATCACATAACCCATCTTCCTCATTGGATAAACGAGGACATGAAGGTGGGGGTGGGTGGGGGAAGAAAATGGTTGTTCAGGCCTAGAATTGTATGGCTTCCATGGCCTCATCTCTTCCTTGCCCTCTGGAATTGCTTAGGGGACACCGAAGTTGAAACTGACCACTGAAATTGACCACTGAGCACCTGAGTGGCTCAGTGGGTTCAGCGACCCACTCCTAGTTTCAGCTCAGGTCATGATCTCAGGGTCCTGAGACCGAGCCCTGCATCAGGCTCCAAGCTCTCAGCAGAGAGTCAGCTTGAGATTCTCTCTCTCCCTCTCCCTCTGCCTCTCCCCCATCTCAAATAAATAAATAAATCTTAAGAAAGAGAAAGAAAGAAAGAAAGAAAGAAAGAAATTAATTTACCACTGACAGTGCAAGGTGTTCTGAACATGGCAAGGAAAAGGAAGTCTGAACACACTATGGGCAGATGCAGCTCAATCCTCGGTCCTGGCCCCCACGAGGCCGTTCTTCCCCGCCGAAGCCCTGTGTGATGCTTCTGGCCAGAAGTGCTCTGCCTTCTCTGAGCCCCTCATGATTCTGGGTCTGCTGTTTGTGGTTTATCACACCCTGACTCAGAATTACTGGGTCCCGGGACCCGCAACCACCCCGACTAGCCACGCCTACCAAGTTCTGATCTGCTCACAACACCTGCGGGCAGTGGGACGTGGGGCTAGAGAGGAATTTAGTAACTCAACAAACAGAACGTGAGCCTCTCCCCCCACTCCATGTCTTACACGGGAAAGAACAATATAGAAGACCCCCTCCCACTGCTATTATTAGGTAGGATTATTTTCTACCTAATTTCTTTTCTCAGTATTTGCCCTTAAACTGAGCTCTAGGGGCTCAGTGCCATCTGATTTTAATGCCAATAAAAGAAATTCCAGAGCCTCTTTTTTAAACAAAAGTCTAGTTTTAGTTGTTTTATTATCTAGTATTTTGATTCTTTATTTTATTTTCTTTTTGCTTAAAGAGCCGCAGACAGAGAAGGAGATGTCCCTGCTGTAGCTACAGGCAGGGAGAGAGCAGGTTCTTCCCACAGTCAAGCGCACATGTTAAGCGGACGCCAGACAGGAACAAGCCTGTGGCCCTTGCAGCCCGGCCTCCACGTGCAGGGCCGGAAGCAGGACTGTGACCCCCACGCCCGGAAGGACTCAGCACTAGGGGACACCCACCTGCTTCCCTTTCCTCTGCATGCATACCTGCTCCTGTTTATTTTTAATTTGGCAAATTATCAGAAGTAAGAAATGAAACCTGCTTTCAGTAACATCCCCCCAGAAGCTTAGCTGGTGGGTCCCGGGGAAACACTGTGACTACAATTTCTCTCTGCTGCGTCTCCTTTCTTTTGTCCCCTTATTGTGCTCCAGACCTCCTTGGCTCTGTGGTTGTGCTCAGCAACGTCCTACACCTGTCTGCTCGGCTTCCTGCACCCACTCCAACATCCGGCGTAGGAACAGCTGAGCACCGCCCTGCTGAGAAGGGCAGGAAACAGACAAGCATTGCTGTGAGCAAGGAAGACAACGTTATTCTGGAGACAGGTGTAATTAGTCACTGGAAACATGATGCTGATTCACGTGGTCCCCACTAACGGGGGCGACGGGGGTTCCAGGTAATCTGAGTGCTCAGTATGGTCCAGGATGCCGGCGCTCACGGTGTCCCTGGCCCTGGGGACTTGGAGGGAGGTCTGCTCTGCAGGCAGAGTCTCCGCTCTCCCAGAGGAGAATCTCGTGATTCCGGCCTCACTGCCCCGACCCGTGGGCCTCAACCCCACTCCGAGGCCAGTCTGTGTCATTGCCTCACTTGATCTCTGCCCCTCTGGCCAGAACACAGTGCCTCCCGGGCGCGTGGGCCTGTGGAACCGCACACAGGAACCTTTGTCCCCGCACCGGCCGCCTGGTCCTGGTGCGGGAGGCACCGCTCTGGGGCTGCCTGGCTCCTGGTCTTCCGCTTAGCTCCAACATTCTGACCTCAGGAGAGGGTTCAGAAACTTTCTTTTAAAACTTATTCTCGGTTTTTTTTTTTTTTTTTTTTTTTAAGGCAGACAACCAAAAAATAAAGTACACAACTAAAGTAAGAAGAATCAACTACGAGTCCAAAGTGTAGGTATTGAAATGGCCTCTGCGTGCCCGCTAGCGGTCAGCACGGCTCTGACCGGGGACGGGGCACTCAGATTCCGCTTCACCCTAAAGTCTCGCTTTTGGATGATGGGTTTTGCAGGGTTTTTTCCCTTTGACGTCTAGTGATTTGGAATCACAGAAATAATACAACAGGAGTTTTTACAAGTAGTGTGGACATTTGCAGGTGGGCAAAATCATTGGAAACCAATGTACAAATCAGAGGGCAGTTTGGTATATGGGGATGAGTAAAAAAGATGCTGGATTATTTTAAAGGAATTTCCCACCAAAGTGTTAACTGGAGAAACAGACAGAGAAAGACAGGGAGACAGAGAGACACACAGAGAGAAACAGAGACAGAAAGGAAGAGAAGAACGGTTGATCACTCTTGCCTAAAGATCTGGGACTGATTGTCCAGAGCCTTCCCTTGAAGCATTTTGGAGAGGGGCTGGTACAGTTCACGCCATTATCCTTTTTCTAGAATATGACCGTTCTCAGGCTGCTCTGGTTCTGCTCTTTACTCTCCACTTTAGAAATGAGGCTCTTACGTTTAGAGCTTATTTTCGCATCTTGTTAGCTATGGCTTGGTGACATTCCAGAAATGACTTTGATTATAGGAGCAAATGGGTCCTCGGATTACCTTCCGTGAGAGGTGTGCTTCAGGAAATCTTCCTGGAGGGGGCTAATTCCAGATAGCGTTTATGAGCTCCTGAGATCTCCTTCAAGTTCGCTGTCTTCCCGGACTAGTTCTGGCTCCCCCGCTGCTGTGTGTGTGTGTGTGCGTGTGTGTGTGTATATGTGTGCATGCGCGCAGGCTCATGTCTACACACCCACACATGCTGGGGCAGATTAGCAAGCTGCATTTGTACTCCTGGCTTTCACGAGGCGGAGAAGCAGGACTCAGCGTGTGTCCTGTGTCAGTAAGCACCAGGCTCCCAGCCGCAGAGCAGCCTGTTTTCCAGGATCAGGGACATTTTTCAAGCACTCAGGCCTTCCAGTCCCTTTCTGGGCCCTGGCCACCTCCATATATTCCGCTGTTATGTCTCCTACTGACCGTGCCCTGGCTGCAGCCTGGCCAGCATGGGGTCTGCCCCTCCCTGGGCTCAGGGGGGTGACTGATACTGGTGGTGGGATGTCTGAGGGTCAGACCCGGACCCAGGGGTTTAACTGGCTTCCAGAAATGGCCATGTGGCCTGTGACTAGAAGGACAGATAAGGGTGGGGAATAATGGGGAAGAAGGATGTGTGTAAGGAGAAAGCAAGCTGTGTGGGCACACTGTGCAGGTGGGAGTCAGCAAGAGTTGTCTGCAGGCATGAGGAGAGGCTGCAGCCAAGTGGAGAAAGAGTGTAGGGAGAGAGGGAGGAGCAGGCAGAGCAGGGGGAGAACAGGGAGAGAGCAGGGGGAGAACGGGGCGGGGAGAGCAGGGAGAGTAGGAAGAGAGCTGGGGGAGTGTAGGGAGATCAGGGTGAAAGCAAGGAGAGCAGACAGAGCAGGGGGAGAGCAGAGAGGGCAGGGGGAGACAGGAGGAGAAAGAGGGAGAGCGGGGTAAGGGCAGGGAGAGTAGGGGGGAGTGCACTGAGACCAGGGGGAGAAGTGACAGGGTGGAGGGGAGAAGGGAGTGCAGGGAGGAGAGCAGGGGCTGGGGCGGGGAGGGCAGTTGGGGAGAGCAGGGGGCGGGGGGGGGGAGGGGGGACAGGGGGGGGGGGAGAGGGGAGGGCAGGGGCAGGGCAAGGGGCAGTTTGGGCAGAGCAGGGGGAGCAGATGGGGTCCTGGCTGACCATGCGGGGTGGGGGCGAGGCAGGCCCTCAATGTTCCCAGTCTACAGGGACACTGAGCTCCACAGGAGGGAGATTGGTGAGTTAGAGGTGAAGACTAGTCTGCCATGGTCTGCTCGCCTGGTGGGGGGCGGCAGAAAAGCTGGAGCTCTCAGGCCCAGGGCACTGATGACCCCCCTCCCTCCCAGCCCTCAGCCCGCCCCACTCTTCTAGGGAAAGGAGGTGGTCACTAGGTGGGGACCTGGCTTTCCACCAAGGACAATTCAAAGGAAACGTGTGTGACCGCCAGGCCAGGCCTCCCTCCCCTGGGCCAGGGCTGAAGTCATCCTGGGCAGGGACTTCCTTGGGAGGCCACTGGGGCAGCGGGTGCCCTGGGCGGGGCTCCCTGGGCAAGTTCCAAAGGCCAGGAAGGGAGGGAGCAAGGAGCGGGGAGAGCAGGGCACAGGCTGTTGTGCCCTCTGGTTGGGACTGGAAGGCTGGGCCCAGGCCCCAAAGGGCCCACTGTGTAGACAAAGATCAGGACGGACACGGTCTCTGTTCACAGAGAAGGATGCCAGCTCATCTATGAGGCAGCTCGGTGACAGGCTTTTGAGGAAGAGGCTGTCCGTAGGACCCAGTGGCCCACCTGTTGTCCAACATGGAGACACTCTCACACATTGACTGAGCTGTGTGTGCATTTCCCTTTTTATTACATGGGAACTAACAGGAATCCAGATACATTGTCTTGGCTCTTTTCCCCAGCTAGCTAAAGTTGGAATTTAGAAAATACACACATATGTAAAGAGCAATTTCAAATCAATAAGCTTTATATAAGTGTTACCGTGACTGGAATCTTGAGAAAGCAAAATCCTGATCAAGCAGACTTGGGATTTCATTAATTTCTGGAGAGCTGGCAAGGTTCTGTCTGCCGGCCGGCTGGATCTGGCCAGAAACATCCAGAGTCTCTGCGCTGAGCACCATGGGATGCCCCAAGCTGGACAAAGCCTGTTTTTCATTGCAATCAGGAAAACGTGCAGTGTGTGTGTGTGTGTGTGTGTGTGTGTGACACAATATTATATTATATTATATTATTCTTCAGATTTATCTCAAGATATTAAAAACGACCCTTTGAGGGGCACCTGGGTGGCTCAGTCGGTTAGGCTAGGTGTCCAACTCTTGATCTCAGCTCTCAGGGGCGAGAGCTCAAGCTGCATATTGGGCTCTGTGCTGGGTGTAGAGACTACTTAAAAAAAATGATGCTTTGGAATGTGGTTCCATCTGTCCTCACTGCCCTCTGTCCCCTGTTACTGCAAGTGCTGTCTGGGCTCCCCGGAACCCACATCCCTCCGAGGGATGCAGAATCCAAGGCTTCATTTCAACACAGTTCTCCAGGTGATTATACACATTTTAGGATCCGAGAAGCACTTCAATCACTTTGCATTATTGACCAAGAAATGGCCTCGGCATGTGAAGAAGACCCCTGATCTTTGATAACTGCAGCCGCTGACAGCCCCTTAGGTCTTTCCTGCGTCCCCTCCTCTAGCTGTGCGTACTCTTCCGGCTCACCCACCACACAAGGGTCCCAGACCCCTGCCAGTGGGGCCCTGGACCCCACCTCTACAGCCCTCTGGGGTCAGATTGCATAGGTGATTCCCTGATGGGAAAGTTAGGGCACTTGGCATCTTTGCCTGGCCAGGGCTGGCCACATGATAGGATGGGACACAGTGTTACTAGTCATAGTCACCACGCTCGACTTCAGATCCGCAGAACTTACTCATTTTAGAGCTGAAACTTGGTGCCTTCTGACCAACCTCTCCATCAACTGCACCTCCATTAAAAAAAAAAAGAAAAAAAACGAGAAGAGGGGCACCTGGGTGGCTCAGTCGGTGAAGCATCTGCCTTTGGCCCAGGTCACGATCTCAGGGTCCTGGGATGGAGCCCCACATTGGGCTCCCTGCTCAGCGGGGAGTCTGCTTCTCCCTCTCCCACTCCCCCTGCTTGTGCTTGCTCTCCCTCAAGTAAGTAGATAAATAAATCTTTAAAAATAACCTGTTGGCCTCCACAGTTATTTTTCATACGTACCGTGAAGTAGAGCTTAAATTTCATCTTTCTTGGTTTGTTTTTTTCATTTGCAATGAACAGGTTGTGCTGCTTCACAACCACTGGTTGAAAGACTAACCTTTCTCCCCGAATCACGTCCTCACTGTTGTTGACGACTAAGGGGCCATGTAAGTGTGAGTGTGTGCCTCGCTCTCCACACTGATCCACGCGCCTCTCCCCTCCCTACACTGCCTGCTCCAGCTTCTCTCAGGACTTCAGAAAGCTCCAAATAAAGTCCTGTGAGTCTTGCCTTGTTTTTCTTTTTAACTGGGTCTTGTTTTGAACCTTTCCTGATGAAAGTTTCCTGAGGACATTGGGCTGAAGTTTTGGTGCACTCTGCTTGTTTTTCCAAGTGGGCTTTGTCCATGTATGGCTTACACCAGGAAAATGATTTCACTGAATCTTGAACTCCGTCTCCTCTAAGACCCACCACTGTTTTCCGTACCAATTCAGAAAGAGAGAAAGGAAAAACCTCTGAGTGTAATATGCACCCTGAGTTGGAGACATTAGAACATTAAAAATGTGCTGTCTAGTATTAATGAGAAATGGTCAACGGTAGAAAATGATAATGAAAAGGGCCAACTCATCATGGTGGCATCGTCCCCAGAGAGGCGGAAAATTCTCTTGATTTCATGAATGAGCAGAATCTCCTTCAGCTGAAAGGGACTGCTTTTTCTTCTCTAGAAAACTAGAAAACTAGAGAACACATCTTTACGTAGAGACTACGTGTCTCCAACTATGACTAATAACCAGTTGCCCCTGCTGCCACCTTTCACTGTATTTTTTGGTTTCTTATTTCGGTTCTTCAAGATGTTCAGACATTCTTCATTGGTTAACTAATTCGTTGTGGGAGACATCTGGCACATAGGCACGTGTATGCTCCCAGCTCTATCATATCTTGTAGCTACGTGTGCTTTGACCTTGGGGTAGTACATCGACCTTTACCATGGCCCCTCCCGCATTAGTTCTTCTGCTTATCACTGGACAGACCTGCCAGATTATAGTCATGGATGATTTCCTAGGGATGTTAGGATCACGTTATTGCAATATAAATACAGCTGAAGTTTATTGCACGCATGCTGTATGTGAAATGCGGCTCTGAACAATCCTGTGGATGATCTTATGTAGCCCTCAGACTGTCTTATGAAGCAGGACCTCCAGGACCCACATTTTATCGCGGAGGAAGCTGAGTCTCAGAGAGGTTAGAAACTTTCCGGTGGCCACACAGCAGAATGGCGGCCAAGCCTCAGAGCCAGGCTCTTGCCCCCAGGAACCCGGTCAGCCCCCGACCCAAGCCGCTTCACCTTGTGCCTGGGATATGAGGCCAGCTGGTGATTCTAGAAAAGTCGTTCCCTAGAAAGCTTTACAAATAAACCATGATTTCAGAGTTACCTATGTTTGAACAGAGAATATTTGGTTGCCATCTTTTATTCATGACCCACATTACTGCTTTTATTTTTATGGAACAGTTATGGATAACATCATTTTTTATTCCTTGGTACTTATTTGTGGCTTTCAATGTCGTGACCTTTGTTGTGCAGAATCTTCTAGAAGAAGATTCTAGAGTCTAAACTACCCTAATCTGTCACATCATATGGATGCTTCCACTATCCTGAATTGCTATGTTTTCTATATATATTTTCCTCCTCACATCCCTCCCTAGCTAGGGGCTGGGGTGTATCATTTCCTTTTCCTTTTGCTAAAATTCTATTTTCTCCTTTCTTCTTGCAAACTTCCCCACCCCCGCCCAGGCTCTGCAACATCGCAATCCTAAGGGCACCAGTTCCTTTGCTCTTCCTTAGTCAGTTAAACGTGTGGTTTTTTTTTTTCTTTTTTTTTTCTTATTAAGTTCAAGTAGCCAACATATAGTACATCATTAATTTTTTTTAAGATTATAGTAAATATATATATATTTTATTGTTATGTTAATCCCCACACATTACATCATTAGTTTTAGATGAAGTGTTCCATGATTCATTGTTTGTGCATAACACCCAGTGCTCCATGCAGAATGTGCCCTCCTCAATACCCACCACCAGGCTAACCCATCCTCCCACCCCCCTCCCCTCTAGAACCCTCAGTTTGTTTCTCAGAGTCCATCGTCTCTCATGGTTCGTCTACCCCTCCGATTTCCCCCCCTTCATTCTTCCCCTCCTGCTATCTTCTTCTTCTTCTTTTTTTTTTTCTTAACATTTTATTCTGATGCTTTGACCTCTGTGGTCTTGCTGAGGGCCTGCCCCTCCCAGAGGAAGCCAACTCCTAAACTGCTGAAAGACTTGCCTGGGGGCTCGCCTTTCACCTTTCGAAAGCAAACCAAGCCAGCCCAATCCGGCACCCCCACGCTCCTTTGTTAACTATTACACTCCTGGGCTACCCTCGGCAACCCTTATCCCTGCAGAGTCAGGTTATCTGACGGCTGGGGACAGCTCCTTCTCCCTGAACCCACCAAAATTAATCAAACTAGCCATTCCTAGCCCTGTGCATGCTGCCTCGTGGGTTCCTTCTTGCAGAACCCACAAGTAAAGGCTCCTGCCTGCATTCCCCCTCGCTCCTGCTGCCTCCCGCGCACCCTAGTGCTTCCCCACTGGGCACAGCAAGGCATCGGGGCGCTCCTCCCTCCAGACAAACTAGGTTTTCAGCAACAGTCTTCCTGCTCTGTTGATCTCACCATCCTGAATAATAATAAAACCTACATTTAAAAATACATTTCCAGAAAGTATTCCTTTCTTCACATGGGAAATACTTACAAACTATCCTGGAACCATGTGTGCATGGTTCTGAATGAGGTGGAGAGTCAGGTGCTCTATAATCTGTTCAATTCAAATCTTCTAAACACAAATCTTTAAGGCTGAGATGACACAGCCCTGCATCTCATGCTCCTACATAGACACTTTGACAATGAAGTGGCTCATTATTGCTTAAGTGTTTATAAAACAATATACCCCTACCAGATACTTTCCAGGGGAAAACGTACGCGATCACAAATTAATTATAATAGATGCATGGCATCAGTCACTTGTAAGTGCAGAACAACAATATTTTTCTCCGGAATCTTACATTTGCTGTAAAGTCTCCCTGGTTCTGAAATGGACCGCTTCCCAGCACACATGGTGTTTGTTCTGTGAAAAAAGTAGTTACGCTCTGATGTTACATGGAGCCCTTTAGGGAATGGTTCTCATTATACATCTGGCTGGCCGATATAGAAATATAATTATGGAATCTCAGATGTTTTATGATGGTGTTTAACCCTCATGACACTGAGCTCGAAATGATCACACAGTGATGTTCTGAGTAGTATGGAGTGTGTGTGAGACAGAGACAGCAAGACAGACCGAGTCTACTGTTGTCACGTAAGACAAGTCACAGCGCTATTCAAACAAAGGACTCATTTTCAATTCCTTTTCTTGGTAGGAAGTGGTTTCCTGGTAAAAATGAACCCCAAACACCACTCCTGTTGCCATAATAGAAAGAAGGAGACAAATCCTCTAAGGGGAACAGAGGGAATACTCTCAGGGTAGAGATGCATAATTCCCGCAAATCATGTCCAAAATCTTCTAGAACATACGGAAGAGAAGCCTGGCTTGGCATAAAGCAATGGGATATACAGACTCCACTTGGAACACATTTATAAGCAAAGACTACACTTAGGAATAAGAATCCTGAAAGGAGAAGTAAACATGTCAGTGGTAGGAGGTCTGGGAAGCAGGGAGGAGCCAGAGAAAACACAATCTTGACCAGCAGGAATGTTCCTGGAGTGATGGTAGATATAGCTCATCACCGATTCTTTACTGAGAAGTGAGTGAATGGAATCAAGGTCTATTTATATATATGTGCATATTCTATTGCACACTATGAGTACTTTGTGATTTCTGTTTTCACCCAAGTTCCACTTAAATAAATTGCTTAAGATGTATGGGGTTGACACCGCCTGACGACGGAGACTCTGGTGCCAAAGCATATAAAACATCGGGTTAAAATCCCCCCAGAAAGAATGTGGACTTTAGGAAGGTGATTTCTGTCTGAGGGTGCTGTGTTATATAGGCGTTTCTACCGCATTATTTTTCAGACCATTGTGATTCCGCCCTAAGCGTTTCTCTGGACCTCATGAAGGCAATATTTGCTTTAGAGAGATATGAATTAATTATTACTCCGAGCCCTTTGGATAAACTTTTTAAGGAGATGCTGACTCATGATGAATGTCTTTTGGAGCTGATTATTCCCTCTGGACTTGAAGTTCCCATGTTTATAGAAGAACTTGGCCCTTGAAATATTAAGATGGGGGAGGGTAAACATGACTAGAGATTTGTTTAAAAAAAAATGACTTGATTTAAAACCACACACACACACACAAAATGTGCAGTCTTGGGAACGATCAACAGTATAATGGCCTTTGGACTCCCCGGTAACTAATTCATTGTATGAATTGAGAACAATGGGCATTTTGCTGCTTATTCGTTTTAGGTTATCTTATTCTTTTAAAGGGAAGATGAGAGGGTCCACATTGCAAGTTCACGGTCTCTCAAATAGTTTTGGCTATTTCGGTCACAAGGAGCAAATGGAGTTCAGTGATGAGCCAAGACCAGACAGTAAAGTCTTTACTATTTCTCCTTGTCCTTGGGGTAACGAGTCATTCTGACTAACTCCACTCCTTAAGGTTCCTCAAAGTTATTATTAAAACAAGGCTATTTTAAAATTATGTGGTAATCAAGGGGAACTTCCCGCCCAATCTCCTAACCGCATCTTAGCTTCCACTTTGTTGAACAAGGATCCCGGTTTATTTGACCTTGAGATAATTGAGATTCTTTCCCAAGTATCTGTTGTACTTACTTGATCCTAGAAAGAATTTACATCCTTAAAGTTTCTCTTCACAAGAGATCACGGGTGTGCTCAGAAACGTGGGGCTTTATTATAGGAGGGAAACACAAATCATGAGTTGACTTTCCTTTGCATTGTCTCTTTTCCTGTCAGGTCACTTATGTTTGTAAATCATGTCCAACAGCTACTGTGCAGATCCTAATATGATATAATTCAGAATCACCTCGGTCAGTGTGGGGCTCTTACGTTGAAAAAAGCTTTGCACTGACAAGTACTGGGTCTCAGAAACAGGATCTCAATTTGAGTGTGGACTTTTCCATCGAGATGCATCAAATTAAATCATTTTTCAGTGAGTGTTCTGCTATGTGTGGGACACTGTTCTAAAGCCCTATAAGCGTTTTTAACTCATACAACCACCTACTATCCCTATGAGGGAAGTCCTGCTTGTGTTCCCAGTAACTAGACAGGGACACTGAGTGACAGACTGTTTTATCTTGCCCACAGTCACCCACTGGGAGGGCCCGATCCAGCTGGTCCACGGCCCCGGCACTTGGCCACAACGCTCTGCTGCTCTTCTAGGACCTCCTGATATGGAAGTAATTTGGGGTTTTTACATATAACAAAAAATAACTTCTTCGTCACAAGTGTGAGCTGGGGAGTGAGTCTCTGGTGTGAGTCTAGCCCAGCCACTTCCTAGCTGGGTGCCTTTCAGGAAGGGATTTAAGTGCCTCTGTCTGCAGGATCTTATCAAGGACGTGAAGATAAGCCAACCGGAAGGGCTGTCGAGATAATTAGAGAACCTACTTTCATCCAAGGCATGACACCTGAGCTTTCCTGGCACTTTGGAAGTAATTATCAATAACCATTGATTAATTATTAATAAAAAGGCAAACAGGGGTGGGAAAAGTATGGCTAAAAACAAGGAATTTTTGAAACCAGCTGCCCTGCCCAGAAACAGTTGAGTCAGTCCCTGTGGGTTTTTCTATCCCTACTGGCCGCAGTCAGACAGAGGCGACATGGCTAGGTGCCAGACCCTTCACTGTGGGAGGAGCCAGAAGGTGGTGAGCGAGTCTGGTTTCCTTTTTTACCCCAAACACTTCATTAGTGTCTTGTTGTCCATTATTGAGCAGGTTCAAGCTGACTTCCAAGGTATTTGTGGAATAACAGACGATTTACTGATAGCAGAAATCTTATATTTGCACTCTTTGATAAGTTCAAAAGAAAGAACACTTAAAAAAATAAAAATGATTTGCAGTGAAAAAAACAAAGAAAGAACATTTCTTAAGTCCCATATAAGGACACTTCCTAAGTCGTCCATTTATATGAGTTTGTATCAGTATGAGCCTCCTTCACCCAACAGGTTTGAGGTGAACTGTCCTTTTCTTGAAGTATGTTAACGTTTGTGCAGCTTTTATGATGTCACATTGTATTATCGAATATTCACACTTCTTTTTTTTTTTTAAGATTTTATTTATTTATTTGTCAGAGAGAGAGCACAAGCAGGGGGTGTGGCATGCAGAGGGAGAAGCAGGCCTCCCCCTGAGCAGAGAGCCCGATGTGGGGCTCCATCCCAGGACCCTGGGATCGTGACCTGAGCCAAAGGCAGATGCTTAACCGACTGAGCCTCCCAAGCACCCTGAATTTGCACACTTCTTATCCAATATGAGTTTAGAAGTTTCTCCCCAAGGTTGGGGCTGCCACAAATGTGATTTTCTGTGGTCGCCCAGCACAGTGTCTTGGGTACTCATGGTATTTGGTCTGCCACTAGCTTTTAGGTGCAGACCACATTCCATTTTGATACCTGTCAGCAATTTGAATTGTCACTGTGGATTAAGCAGAACGTGTTCCTCTTTCTTCTACAGCTTCTCGTTGTTGGCTGAGAACATTACAGGAAGCAGTCTATTACATTTTAAGCTAAAAGCACTTCTTTCATCTTTGTGAGGACTTAACACCATTATCATTGTAGTAAACAATCCCTAGGTTCTCACTTATTTACCATGCTGGTGTTCGGTAATTCTTGCTCATTGATATTATTCAATATTCCAACAGAGTAAAAGCAAAGTAAACCTTACGCATCTAGTGTAGGGGGAAACATGTGGATGGTGTTGTTCAGGACTCACCCTAACTAATTAACCATTTGTACATTTCAAATTAATCACATTGTAAATGTAAATGCAATAGCAGTCACGTAGAGCCCCCTCAAATCTGGCAGCAAGAACAAAATCTCTCTCTGTGTTCCTTTATTACAATTATTTTTGGTATTTTAAAAATAGTTTTAAAGATAGATTCTGAAATAATTTAGGTTCCACAAAAAATGCAGAATAAATGAGGTATTTCTGAGAAAAGTATTTTCTAGTTGTGAGACTGTTTACTGATCCTGTTTATGATGCAATGATGCTAGTGAGCTCCATCCCTCCTCACAGAAGGCACCCCGAGGGTCTCGGTGTGACCAGACGGTCCCTATGGGGCCAAGCAGAACCATCTGCCCTCCTCTGTATGGAAAGAGGTTAAGGTGCAAACCTGTCACTTGCTTCATATGACCCTAAATCAGTCATTTATCATGCACAAATATTTGCGGTAGGTGTTTTTCTTAAACCTACTTTATGCTTCACACTTTAATGAGATTATGGATTATTGAAGGACAAACAGTCAGAGTTTATTTTCTTAAGTGAATTAGACAAGTCTCCACTTACCATTACTTGAATCTTCTGTGGTATGTGGTCAGTTTGTTGATTTCTTGCTTTACAGGCACAAGTGATTATGTTATTCTGGGGATGGGGGTGGGGAGAAAGCACAAATATGGTTGCATATTTCAAATGGTTGCATATTTCAAATCCAAGATTAAAACTACTTAAAGTTTTCATGGATAACAATTCAATGATTTGTGGCATTCTGTCCACATTTGTACAAAAATAACTTTAAGTATTTGATACGAGATTGCTAACTGTAGTTTTTAAAAATTATTCTCATTTCACATGGCCTTTTGGATATCATATTCCTAACAGACACTGATGAAAGTATTTGTGTGAATATGTTTCAAAGGTGCATAAACGTTTAGTTCAATTGGGTCAATGCCAATTTGTTTGATTTAAACCTTTTCTGATAATGCTTTATTTATATTAAATATAATATCATTCTTAGGAAACCATATTTAAAGAGGAAAATGAACTAGCGACAGACTATGAGCTGGTGTTCAGTTGAGCACGGTCATGCAAAGTTTTGAAGACATAACTCTCAAATGCTGGCAATCCCACTGTGTATACCATTTAAATCAATAAATTATAACAGTAACTGGGATGAAGTGTCTGTAACAACAGGGACATGCACACAGATATGAGGAGATGGCACCTATCAGAACTTGTGTTTTTTTTAAAAGATTCCCCCCTCAAGTACTTAACACACAGCTCAGATTTGCTCTGGGGGAGGCTGTAGGCCTACTGAGCTGGAATAAGATCACACAGGGCTCACCTTCTGAGGAGGAAAGGAAATGCCATGTAGAAAGCCCTTCGTTACCTTAAACAGAGGGGGTCGTGGGTAGTGACTGACTGGTGTAGACCATGTTGGTTCCCTCAGGGAGGTGTAGAATGTTGGTTCTCTCAGGGAGGTGTAGACTTTTGGTTCGCTCAGGGAGGGGTAGACCATGTTGGTTTCCTCAGGGAGGTGTAGACTGTTGGTTCCCTCAGGGAGGGGTAGACCATTTTGGTTCCCTCAGGGAGGGGTAGACTGTGTGGGTTCCCTCAGGGAGGGGTAGACCATGTTGGTTTCCTCAGGGGAGGGTAGACCGTGTTGGTTCCCTCAGGGAGGTGTAGACTGTTGGTTCTCTCAGGGAGGCCAGTCAGTTTATTTGCATGTGCTCCGCGGGCTGAATTTCATTTTACTTCAAGCTGTCCTGAGATGCTCTTGCGGGGACCTCTATATCCCATCTAATTTCCTGTCTACTGTCCAGTTTTGAGCAAACCTGCACTTTGCGTGCATCCTAACTTTTATGAGCCGTCTCCCGGAGAGTTATCGGGAGGCTCTCTGGCTCCTTTTGTGGAGTGCTCCCACGGCCGTCCTTCCCTGGAGTCCGCCCAGTAGTCCTCACCGCCACCTGACACAGTCTGTCTCTGTTGCTTTGCTCCGTCCACCTGCTCTCCCGGTCCGCGCCGAATCATCCTGGAGCACTGGGATATTTGATCTGTTTTGTTTTTACCACGGGTATTTTGGAGAGTCTCTCTCCCCCTCTGCCCCTCTCCCCACCTCTCTAAAATAAAAAAAAAAAACAATAAATAAATCTTTTTAAAAAAATAAACCACTTTGTTGAGGTGTGACTGACGCGTAAAAGGTTGTACGTATTTAACGTGCACAAGGTGATGTGTTTGGAGGAAAGTGTGCAGTCCTTTCTGCCGCGTTTTGGTGCACACCTGAACAGCACCATGAAGGAGACTGAGGGAAAACTAGCATGTAGAGCAGGGTCCGAATGTCCACTCCTGCCACTGACCTTCCAGAATAGCGCGTCGGTTGACTTTTGAAGCCCAACCACCAGTAAGATTTTCAAAATGTTCGGGGATGACAGAGGTCGATAACTTTTCATTTGGTCCAAGGATATTCAAGCAAACAAAACAGTCTATCATCTTACGTTACTATGATTTCATAAAAAGGTTTTAGAATCGGTGCCAGGATGCGATCATATTCCTGGAACCGGGTGAGATGGGGGGTGGGTACAGCGTATCTGCTGAAGCAGAAGTATGACCTTACTTTCGAATACTATTTGATATTCTCTGAAACTGGCTCTTGTATTCCTCATCTCTCAACAAGCATATTTCATCATATTTCGCTGCCGACTGCTGTGTTCAAGAACTGCACTGGCCGTGGAGATGCTTGTCTCTCGCTCTCACAGAGCTCGCCCTGTGGCTGGAGGCAGGTGTCCGCAAGCATTAGGGTGGAATGGGTGTGTTCAGAGAGAGGAAGGGTCCGGGGCGCGTGGGTGCTGGGTGCTGCCCTCGGTGAGGTCAGGAAGGGAAGCGGCTCAGAAGGACGGCGTGCACGAATGGCATCTCACACAGGGGCTGACGGTGGGTCAGGTGCAGGGGGGAGCGGGGGGCGTGAGGCCAGTGGGAGGCAGGAAGGAGCTGCCTGGAGGGTCTATTCTGTGTGTGCTTCACACCCCACATCCCTGGCCGGTGTCCAAGCAGGGGGCAGGCCAGGGGAGCCCTTGGATGGACATCAGCACTTTCCCACCCGCGAGCACCCCACCCGGGCCGGGGCACCAGTTCATCTTTGCACACGCGCTGTCTGACCTGGTCTCTCCTCCCATCTGTGTGCTCCATACCCGTTTATTGAGTGCCTGCTGTATGCAGCCGTGCCCAGATCGACCGCACACACTATGGCCTGGGCACCTAGTCTTCCTTTTATTCAGGGAGGATTTCCCGTGTTGGAAATTATCCCCTTAGGTGAGTTTTCTATTCAGGTAAGATCCGTAATTTACCTTCGCCTCACAGAGCCAGGACCAGGATAAAGAGGTCTTTAATGGAGTCTTTTATACTTTATGATAATTAATCATTCGAATTATCAGCTTATACCATCTGACTTGGTCATTTTGGGGCATTAGGATGGGGTCGAATAGGACTATGCTGAGCAGCCTGGCTTTTCTGGCTAGGATTTAATTATTTGCTTTACTGCCTTTTACACCAATGTGTACATCATGTGTCTTTGTCTAATGAGATAAGGAGAAGATATAACCTTCTAGTGGTCACAGATAAGGCCTATGTTATTAAGATAACTTGTAAACCCAAAGAAGCTTTTTTTTAAAAGTTTATTTATTTAAGTAATTTCCACACCCAACGTGGGGCTCGCACTCACAGACCAAGATCAAGAGTCGCACGCTTTTCCAACTGAGCCAGCCCAGCGCCCCAGAAAAGCTTTTATCTAAAAACATTTTAGACAAGATTTCATATAAAAATGGAAGAGTTTAATCATTAATACAGCAGGAAACACGTCAAGGACTCTAATGCAAATGGGAGAATTATAATATCAAAAGAAAAGGTAATCAAACATTAAAAGTCTTCAGGTATTTAAAGCCAAGTGAAGGAATATTTAAAATTGTGAGACCCTTTCTTTCTGACTGTGTGTGAGCAAAGGGGCCCCTCTCTGACCACCGTCTCCCTCTGCCGGGACCAGGACCAGCGTGGAAACCCTCCCACCCACCTTCCTGCCTTCCCCCATCCTGGGATATCAGGGCATTTCTGCTGATGGAATGTGAACCTTCTTCCTCTGTATCAGTACCTCCACTCCCAGGAAGTGGGGCGTGGAGACATGTGGGTGACGGACAAGCTTCTTTGTGAGAAAGTGTACCTTCACCCAAGTGGAGTCATTCCAAATACATTATCCTAGAAATTGTGCTACTTACCAGAAACGAAACCAAATTATTAGGGTATAATCACAAGGAAGGGTGCACTTTGGTTTCGAAAATAGTAAAATGGTCTATTTATTTTATAAACTTTCATAGCAGATCCTAGGTCAGCAAAGCACTGTATTTCCTTGACATATTTATAACTCTCGTGACACCAGGAATTGTAAGAGCTAACTCCCGTCGGGGTCCTCGATACGCAGGTACTGCCCGAGGAGCTTCCTGGAAGTCGATGTCCATGACAACCTAATATAGCAGGTCGTATTATTCTCCTCATTGTGCAGAGGAAGAAATACGGCACCGAGAGGGTAGGTCACAAGCCCCAAGGCCACACAGCGAGTAAGAGGTGGGTCTGGAACTCATTTCTGACTTGGTGATGTCAACCACGGTATTGCTCAGGGAGGAATGAACCTCCCCGAGGTATGTGAGCTACACAGAATTATCACAGGTATTACAGGTACCACAATATCCCAGCATGTGAAGTTGAGACCACCTACAGTCTACTCACATCAGATAATTGCTTCCATAGCGTCCTTTGTTGGGAGTTTCCACCAGGCTCACTCAAAGAGGACTCCTTCCTCTGGTCTAAGTTGTGACCAGGTGACTGTGGGAAGCTGTTTAACTCCTGTTGGCCTCAGGCTGCTGAGACAAAGTATCACAAATGTGGTGGCTCACAACAGCACAAATTTAAATCACCTCATTGTCCATCGAAGCAACTTATTATATCCAGTACTATTAATGGCTTAAAAAAGGTATAAAAATCAGTTCTTATCCTACATATCAGCAATAAACGGTAAAAACAGAAAATATTCTATTTCTCAAAACAACCAAATACCAACAAAAGTAAGCAAACATAAATACATCTAGCAAGAAATATATAAAGATTTTATTAAGAAAATAATACGGAGTTCAAGGGGAGCCTGGGTGGCTCTGTCAGTTAAGTGTCCAACTCTTGATCTCAGCTCAGGTCATGATCTCGGGGTGGTGAGTTCCAGCTCTGCACTGGGCTCCCCACTTGGTGGGGAGTCTACTTAAAATAAAAAAAGAGGGGCGCCTGGGTGGCTCAGTGGGTTAAGTGTCCGAGTCCTGGTTTTGGCTTAGGTCATGATCTCAGGGTCATGAGATTGAGCCTCATGTCAGGTGCCGTGCTCAGTGCAGAGTCTTCTTGAGATTTTCTTTCTCCCTCTCCCTTGGCCCCTCCCCCCACTTGCATGCTCTCTCTCTAATAAATAAATAAATAAATAAAAATATATATATGTTAAAAAAAAAAAGAAAAGAATATGGAGTTCTATTTCTGGCAAGATGGTAAACCAAGCCACTTGAAACCCCTTCTGCTACAAACATTTGGAAATGCTGGATTCAGGGCGGAAATGTAAATTCATAGCTAAGTTCTCAAGAAAGAAAAGAAACTCCCCAGAGGCAGATGAGACAAAGAGAGTGAAAGTCAGCGTGGTAAGTGGATGAGCAGATGCTGTTGTGGTGAGTGAATGAATTCGGGGTTGCACAAGGCGTTTAACCACCTGCGGCCTCAGGCAGGGAGGTGCACAGGGTGAGAATCCTGCAGGAAGTCCAGACCCTTCAAGGGTCTGTTCCTCGGTGCACGAGGTGGAGTGCAAGTAACCTAGCGGAAGGATGAGGGGGTAGGGGGACAAAGATAGCAGGCTCTGATGGAGTCCTTCCAGCAGAGTAACATCTCCCCTGAGAAATGTAATATTAACTTTGCTGCTTGCGCAGATTTGCATCTGAAATGTACACTACCCGAGAAGCTATCCATAACTAGGACGCTCAGAACTATCTCTGTGATGCCCGCCAGCAGTAAGCACAAAACCTCTCTGGAAAAAACATTCCCGTGCCCCAGATCACATGGTCTTACCACCAAGTCCACCGAAGATGAGCTCACAATTCCAAATACGCACACACGTACACACAAACACACAGAAAAAAGCCCAGAAACTTAATATCTTGTAGCCCTGGGGGGTCAGAAGTTCACAGTGGGTTTCACTGGCGTCAGATGCAGGTGCTGGCAGGCTGGAACCTTCCTTCAGCTCTAGGGGGGAATCTGTTGCCTTCTCTCCTCTGGCTTCTAGAAGCCACCTGCTTTCCACATCTTCAAAGCTGGGAATGTAGCTTCTTCTCTCATCCCTGATCTCTCTCCTCTAAGGATCCTTGGGATCACACTGAGCCCATCCTGATAATCCAGAATAACCTGATCATCTCAAAATACTTAATAAAATCACATCTATAAAGTCCTTTCTGCCATCAGGTAATGTATTCACAGGTTCCAGCAATTTGGACATGGACATCTTCGTGGCGGGCAGGGGTGCCTTATTCTACTCACCATGAAGTCTGTAGATGGTTGAGGTCTATGAAATCGACAAGTCTGTAGAAGGTTGGTCGGAACAAAATTTTGGTGTTTTCTTCTGGTTTAAATTGTGGATGTCCTGTTCATTTTCCTCTCCTTTTACAGCAGCTGAATGGAGAAGGAAAGTAAATAACTTACTTGGTTAAAAAAAAAATATTCAAGTGAGATCTGAAAGCTGTTTGTCCATCTGTGTGTCTAAGTGCAGAAGAGGGATGCACGAGCTGATTTCATGCCCCCACCGTGCAGCCTGGCCGCCATCTCCACTCTGTCAGGGGGCTGAAAACTAATTTCTCCCACTGCCAAATGTTACAAAAGGCAAAGTCCAGGTTTGCTTTGTGCATTTCCCCAGGGCCCCTGTATGCTTAACGGTGTGAAGCACCCTTCCCTCTGCTTTCATAACTCATGTCTAAGATTTTTCTTTTTATTTTTTTAAGATTTTATTTATTTGTCAGAGAGAGAGAGAGAGAGCAACAAGTGAGAGAGCACAAGCAGGGAGAGTGTCAGGCAGAGGCAGAGGGAGAAGCAGGCTCCTCTACATGGGAATGTAGTCCCCTACGTGTGGGACTAGATCCCAGGACCCTGTGATCATAAGCTGAGCCAAAGGTAGATGCTTAACTGACTGAGCCATCCAGGCATTCCTAAGACTTTCCTTGAGATTTTTTTAAAAATAAAAATCTTTCATGAGGGGCGCTTGGGTGTGCTCAGTTGATTAAGTGTCCGACTCTTGGTTCCGGCTCAGGACGTGATCTCGGGGTCCTGAGATTGAGCCCCATATCGGGCTCCACAATCGGCACAGAGTCTACTTGAGATTCTCTCTCTCCCTCTGCCCCTGCCCCCTTGCTTGCTCTCTCTTTAAAATAAATAAGTAAATAAATCTTTTTTTTTTTTAAAGATTTTATTTATTTATTTGACAGAGAGAGACACAGTGAAAGCAGGATCACAAGCAGGGGGAGAGGGAGAAACAGGCTTCCCGCTGAGCAGGGGGCCCAGTGCGGGGCTCGATCCCAGGACCCCGGGATCATGACCTGAGCCGAAGGCAGTCGCTTAATGACTGAGCCACCCAGGCACCCCAAGTAAATAAATCTTTTAAAAAAATCTTTCATGAGTGAACATTTGAAATTTTATAATAGGTTCTTGTTAGTTAAGAGATTAACATTATTAACACAAAAAACAAACCCGAATAAAAAACGGAGCAGGCCCCGAACAGACATTTCTCCAAAGAAGACATACAAATGGCCAATAAGCCCATGGAAAGATGCTCAGCATCACTCATCATCAGGGAAATGCAAATCAAAACCACAGTGAGCTATCACCTCACACATTAGGATGGCTACTATAAAAGACAAAGAAACCCCCAGAATAACAAGCATTGGGAGGGTGTGGAGAAATCGGAACCCTCGTGATCTGCTGGTGGGAATGCGGAAGTCCTGGGAAAACAGAATGACGGAATATTACCATACCATCCAGCAATTCCACTTCTGAGTATATATCCAAAACAGCCGAAAGCAGAGACTCAAACATATTTATCACCCATATTCAGAGCAACATGATTCACAGTCGCTTTTAAAAGCAGCCCAAGTGGTTATCAATGGATAATGTATCCATACAACAAACATGATTCAGCCTTAAAATGCGAAGGAAATTTGACATCTGCTACAATAGGGACGAACCTGGAGGACGTTATGCTCAGTGAAATAACCTGGTCACAGAAAGACAAATACTGTCTGATCCATTTATCGATGTCCCTAAAGGAGTCAAAAAATAGAAAGTAGAATGGGGGGTGTCCGGGGCTGGGGAGGGTGTCTGGAGTTAGTTTTTCCTGAGGACAGAGTTTCAGTTTGGGACGATGAGAAAGTTCTGGAGATGGATGGTGGCGAAGGTTGTACATGGGTGTGCTTAATGCCATTGAACTGTACACCTAAAAATGGTTAAAATGCTAAATTGTTTTACCACAAAAATAAAAAGAAATTAGCAATATTTCTTTAAATTTTAGCTTTCTGGTCCTGGTTTTAGAAGGTTTTTTTTTTTTTTAGGTTATGCCAACATCATACTTTCAGTTCCCAAAAGCAAGTACCATTTCCTTATAAACTGACTACACAAGATAATTGCTCAATTTCTCAGATAATCATCTCTGCTAATATTACAAGTGTTTATCCAGGACACTTTCCAGGAAGCCTAAAAATGCTAGATCAAGGATGGGTATGTGGTCACTGAAAAGCAGCTGGCTTGCTTAATCAGAGTTTCAGGAAGAAGTTAAGGGTGTTAGCACTACGTGGTTTTAGGGAACAATGAGCTTTAGCCTCTGTGTTGACCACACGTGTGCCCAGACAGCAAGATGCAGGGTCTTTCCTATTCCTCTTGAATACCCGGTGCTCAGCCCTTGATAGAGTAAAACTCATATTTGGTGAATGAATTACTGAATGTCCTTTCGAAGTCATTTCTGGGTGGATGACTCTTGAAGACACATTACACTCTTTCTTTTGAAGGTTTACTGAATTCACATGAAGTTCAGTTCTGGGCTGCACACTGGGGCCTCAGGTGACCAGAGCAAGCCTGGACTCCACGTCAGCATGACATTTGGTGTGGAGAGGCCAGGCACTCCCTCCCGGGGAGCAGCTGCGGTGAGTCTGGACCTTGTAGGGAACAGCCTTGCCGGACCTGGAATTGACCTGTAACTCGGGCAAGTTAGTCCATTTTGGGGGCTGTGCGACAGAGAGCTTTGTGTTCTCTCTTTGTAATTTGGGGCTTGGGGAGCGGAAGTCCTGGCTGTTGTTTTCCGTGGGAGAGGGCCATTGAGAACGTTATTCCCGGACAGCTGTGTGTAAGGTAACGTGTGGTAACCTGGAAGCTTCCGATTTCATTGTCTGAATTCAGAAGTAAGGATTCACTAACGTGAAATTCGAGTCATGGCTGTGTGGACAGTCGAGACATGGTTGGTTGATGCCCACTGTGGCTTCCACTGTGAGTTTGGCCCGATGTAGACGGGGGCCCCTGGACCCCAAGAGGTCAGGGATTCCTCTGAAATTTGAACCTGCTCTGCAACACGGAGTAGCTCGCGGCTTCTTTCTGGAGCCAGAAGGGTCTTCTCGCACTGTGAATCTCTGCTGGGAGAGGAGGAAGAACAGCTTCTCTGACTGGAGGTGTATTTAGTCGAAGTAAACGGGGCCGAGGCTAGTGAGTTCCAGGAGCTCAGCTCCTGTCTTATGGAGATGACAGAACTGTCTCCTTTCTAGTCCTTTTCAGCTGTTGACGACGAGATGCACCTGAACAAAGGTAATTGGCACTTCTTCTGGGTCGGGGGACCCACAGCAGTGCTGCTGGTTGCATACCCGAAAGCCACCTCTCCACAGGGCCTTTCTTCCTATTAGGACCCTGGTTTTGCTCTGGTGTGAGGAGGGGGGACAATGTGTTTGGGGATAATGACCCCCCCCCCCTCCGCAATCCTGAGGACTGAGCTGTGATGAGTCTAGGCTGCTCACACTCACTCTGCCTCCCTTTGTCAGGGCTTGTTTTAGGGGTGGGCAAATCATCCCACTGTGGCCAAGGGTGCCTGTGGGAAGTGTGCGGGGAATGATTTCTTCCATGGCAAAGGGGGAACACTTGGCATGAGGATGTGATGTCTGGAGCTATGTTTGCCTCTTTGTGACCACGAGCCAGAAGTCAAGAGCATCTCAGAGAAACTGATCCAGAACAGACTCTTCTGGAACAGCTCGCCTCTGAACATCTTGTTACACGGGACAGTTACATGTCCTTGTTGGTTACGCCTCACTCAGAAGGCATTTTGTTACTTGGAACAAAATAAAAGCAAATTCACCTAACCTAGAAGGTTACCATTTAAGAAACGGACAAATCTTAGGTTTGATTTGACCAGAAGCCCCACTGTGTAAGTTACGAGCAGCTAGAAGCACACGCATCTGTGTGGATGTGCGTGTAAGAAGGACGTAGACCTGCAAGGCCGTTAGCGTGACCTTCAGAAGTGAAACATCCAATCAGTCATTCAGGTATTTGTGTGCACGATGAAGAACAAACCAATGATCGTGTGTGATCGCCGTGATGATTCTGAGTTTCTGCTCCTACTTTCCATACTTACAATCGGCGCCCGCCCCTCGGCTCCGCTGCTTTGAAAACCACGATCCGCGCTAATGCTTATCAGCGGCGGAGTTGGTGAGGAGTATTGAGGTCCGTGAACGGTGACGGAGAGATTCGCGTTCTCCAGACCCGGTCTCTGCCTCAAGGAATCTAGAATTGCTGCGCAGATCAGGAAAAGACACGCGAAGATCTGGGACACATACAAGGACAGGGGCTGATATCGTGAACCGTGGGACCCCAGCACTGAGGGTGGGTGTCAGCTTGCCATCAGGGAAGGTCTGAGGGAGCAAGGGGGTCCCCAAGTGGGCGAGGATCTGGGAAGAGAGGACAGGCCAGGCAGCAGGTAGGAATCTGTTTGTTCCAGGTGAGTTGGGTAAAGGGATATTGGATTATAGGAAACTAGTAACAAAATCAAGCTTGTAAGAATGTACAGTAACGGGTATGATAGTTATTAAGATGAGCTAAATTCTTAAGAGGCATGGATACCACTGTTTAAATCTTGCTCTCAGAAGTGTATTGCTTTAGATAAATCTTTCACTTCTCCATCCCCAGATTGGATAGAGGAGGAGATCTGGGATGAGGAGAGGTCTGTTTGTATCAAGCGGCTCAGGCTAAATACGAAATCGTCTTTGCTTCAGCTTCCTGGGCTGTCCTATACTCAGGCAGTCCCAGCTGGGGGTGGGTGGAATATTTTGCTCTGTATGGCGGCTCTCCATAAAAGCCTATGAATATGTCATTTATCTGCGGAGGAGGAGACTGCTTTTATATTAGATTGATGGTAGTGATGGCCAGTTTTTTTTTTTAAGGATTTATTTATTTATTTATTGACACAGGGAGAGAGACAGCGAGAGAGGGAACACAAGCAGGGGGAGTGGGAGAGGGAGAAACAGACTCCCTGCCGAGCAAGGAACCCGATGTGGGGCTGGATCCCAGGACCCTGAGATCATGACCTGAGCCGAAGGCAGACGCTTAATGACTGAGCCACCCAGGCGCCCCGTTGTGATGGCCAGTTTTGTACAATGTTCAATGAACGACTTTAGATGAACTTTAGATTTAAAAGAATTAATGATAAATTGGCTTTACCATTTTGCCATTTCTAAAGAGAAGGTCTGTTCATGTAAATAACCATCAGTGAAGGTTGTATACAAATCCATAAGCTTGGTCTGTATTCTATTATCAATGACCAGTTCAGGTGATTGCAAAAAATTGTTATTGGTGAGTTGAATTTCACACCTTCCGCACAGATCTTGCTGTCATTTTGGAGAGCCCTTTTGTGCATTTTTCATCTAAAAAGGGCTATAGATGCTCGGCCCTCCTGCAGCTCAGTCATGGGTCTGCTAATGCCTTGGCTCCTCCTCTGTTTGAAGGGAGGGGGGGCAGTGACTCTGCTGTGACTTTGGGGGTTGGGATAGTGTGACTCACCCTCCCTGGGAGCTGGGGCTCAGACAGAGAGGCTGGCCTTAGGGATGGCTATGGGGAGAGACCAGGGATGCAGGGCTTCAGCAGAAAGGTTGGGAGTGGGAGAAAGGAGAGGGGGAGGGGGACAGGCTGGGAGGGGACAAGGCTGGGAAGGGATTGCTACCTGGCACAGTGAGGATACCTGGGGAGTGTGCAGCAGGACCGGCCCATATGTTCTCTGCACCCTTCCTGGGCAGGTGCGGAGGGAAGCCCAGTATATTCCTGGACTGGGCAGGGCAGGGGTGGGGGTGAAAGGAGACCCCCTGGCCTCTCCCTGTCATCACAAGGGCTGTAGGATCACTGTAGGGGCAGAGAGAGCCCAGACTTATAATGCAGCTTCCAGGGAGGGCCTGTCATCTCTGCTCCCAGGGGAGAGAGACTCCATCCCAGCAACCGCCCTCTGCTCAGCCTCCCCTCTGCTACTTTCTTTGCTCAGGGAGAGCGGATGATGAGGTTTTTACCTTTGAACCTGCGTGTGTGTTTTTGCTTCCTAGTGTCCGTCTGCCCTGCCCCGCCCTGCCCCACAGAACACTCCAGACCCTGAGGTGGAGGTGGTGGGGCGCGTTCGTCCCCTGAGCACCTGCCAGCGATCAGACAAGACCAGACCTGCAGCCGCCTTGCTGCACCACCCCCCTTCCCATGGGGTCAGCGCTGCCCCAGATGGTGGGACGGGACGGGCTCACTGCCCCAGCACAGGGAGGCAGCAGGACAGGGACCCCGAGGGCTCGCATCACCTTGGGGGTCACTGCCTCTCAGAGGGCCTGCACATGAGCCCTGGGAGGGGCAGGCTTGTCATCTCTAGCAATGCAGGGCACTTCTTCAGGCCCAGGAGTGCAGGCAAAGCTGGGGCTCGGGGTCCTCGGGTCCATGGACCCTAGCACCCCCACTCAGGGTTCCCTTCAGGGTCTTGGTTTGCAAAGGGCAGTCTTGCAGGAGCAGTAAGTTCAGTGTCTCTGTTTCTCTCCCAATCAGGCCGGGGCCTGGTTTTCAGGAAAGCCGGCCCTGGGTATGAAGGAGGCAGGGTCCCTTTAGGAGCTGCAGGGAGGCCCTCCAGCATCCACACCACCCTGGCCAGAGGGCACCATTTTTCCCTTCTGCATTTGAGCATGGTGGCCTCCACCACCAGCCTCCACTGCCGAGAGATGGTTGTCACCATGGCCCACACCCATCGAGCCCCAGAGACAGGGTGTGTGTCACCCTTCCCACCTCGACTCTCCATGGGTGGCAGGAGTGGGGCCAGGCATTAGCTGCCAGCAGGTGGGTCCCTCTTGCCACCTGCTTGGGGAGTCGCCTTGTGCAAGAGCTCAGGCCTGAAGACCTGCTTTCTAGGACCACGTGTGGCCCCTGGTCTGAGCTGGGCCTCCCCTGAAAGCTGTTAGGGTTGATTCATGCACACATAGTGGGTACGCTTGGAACGCCCTAGAATAACCCCCCCCCCAATGTGTTCATGCCAGATTCTGGTTTTTATTATGTTTGTTGATGGGTATGGAGGTTGCTTCCACGTCTTTACTGTTGCAAACAAAGCTTCGGCGAATACTCCCACACATAGCTCCTTTTGAGTCTGTGCAAATGTGCTTCTAGTGTGTATACATGCTTCCGTGGGTGTGCGCACATGTAATTGCCTGAGATCAGGCGGGAGTGAACCGTATCCCTCCCAACCGGGGACAAACCCCCATGTTCTCGTTTCTGCCCCGTCCCTGCTAGTATCAGGAGAATGTTTCGGTGGATTGCATGGCCATTGAGAAAGCGGTTCCATACAGCTCTGCTCTTGATCCCCACTTAAGACTAAGTTTATGATGTATGTTTGGAGAATGTTTTCGTACGTGTGGTTCTGTGTACGAGGCTATGAAACGTGGTCTTCTGCCCAGAAGGGAGAAGCGATGTGGATTACAGGACGAAACTGGGCAACAATTTCTTGTTATTAAGAGAACAACATGTTCTACTTCAGGAGGCAAAGTGACACCAGGAGAAAGAAAGCCTTGCGTCCTCGGAGAGCCGGACGAATTGGGAACAGATCGCTGGGACCCCCGCCCGCGGGCCCTCACCAGTCACTGCGGGCCAGGCGCAATGTTCCCCTGTGTGTGCCCGGTCGGCAACGAGCCCGGGGTGCTGGCAGATTCGATTTTGCCTTATTCTAACATGCTCTGCTGTGAGAAGTGAATGTTCTCTGCGTAAGGCCACGGCCTGCATGGCCTTTGGGAAGTCCACTCCAGCCTCTCTGTCCCTCAATTTCTGCACCTGCCATGTGGAGAAAATTGCCTCTCCTCCTGGTTGCCTTGCAGGCAAGGCTCCTCCTATTTTTCTCAGTGTGGCCAGTGGGAACTCGTGCTCCTGGAGCAGGTGGGTCTACTCTGCAGCACTCGGAGACCCTAGAGCGCAGGAGTCCGACCTTCTGCCACACGTCATTCTGGCTGGCTCGGGACTCACATGTCATGACAGTAGCTCGTTCCCAAGAGTTTCTGGGACTCAAGTGCTCTTGTGGCCAGCTTGTCACTGTCCAGTGTTGTACTTTCTATGCATGGCTTTCACTGGTAGGGTGTGCAATTGAATCTTCATCCCACAGTCCTCAAAACAATTTGGGACCATTTCGTTAGAAAGACCAATGTCCCTTATCTGTCTCCGTACCTCTCTGTGACCTCACATCCTTGTGACCTGAGGCTGGGCTCTGGGACGGAACCTTGTCCCTTGTGAGAACGTGTTGGTGCATGGGGTGTCAGCTACGGACATGGGCTCCTAGAGACACGCAACCAAGAGACAGCAACACAACTTAAAGGTGAGGCTGGTCCTGGGGAGACTTCGAGGTAAAGAGACACAAGGAGTGACTGAGGTTGGGAACGGGGAGGCTGGCTCATCTGTTCAGTCTGGTAAACACCAAGGAAGGACATCTGCTCCTCACTGGCCCAAAGAAATCAATGTCCAGTGCTTGCCACCAGAGTCCTTCCCCACCATGGGAGCGTTTGACAGCGTCTAGGTGAAATCGGGAAAAGACTGAGCACGGCGGTGGAGAGGAGTGTCCCCCTGAAACTGTAGACACACATAGGTTCTGTATTTGGGGGGAAGATGTATATATAATCAGAGAACTTTGCATAGGTTTGCAAGACCCTGCCATAGTTTCTATAATGCATTTTATTGTAACAAAGAGCATAGATATCAAAAACACACAAAAGAAGTATGTGGACTAATGAATCACCCTTGGGTGAGCCTTAGGTACAGAAGAACTTGGCCTCATGCTTGAGAAGCCCTGTCCATCTGATGTGTCCCCTTCTTCTTCGATGCAATGCCTTCCTTGCCTTTAAGGAGCCCACATCATAAAGAGACGGCTTCTCTTATCTGCTATGTGATTACCCGTGGGGTGCACCTGATGGGGCAAATGCTCACCTCCTACGTTTGTGAGTTCTCAAGATAACGAGTTGATTCTCCATCATCCTCCAGAGATGAATGGTTTTTACTTCCTATATTGTGAGCTCTTGGACTTACCTGCATCTGATGGGTCTCGAGGTTTGAATTATGCTTTCTGAAGCTCCCACAGTCCCATCCTCGTCCACTGGGAGCCTCTTCTTGTTGGCTCTTGAGTCATTTTGACTGGCCCTTGCCATCCTCCCTAGCTTCCACACCACCAACCGTTGGGGCTTGTCCTGTTCTGTGCGGGCGCCGGCCCTTCCTTCCAAGTCCTGGGTCCTCCCTCTGGGGACCATGCCACTTTCCTGTTTTCAGTTACATCTGCACCTCCTCGCATCCATGTGGAGAGGTGGACATGTGGAATTCAACTTTCACTACCTACCTTATCTGGCACTGCGTGCACAACACTCTCAGAATAACAAGCGAGCTTGTGTGTGCACGAGCGACCTCTTAAGGAAGGTTCTGGAAAGCTGCTCTGCTTCCACCCCACTGGCTGCACTTGGTCCCACTCTGTGCCAACCTGCAAGGGAGGATGAGAATGTGCTGCTCGTTCTGGATGGCCAGGCATCCAGCTACAAATCATGGGTCTTTTTATTTTATTTTATTTTTTATTTTTAAAGATTTTTATTTATTTATTTGACAGAGAGAGACACAGCGAGAGAGGGAACACAAGCAGGGGGAGTGGGAGAGGGAGAAGCAGGCTCCCCGCAGAGCAGGGAGCCCAATGCGAGACTCGATCCCAGGACCCTGGGATCATGACCAAGCTGAAGGCAGTCGCTTTACCAACTGAGCCACCCAGGTGCCCCACGGGTCTTTTTAATAAAGAAAAACACCCACAGCCAGTAGTTAGGAATAGCTAGGAGCCCCTGCCATGCAGCTAAAAATATTTATTGAATGAAAGTGGGAGAGTCAGCAGGGAAATAGGCTGGACGTGCCTCCAGTGAGGGAGGGCCGGAGGAGGAGGCTGGTACCTTTCTCACCGAGGTGAAGATTGCAGCTCCGAGATGGATGGAGTCTCTGAGCGAGAGAGCGGAGGAGGATCGCGGGATAAAGGGTAAACTTAGGTAATGCTCCATTACCAACTGAAAAGAGGTGAAAAATGATTGATAAGGAAAGAGGAGGAGCACTTTGAGCTTCAGAGGGAATGGCTGGGATCTGTGCCACAGGAAGGGCTCAGCTGGGGTCCCCAGTCCCCACTATTAAAATGTCCTGGGGGACCTCTCCCCTTGTCTGGGCTCCCAGAATCCATCCTCAGCGCTGGTCGGGTCTTTCCCCCGCCTGTGCCCTGGAGTCACTTGTGATCTGATGGTGATGAGAGGCCCCTGTTTCCTCGTGCTCCTATCTCCAAGTGGTCCTCAAGCATTCCCTGCCCCAGCGTCGCCAGGAGGCATGGTCAAGCGCCCCCACCCCCAGTTGCCCCCTTTCCGAGGGCCTGGGGCTGGCCCACAACTCGAGTCTCTAATTAGTTCCCTGGTCCATGGATGTTGCTTTGAGAATCGCTGTTCTGGTGCAATGTTTTTGTTTTGCTCTCTAATTTTTAAAACATCGTGACTTTGGGTACAATCCTACACTCAAATCTTGGGCCTCCAGCCAATGTAGCTGAGCCCCCAGCCCACCAGGATACTGAGGAGTGAGCATCCTTCAGATATCGTCCCCCTTCAACCTGCCACAGGACCAGCTCCGGCAAGCGAGGGGCTCCTACCTCAGCCAGACGCACAGAAGTGAGGCGTGCAGTTGAATCAATGTGCTCTGAAGATAATCAGAGTAGATCGTAGAGCACTTAGCTCCCTGAATTGTGCACATGTTTCTAATTAATCAGAAAGCTGTAAAGCATGTTCCGTATGCATTACCTGCTGTGTTAATTTGTTCAGGCAGTCTGTAAACAATAGACACTATTCTCAGCTCTGGAAGTTGGAGGTCCAGGATCCAGGCGGCGGCAGATCCGATGTCTGGGGAAACAGACGGCGTCTTCTCGCTCTGTCCTCACGTGGTGGGGGACGAGGGGGCTTCCTGGGGGCTCGGTTCTAAGGAGACTAATCCCATCATGGGGGCTCCACCCATGGGTGGAGGTCCTGCGCCCTGATCTCAGATGGGCAGAAGACAGCTTCCTCATCTGTGAAGGGAGGATAGAAATTACCCCTTGCCCCAGGGGTCTGTTGCAGGATTAACTGAGTTCATGTTTGTAGAGAGCTTATCACCGTGCCTGGCAAACAGTATACACAGTAGAGAGGTTTATTCAATACAGAAAATAATAAAAATCAATGATTTGTATATAGAAAATCCTGAGGAATCCACTAAATAATTATTAGAAGTGATAAATGAGGTGAGCAAGGTTGCAGGATATAAGATCAATAGTTAAAAAATCAATTGTATTTGTAAGCACTAGAAATGACATTTTAAACACAATAGCATCAAAAAGAATAAAATATGTAGGAGTAAATTTAACAAAAGTAGTGCAAAATGTATGCCAAAAACTACAAAACATTGTTGAAGGAAATTTAACAAAATAAAAATAAGTGGGAAAAGATCCTATGTTCATGGATTAGAAGACTTCACTGTTAAGATGGCAAGGCTCCCCGAAGTGATCTACAGATTCAACATCAATGCATTTAGAATTCTAGCTCTTGTCTGTGTAGAAATAGACAAGCTGACTCTAAAATTCATATGTAATTGCAAGGGACCCAGAATAGCCAAGACAATCCTGCAAAAGAAGAACAAAATAGGAGGAGTCACATTTCGTGATTTGAAAATCTACAAAAAAGCAATGGCCATCAAGACACTGCAGTACTGAGGTACCTGGGTGGTTCAGTTGGTTATGTGTCTCACTCTTGGTTTTGACTCAGGTTGTGATCTCGGAGTTGTGACACTGAGCCCCGAATTGGGCTCCACACTGGGTGTGGAGCCTGCTTCAGATTCTCTCTCTCCCTCTCCCTCTGCCCCTCCCCCTGCACGCTTTTTCTCCCAAATAAATAAATAAATAAAATCTTGAAAAAAAAAAGAACAAGAAAACCCTAAAAACGTTTGTGTTTCAAAAAACACTGTCAAGAAAATGAAAAGACAACTCTCAGCATGGGAGAAAGTATTTGCAAATCATATATCTGATAAAGAACTTGCTACTAGAATATATAAAGAACACTTACAATTCAATAAAAAAGAAAAATACCCAGCTTAAAAATGGGCAAAAGATCTGAACAGATATTTCTCTGTAGAAAAGATACAAAGGGCCAATAAATACAAGAAAAGACTCTCAACATTATTAGTCATCTAGAAAATGTGAATCCAAAGCTCAGTGACATACCATGTCAGACCCTTTCAAATGACTGGAATCAAAAAGTCAGATAACTTGTGTTGGGGAGCGTGCGGTGGAATGAGAGCCCTCGCACATTAATGGCAGAGATGTAAAACGGTGAAGCCATTTTGGAAAGCCATCTGGCAGTTTTTAAACATTTAACGTTGTTAACATATGACCCAGCAATTCCACTCCTAGGTATCTACCCAAGAAGAATGAAAACATCTGTCCACATAGGAACTTGTACATGAATGTCCATCGCAGCATTATACATAATACCCAGAAAGTGGAAACAACCCGAATGCCCATCATTAGACAAATGGATGAACAAAATGTGCTAATTCCATGCAATAGACTATTATTCTGCCATAAAAAGGAATGAAGCACAGATACATGCCACACATGGATGGACCTTGAGAACATCATGCTTGGTGAAAGAGGTCAAGCACGGAGGCCACGCACACAAATTCCACTGATATCAAATGTCCAGAGTAGCCAAATCTATAGGGACATCAAGTAGATTAGTGGTTGCCAGGACTTGGGAGAAGGACAGGGAGGACTGGGTAATAGATAAAAGGGTATGGGGTTTCTTTTTGGGGTGATTAAAATGTTCTAAAATTGCCCATTGTGCTTGTTGTGCATATCTGTGAGTATACTAAAATCCACAGAATTTTATACTTGAAATGGATAAATAGTGCAGTATAATGGGGAGGAGATACAGGGCACAGAGCAGTGGTCCACCTCTACCTTGTTTGGGAAATGACTTTCCAGGCGGTAATCCCTGTCCACCCTCCCAGTGGCCTGATTCTACTGACTTCACCTACCACACGTTGATCTAACTGTAAAATTGGCCTGACTTGGTTTAAAAGCATTTTTTCACTCTCTTTGTCCTCAAAAACACTGGTTTTAATGGGAAAAGTGCCAAGATTTCAGGGTTTTGTTTGTTCGTTTGTTTTTAGGTCATATGGGATGCAGGGAGACAGCACTGTTTGAATCTGGGAGGAGCTGTTACCTGGACACCCCCTGAGCCTAGGGAGGCTGGCTGGGGGCTCTGCTCCCTCCACATCTCACCCCCACTGTGGGCAGCCTGACAGTGCTTCGTGCCTCTGGCCGAGCTAGTCCACCTTGGTACTGAAAACAACTCAAGAGATTCATCACATGGAGCATCTTCAGCAATTGGTAAACCGCCGAGTCCATCAGAATGAACTCCAGAGAGCTCCCCATGGTGGTGGGTGAACTCGGGGAGTGGAGAACCAGCGTCAGGACGGTGGCAGATCTGCCCTGTGCCTCTGGAACCCCGACACCACCACGTGCCGTGGGGAGCAGCGGAGCCCGGCTAGCCTCACCTGCACACGGGAAATCTACGGATGGCCGCTTCTGTTCTCTACAGTGCGCCTCGGCGCACCTGACACGATCCTTAATCGTCCCTCAAGACCAGAGCTGCAAACCACAGGCTGCAGTAAGCACACTTTATGTGGGGACCGTGGCCCTGCCAAGCAGAGGACTGGGGGTGGCAAAGAAACCTCAGTGTTTTCTTAAGTGTCATTTCCAGAACGAGGTTACTCTCCCCCCATTGCTTCTGATTTCTTCTGGGAAATCGGAGAGCCAGTGGAGAGAAGTACCTAACTGCTTTCTTCCAGCCCTCAGGGAAGTGTGGGAGGGATTTTCCTCCAAACAGGGACTGGTTTCCGCTGACTTGTCTATGGGTGAGTTAATTAAAAAACTATTGAGAGCCCACTCATTTTCATGTTTGATATTGTCGTTCGTGTATGTGTTTTCCTTGTGAGAAATGCTCATTGTAATGAAAACTACCAAAACGTATCCTCTTCATAGAGATTTACTTCTCCACAACATTCTCCATCTCTCGTGTGTATCCGATGTGTGTATAGTAACAGATACCTTTCTTATCTGTATCTACATATCTCAAGGCATATTTATGGCTAGCCAATTTAGTAGTGGAGTTAAGATAATGGTACTCTGAGAAAATAAGCACTCGTGATACATGTAGGCATTTTTAAAAATGACTTGAAAAAAATCACAGTTTTTTAAATTTGAAAAAATTTTTGAATAAAAAAAAAACCCTACACATGCTCTGTTTCTCAGGTCATATACTTAGTATTTAGACTAAGCGAACTAATTATCTATGTAAAGACATTTAAAATATTTTAACAAGATATCAGCAGTCCTCCGTGATATAGCTTGAAATCGTGGTATGTATTTTATTTTAGAGCAACAGGATAGGGAAGTGATGCGTGCACTTGCTGATATGCATAATTGTTCTCTGGTTGTGTAAAACACATGGCTGTCACCATCAGAGGTGCACCAGGAAGGACGTGAAGAGTGAAGCTGCCTCTGCCTCTGCATTAGTAAAGGGTTTCACATGGAACGTTACAGAAACACCGCCTGAGCCAGATCAATAAAGCTTTGTCACTGGGGGGTGTTTAGCTTTTGGCTCCCACTGCAGGGAAGCCCAGGGTGGCCCTGGTGAGGGCTTGGCTGCATCAGAATCCCGAGTCCTGGTTCTGCTTCTCTCTGTTGCTCTGCTCTCCTAAGTATCCTCCACCTGGTGGGAAGGAGAGGGCAGGGCAAGGGTTGTGATCTGTAGAGAGGCACTCCCCGCCGGCCTTTCATATCGCGTGGCAGGGATGGTTTTTGCTGGTGCCGTGGGTCTGTTGTCCTTTCTGGGCCAGGTACTGGGTCCAGAGAAGGAGGGGGTGGGAGGCTCTCAGCCTGTATTGTGGTCCCTGCTGGAAAGAGTGCTTGCCCTGCAGCTGGATGGAGAGGAACCCAGAGCTCAACCAACCAAAACACAACAGAAAGCACAAAAAGGAGGGAGGCCGGGGGGTAGGGGGGGATGAAGGAAGGAGTGGGCAGGAGGGAGGGGCCCCAGGGAAACCGCCCTTCTCCCTGCCCAGGTCCCTCCTCTGCTCCATCCGTGGCTCCATCCGTGGGAAGGAGCCATACCCTCTAATCCACTCGCCCTGCACCCCGTACTCTGGAATCCCATTCTGGAAGCAGGAAGGCTGGGAGGAAAACCCTCAGAGAGTGCAGAAAGGAACGGGCTCTTGTGCCCATGGGCACATCTCTTGCAGAGGAACCCGGGGAGCTGATGGTGAGCTGATGGTGAGCAGGCTCTTCCAGCAAATAGAAAAACAGAACTCCCGCTTAACCAACCATAGGTCTTCGAACACCACGGGATTTACTCTGGAGAGTGCAGATGACCTTGGCGGGAGGGCATAAACCATACTGCACAGAGAAGGGGAAGATAAGATCACAGGAGAGTGGGGGCCTGCGGAGAGGGTGAAGGGAGACCAGTGGGGTGACCGTGAGGTCGTGGGAACGGGCGGTGTTCCAGGGGGCTTCACATTCCCCCAGAAGCTAGCCAGGTGGGGCAAACCAGTCTAAGCCTGAAGGATGAAGGCAAGCACAACCGGCCTGGGGTGTTACTGTGTTGCAAGGTTGCTCTTTATTGCAACTCAATTCCCTTTCAAAGGACCCTGGAGATACTCGAATGTATTAAACCAGTTCTCAGTCGACGTTTAAAAAGCCAGTTTCATCTGGACAGGGATTCCCGTAAAAACCTGCATGCTTCCTGTGTGCGGACTTCAGGTGCAGCGTGAGGCCCTGGCAGTCCTGAATGACAGCACAGAGGTCTTAGTTTTTATTGTTTCTACTGGTTGCAGTTCTTGTGATTGAGGTGCAACCTCAATGAGTGCAGGACTCGTTCTGCATGGAGGTGAGCACAGCGCAGATGCCCCGGTTGGGGTGACCCCCCCAGTCGGAGGACAGACAGAGGGGGACACGGAGACAGCAGCCGGGTTCGCCAGCGCAAGGGGTTCTGTGAAGAGGCAGGGCCTGGGGGCAGGAGGAGGGTCGTGGGGAGGCAGGGGTCTGCAGAGATACCACGGCGGTGGGGGAGAGCACGTCCGTGCCCTCGAGTCTTGTACTGTTCGACATGTGGGGAAACGGAGGCACGGGGACGCTGGGAGACACACTTAGCACTGGGGGCAGTCTTAGGGGCCACGTACGTCCACTGCACAAGCCCGCCCAGCGCACTAACATCCACCTTACGAAGATGCCCTCCCGCAGGAAGCCGGGGACTTTTCTAAATGGGAAATACAGGGCCTGAGTCCGGTGATGGGAGAGCGTCCAGGGGCGATGCTTTGTGGGGCCCTTGCCCGAGGAAGGTGCTCAGTGAGGGGGAGGCCCTGTGCCCACGACCGCGGAGCTGGAGGGCTGCCTGGCTGGGGCGGTGCAGGCGGGCCGAGACACGAGCCCACTCGTGTCCTCGCTGAACTCACACCGGCCCCGGCTCGTCCAAGCCGATAGACTGAGGGGACTCCAGGGGTGCTGGGACGGCGAGCCCCGGATTTCACAGCTGATAGGACTTGCATGCATGGACACAGTTTGGGCCACCTTGTCCCTGGAATGTGGCTACTGCCGGCCGCCCGGGGTGCTCTCGGACCCCGCTGGGGGTCCCGGCCTGTCATGACTTCGCAGAGCAAAGGGAAGGTGACTCGCAATGTTTGTCTAGAAGATCAGACTGATTTCACACAGCTTCTTTCTTTTTAAATTTTTTTAAAAATTTAAATTCAATTAATTAACATATACTGTATTATTAGTGTCAGAAGCAGAGTTCTGTGATTCGTCAGTCTTATGTAACACCCAGCGCTCATCACATCACGTGCCCTCCTTCATGCTCGTCCCCCAGTGACCCCATCCCTCCCACCCCCAACAACCCTTGGTTTGTTTCCTGAGATTAAGAGTCTCTCATGGTTTGTCTCCCTCTCTGATTTCATCTTTATTTTTCCCTCCCTTCCCCTATGATCCTCTGCCTTGTTTCTTAAATTCCACATTTGAGTGAGATCATATGCTGTCTTTCTCTGATTGACTTATTTTGCTCAGCATAATACCCTCTAGTTCCATCCACAACACAGCTTCTTTCTTATTGAAAATATCACACTGTCCTTTCACTGGCCCTGTCTCATCCTGTGGCAGGATAGGGCAAGGGCATGGCGTTCTTGGTTTGCTCTCCACACCTGTTCTGGAAATCTGGAGGAGACCCAAGAGCAGAGACCAGAGGGGATGCCCACAGGGCATTTCTCCAGTGGGGGCTGAGACCCTGGAGCAGGAAGTCCAGTGTGGGAATCACCCGGGGAACAGTCCCCTTGGCCTCTGCGGGCTTCGCGGGCCCCCACCCGATGGCGAGAACCTGCACCCCACTCTGTCTGAGGTGGAGCCTGTTCAGATGTCCACGGACAATCCTTCAGTCCACACTCACCGTTCTGATGGAAAGGCAGACAATCAGAATAAATCCCCTCTTTTCATACCTAAGTGCCATAATACAAGCATCACCTCGGGGCTTGCGTTCTGACAACAGGAGAGGTGCTAAGATTATCCAGCAATAAATAATAAAGTCCTAGGATTAAAATCTCTCATCCTTATTCCGGCATTGATTTAAAAAATAAAAGGGGTTATGATTTCTATGATGATCGTGCAAAACTTAAAGTTCATTATATGTCTCTCTTTTATTTCTTCAACCGAATTCTCAAATATTTGAGAACTGTCTCAATTATAAAAACGTGTCGACATAGGATATATATTTAAGTTCAATGCAGTGTCCTCAGCAGAAGGTAACTCTTCAGTTTCAACTTCATGGCCATCGCCTGCTTGGGAATAATTAGCCAACACCTGCTATTCTATAATTTCTGCGCACTGGGATTTGGAAAACCTATTGGCTAAGTTATTTTTTTTTTTTAAGTGGAAGTCCAAGTCTCCTATTTTGGGGAATCCCCATGAATTCAGTGAACATGAGACACACCAAATAGTAAACCCATCTCCAACCTCTTTCTAGCCTTGTGAAGAGAGCCTCTAGCTGATGTGTAGTCCATTAAACAGGAGGAGTATTCAGGCTTTTAACATTATTCAAGTGACTGTTTCCTGAACATTTATAGAAATCATGGGATAAAATGACCACAATAACCAGGTTTGCATTATGCCCCACGGGACACGTCGAGTGGGGAGGAGGCGAGGCATAAGGAGAGAGCACAGCAGACGGTCCCCTTGCAGACTGAGCGCCCCTCAGACCCTGTCCGTGGCTCAGGGAGCTCCACGCCCATTGGCTGCACCCCACGTCTTCGTCTTCCTGGACCGCTCGTGGTGATTATTCTTGAACGGTGGTTTGTTCCCACATCGGTGTCTTCCGTATTTCATATAATTTTATAATTTAGTTAAGTGTGAGGGCCATTCATAATTTCAGAGTTTAAACATTAGATAATTTATCATTTCACAGGTTAAATATTGGATAATTCGTGGTTTCACTGAGTAGTAGAACATTTCACAATCTCACTAAATATTAGATAAACTCATGAAATAGGAGATCGGAGGATCGGATGCAGCACATTCTTTCTACGAAGCGTTGCTTGAACGCTCTGCAAGTCACTCCCTGGAAAACCGATCTACTTACACACGCTGTGGAATGAGATGGGCAGGACGCAGGTACAGGCAGGGGGTTGAGAAATCTAAAAATGTCTGGATGGATTCTGCCCTTGCAGGTCTGCAAAGACAACTGAAGTTTTGATCTGTTCAGGAGACGGTGGGCCTTGAGCGGGTCTAAGGAAGGGACAGAGCCGGGCCCTGCTCTGGGGAGGCCTGGCTCAGGCCAAGGCCCGGGGCTCCTCGAGGAATATTCTTGCATTTTAATGTTTGTTTGTTTAATTTTCAGCTTTAAAATCCTAACTCATTTTAAAAATTCACCTGACCTCCTCCTACTGCACAGGAGCCTTGCTGGGAAGTCCCCGAAAGGACTGGAGGCACACTCAGAGTCGGGGCGATGCCACATCTTGCATCATCCCTGCTTGGGTTTCTGGGTGGGGGTCACGGAAATACCGTTTGCCATTCTCTGCCCTGGGGGGGTGCCCATGAGTGCACAGAGATGGGCATCTACGAGGGTGAGGGGTGGCTCTGATGGCTTGGCTTCCCCTCCCCGGGTTGGCAGGGTGCAGGAGCCCCCCTCGCTCTCAGACGTCGCCGGCAGGGACGGCACCCTCCCGTGGACTGCTTTGTGCCTTGCGTGGGCCCGTGGTGCCCAGGCTCCACGTGAGCATGGGAGGGAGCCCCCTGAGTCTATCACCAGAAGCAGACTCCTGATGGGCACGCAGGACTGGGTAAGATCCAGTCTTTTCTTTGTCTGAAAATCTACTCATTTTCATTAGGTTTGCAAACGCCTTGGCATGGTCTTTAAATATAGGAACGCTTTATTGCTTTTCTCTCCATTCTGTCCTCAATAATCACCTGAAGAGAGAAGTCTGTTCATTACCTGGTCCGATTAATTTTACTGAGGCTCTGGGAGTGCAAAGCCACAAGGCAGATTTGAACTGCGGGGTGTGTGGCTCCCAAAGGCGCCCCGTTAATGTGATAGTCAGTGTGTTGGTGGAAGAGAAATCACCCCTTTATAGAAGAATAAGGCAATATCAGAAGTAGATATGTTTTCCTCAAGGGACTGCTTTTGTACAAGCATATTTTAATTTCTCCCGAGAGCGCCTTCCCTGTGGCCCACTGGCCCACTGCCCGTGTAAATCTGGGCCGATCAGATACGTGTCTTGGACGTGGTGGTCATATGGGCCCGTTCCTCATGGTGGGGACTAAGTAAAGTGTAGATCAGCACCCAGCACATGTGAGGACTCAGATATCTGGTGCTATTTCAGCTTTCTCTCCAAAGATAAAAGGTAAGTCTGAGATTTTGTCCATTCTTCCAGACCTTCTACAAACCCAGAGGTCTTGTAAGAACAATGACATGTCCACCGTCTTCGATACCAGGGGGAAAAAAAAAGTGATCGGTCTGGAAAATGTGGGTATTGCTGTATGCCTGCTCAAGGAGTCCTGCAATAGTCCTACTTGGGGCCAAATCATGGGGCAGAGAGTCATCCGTTAAGAAAAGAGCTGCAGGAGGGACACAAAAATTGCTTCTCTGAAAATTTCCAGCTTCCGGTCAGAGTTGGTTGGCTCCTGGGGCTGAGTGTGCAAGTTCTGGGGCTGGGTGTGCACAGCTCTGTTCAGCTCCCAGAACATGCGGCGTGCATTCTGCGCTTCAGACAGCAGAGGGGAGCACTCGACTGAGCTAAGCTTCTGTCTCCAGCGAGGAGAACGATCACACAAAACCTAAATGCTTCTGTGAGGATGTCCTCTTCTGTTTGTCCCCCATTTCTCCCCTCGTTTGCTCCTTCTCTCCCTGCTTCCTCACCTGCCCTTTCTCTTATACTGGCAGTCCTCTTACAAGTTCACCAGGAAATGCCCGCGTGTGCATGTGCGGGGACAAGGAGACTGGGCCAGGTGCTCACACCACGATGGACACGAGCTATAGTGTGAAAACAGCTTCTGGGTTGGCTCCCGAACACCAGTCAAGACACTTCGGGGCTTAGATGAAAGTAATTCTTAGGGCTTGTGTTTCCTGCCTGCATTTCTTGGATTCCCTGTTCTCCTGGTAAAGTGTTTGTCAGCAGGCACAAGGAGATGCAGAGCCACCCCTCCCACGTGCACGACCCTCTGTGACGGCAGTTGGAAAGTGACTTCCATGTGGCCACTCCAGGGTCCCCAACGTGGCGGATGGCAGGTGCGCCTGGTGCCTGGTCCCTCGTGTCCCCATGGGTGGGAAGGGAGCTGGGCGCTGGGTGCTGTTCCCAGCTCTGTGGCCCAGAGCAAGATATTTATTTCTCTGTGTCCCAGCTGCTTCCCCCCCCCCGCCACCAAATTTAAAGTCACATTAATAGTACTTCTTTCCTGGCGCTCTGAGGAGTGTATGACCGTGGCATCTGGCATATAGGGAGTGCTCAATTTTGTTGTTACTCCTGTGACCAATTTCAGGTATTTTTTGACCTCTCTGTCTTGGAAAAGCAGATTGGAATTAGTGCACGATTAATCCCTCACTTCTTCCTCCCGCATCATTCAAACCAAGTGATGAGAACCATCATGCTCGCTTGATCTCCTGGGGGTCTCCTGATCAAGGCATCTAGGAATAAGAAATGTCTTCTTAAATATACTTCTCTTTGACTTGAAATTATGCGCCATATCACAAAATCCCTACATTTGCCCCTTCTGATTGCCAAGAAAATAATGTCATAGCACAGAAGGTATTTTATAATAAAATCCTATTGAGAGCAACAGATTTCTAAAAACGTGGTTAGACGAGATATCCTAATTCTGTATTGTCCAGCATGGCAGTCACTGGCCATGGGTGACCATGGGGTACTTGAAACATGCCCTTCCGAACTGAGAGGAGTGGTTCGTGGAAAATACGCCTGGATTTAAAGACTCGGTATGATAGGAAGAATGTAATTATCTCATTGATAGATTTTGTTTCAATTACATATTGAAATGATATTTTAGATATCTTGTGATACATAACGCATTATTAAAATGACTTTCATCTGTTTAACTTTCTACCGTTTTTGGTTTCTTTTAGGTTTTTAAAGTGCTTTTGGGGCACCTGGCTGGAACACAAGACTCTTGATCGTGGGGTTGTGAGTTTGAGCCCCACACTGGGTGTAGAGATCACTTAAAAAAAAAAAAGTCCTTTCAAAAATTTAAAACTCCTAATGAGGCTTGTGTGTATTTCTAGTGGACAGGAAGCTCCTAAGTAATTTTGCGCTGACAGAAAACTCAAAGTGTCATTTGTTACGTTATTTTTGTTAAAAGTGCAACATGCAAACAGAGGGAAATATATTGAGAGTCCTGTCACTGGAGTGGGCTTGGAAAGAGGTCCACTCAGTAATTCACTGAGCTGCCTTTCTCATCGCCGTTTCTGTCAGTTTTGTGACCCCTGAATAATTTGTCTTTACTGAAATGTGACAAGTAAAGGCTTTTTCCTTTTCTCCTCTGCTTTCCTGGAAAAGCTGGGTCTTAATGTGAATTATCAGTAAATCCATCAAACGAGGACAAAGGAGGGCGCGTATTCTATTTGCAAGATTTCACATCTCTAATCCCATGCCCAGCTCCCCCTGGCGGGGCCCGCTCCTCACTCTCCCCCCGTATGCCCCCCGGCGCCCAGTTCCCCCTGGCACCCCGCTCCCCCCGTGCAGGGTGTGTGCTGAGGATGGACCCCCAGCGCATGTCCTACTCAGAACCCACTTCCTCCGGCCTCGCTGGATCCATTTTGTTGAAAAATTCAGGCATTTACTCCTTAAACAAATACGCTGCATTGCGGGCTGAAAAATACCACGACACTTTTCCGCCCCCCCTCCTTAAAATGTCGGAAAGTGTGTGCGGTTCATAAAAATTCATTCTCGTGTCAGAAAGTTTCCCCTCCTCTTTCTCAGTGTGATGAAATCAGTGGTGAGAGATGGTATTGTACTAATTTCGTGTCTGCTACATGCGTTACATTTTAATTAGGTCTGTGGCCATGCTGCTCTCGGTTTATTACGGATCACAGATCGCCGTGACGTCTGGGCTGACTGCCTTTTCCCATGCCCCCACATGTACCCCCAGCTCTACTCGTGCTGTCCTCTTCTTCGTTACATTCTGGCCATGCTGTATGTGTAGGATTCCAGAAAGCGTTTTATGATACACAGGGCTGGAAAGGCATCGCTTACCCAGTAAATACTTACCCAGTAAAAGTTACTCATTTTTTATTTAGAAATCATTTTGTTGGGAAGGCCTTTACTTCCACGCATGCAGTGGATCCTCAGTTCTGTTGAGACAAATTCACTGCCTCCTCGTGTGTTCCCATTTTTTTTTTGAACAGCTCCCATATTTCTAGGTGTACGCAGAACCTACAAATACATTCTCCGGCTGGATTGTGTTACTTTGGCTCTAACACGAGCACTTCGTGGCCGTCGGCCACAAAGATGACCGAGACACAAGAGCGATCCTGCCCGCCATGGGTTCTTCAGTTACCGGACACAGTTCAGACCTAAAGAAACAAGGTGATTCTTGTTTTCAAATGGTGGAAGCCACTAGAATAAGAGAGCGGCCTGGAGGTACAAAGGCCTCCTGCTCTCCACCTGACGTGGCCCGGCCATGGGACTCAGCTTCCTGAGCCAGCTTCCTGGTGTTGAAGATGGGGAAGGATAGCACTTTTGGGATAGGATGGTTGTGAGGACTTAGGTGATGGTATTGGAAAAGACCATGTTGTCAACCACACAGCAGGATGCAAGATTGCCCTACTTTTATTGCTCCCATCGACAAGTAATTAAAGTCCCAAACCCTGGGATGGTCAGCCGTCCACACAGCTTTGTCAGGAAGACGTCACATTGCGAATCTAGGAGTGATGACATGGGACGTGGTAGAAGTGCCCGCATCCAGGAGCATTCCCAGAATGTTTCTCTCCTGGGTCCCCATGACCGCACGGCTCTGGGGGGACAAATCTTGAGAATACAATGCAGATGTGCCAGGACCAGCAGAGAAACGCCTTTACTTGTTGGTTCCAGGTTCCTCACGTGTGGTCCGTTGCTGCAGAGGGTCTCCTGAGAGCCAAGGGTCTTGAGCGTGGGGTCCTTACGGAGGAGAGGGTGGGAGAGGTCGGAGGGGGTTGATGGGGACGCTCTCCGACAGGTGCACGGAGGCGGGGGTCTGGTGCCGCTCAGGGGCCGGGTGAGCACGGTTCTGGAGTGGAATCTCAGGCTCCCTCTGCCTCAGTCCCCTCTACTCAAACGCTTCCCTGACTCCTGTCCACCCTCTCCCCTCGCAGGTGAACATACGCAAGCACCACCAGCCTAAGGTAAGCCATTGTCGACCTGGAAAAAAATAACGTCCCAGTTTGATGTGGATGAAACCGAACAGCGTTGTTTATTAATTTGCTGTAGATTTTTAAATAGACTTTTTTTTTAGAGCATTTTTTAGATTCACAGCGAAACTGAAGAGAAGGTGAAGAAATGCCTGCCCCCCTGCCCCCAGCCATGCACAGCCAACCCTGCTCTCAACGTCCCCACCAGATGGTGCATTTGTCACAATCAATGAGCCCGCATTGTCGCTTCATCACCACCCGGGCTTCATAGTTTATTTTAGGGTCATTCTTGGTGCCGCGCGTCTGTGGGTTTGGACAGATGTGCGATGACAGGAGCCCACCCTTACAGCATCACACAGAGTGGTTTCACTCCTTTAAAAGTCCCCTGAGCTCTGCTGAGTCATCCCTCAATAATTAGCTACAGATTTTTATCCTGAATTCTATAACTGAATTCTCAGTTGGACATTTTCCCTGTTGAAACCTTAAGGTAATTTCTCGGCGATGTTGCCGTGATAACAATTATCGGCACACAAAGGCAAGCCCCGTATTTCGATTTCTAAACGTTTTATCAGAACACAGTCCTTCTTCGAAGTTGGCATTGCACCCCGTAGAAATACGTTCCTCTGTCCCCCAGATGGCCCGCGATTCCTGGCGGTTGCTTGCTGGAATTTAAGACCAATTTCGAGGTGCCCAGCACTAGGAGTGGTATAATTTGATATTATGATAAATCCTACTCTCTAGGACAAAAGCGTCACCATGCTGTGGGTGGCATTTGGAGTTCCCGAAATCTGCACCCAGGCCCTCCCATCCTCTCAGTCGCGTCTCACCTCCGCATCCTGCCAGGAATTGCTGTCCTGTGACCTGTGCCCCCCCCATGCCGTTCTCACCACGGGGGGATTCCCTTGGGCTTGAGGCTTGAAGGAAGGGGTACATGAACAGTTAGCATTTTTAGTGTACGGGAGATGGTTTCTAGCTGACTTCTGGCTATGTTCTCCTTCTTACACTCGGCAAGAACACCTCTCAGATAATGCTCAAGATTACCCTGTTATCCCGCAGCCCCCGCCCCCCCCCTTTTTCTTAGCCTGTCTTCCAATGAATTAAAAGTTCTGATTTATTTCCAGGGCCTTTAAAAAAAAGCTCCCCGAAAAGCAAATACTATTTGTAGTGGTGACAGGCAATTAGCAAAGCATTTAGATTTATTATAAAGCACCAGGGAAAGTGGTGTTTTATTTTGCTTTTACAGGAGTGTTGAAAATTCACTTGCAGATAATGGGCTGAGATTGCCTCCCTCCCGCAGACCAGCTCTTGGTCCGACGTCCAAGGTGGCAAGTCCCCACAGCTGGGACATCTCCCTGTGACCTGTCTCCTTACATCCAGCCTTTTTGATTCCCCCTCGAATGAAATCACTGGCTTAACTTCTTATGTGGACTTTGTTTACTCTTCCTGTGATTTGCTCTACGTATAAAACTGCGTTCAAATGATAGATGACACGTCGGTTCTCAGCTCTGGGTTTGAATCTTACTGAGTAGGGGCTCATGAGAGCACTTGGGAGGACGGCGTTCTCCACCTTTTGGAGACGAAGAGGCCGAGGCTCCCACAGGAGCATCAGAGAGGCCTGGATGTGGGGCCAGGGTGACTCGGTGCCCACACCCCTTCCTTCTCCGTCCCGGCTTCTCTGTTTCCTGCCAATAGAATGAATGTCATTGCATTCACTTCCAACTCTCTCACTCCTCCTAATCTGTATCTTCCTCCAAAATGTCACTGCTCATCTTTCATTCCCAGACCACTTAGGATGAAAACAATTCGCTCTCCGCTGAGACATTTCCCGCGTTTTCGGTCTCACCAAGAACATAGAGCCAACTCACGGTCGACGGCGGAGCGAAACCCGTAGTCACTTTCCCCAAATCATCTCCTTCTCTTAAGCTAGAAAATACCCGCATGTTCTTGCAGAACTAGTGTTGCCCCCCAAGGAACCTATTTTATAGACACACCTGTGGACATATACACGTACACACGTGTCTATTTACACGTATGTGCACAAACATACATACGCATGCATGAGAGCTAAGTGGTGTAACCAAGTCTTCGGCACGTGAATGCCGTTTTATGTTGTGTGAAACATCACTGGCAAAAAATATGACTAATACTAATAACACAGTATACTGTTAATAGCTATCTTATCTAACAATATGATTAACAGCTCTTATTTATTATTTTACTTTACGCCTTATTATTTTATTACTATTTATATATTATTACAGTCATATCAATAATAGCTCTGCTATTACAATAAGTATGTTATTTGTAACAACATACCATCGGTAACTATGTTATCACAGTAACTGTGGGGACTAGAGCATATTTTAACAATTACTGTAACAACGTCGCTAATCCCCTGAGCATCTTTCTGTGGTGTGTGTTCTACTGGACGCCTGCAAGCCATCGGCGTCCATGACGCGGGCAGGAACGCTGCCGTCACAGGCGAGGACACGGTGTCACACTAAACCCCCCAGGGGGGACCAGCCTCACCCCCGTGGCGTGGGGCCACTGTGCCTTCCCCCCCCCACCCCCGCCAACACCGACAGTGTCCACTCTGCCTAACACGTGGCCTTGCTTGGGAGCCAGGTTCCTGCTGGGGAGCCACCTCCCCGATCCTAACGCACGTGAGATGCCATGTGTCCGATGAAAAGCCTGTGGATGTGCTGTGTTAGAGAGCTCAAACCCTCCCTCGGAGCCAGCTAGCAAACACTTTGGGGCTGGTGTCCCGCCCTGCCTTTCTCCAAAGGCCACTGAAAATTTCTGTAAGTTCCAGTAGCTTGGCATCAAATCACAGCTCCTAAACTGCCTCTGACATTAAGATGTGGTGTACTGAAGCCCCCCAGGGGGCCCCATCGGGTGGGCGTTCGGCTCTTGGTTTCAGCTCAGGCTGTGATCTCAGGGTCCAGGGATCGAGCCCGTGGTGGGCAGTCTGCTCAAGATTCTCTCTCCTCCCTCTCCCTCCCCCTCTGCTCCTCCCCTCCCCCTCACTCTCTCCCTCTCAAATAAACAAATAAAATCTTTAAAAAAACCCCCACATAGTATACAAGTGCTTTAGACAGTATCTGTTGTGACGTTTTGTGAATACAGCAGTCGTGTAGCCCGTGGGCCTCAAATTTCGCGGAGGAGAAATTCGCATGTCTTGACGGCAAGGCAGTGTGGACGTAGCTGGCATCCGCTGTGCATCCGCGGGTTTGTAGGGCTTCACCGAGGATTTTATGAAGAGCCTTTAATGACTGGCAAATGAACAGGTTCAACGAATAAGCAGCACAATCTCAAATATGCTAGACTATGAATGCACATATTCTTTTTAAAACAGGACCGGAAACTACCAAAACGGTCATACCCAATAACAGTTACCATCTGTGGGCCTTGGGCTTTTGAGTGATCACTGTATCTGATAGTTTGGTACACACACAGAATTTTCCGGAGTGGGCAGGTGCTTCTTGTACTGTGAAAAAAAAAGAGAGAGAGAGAGAGAGAGAGATGTATAAGCTGAGAAAGACCACACTGGTTATTCAGTGATGTTCCACCACGTGTCATATCAGGAGGGATGTTCTGGAAGGTTCCATGGTCTCTGTTCCAGCCCATTTTGTGCTGGTATTTGTGCTGATCACCTCGTAAAGCTTCTTTCGGGAAACCACGCGGCATATCTGACTCCAGCCTTATGCCGAAATCTCCGCTCTCTTTTGTCAATTCTGGCATAAAAGGAGTGAGCACAGGGACAGACACTTGCACGAAATGTTTCCTGAGGTGGTTTTTCACGACCATTAATTTTCCACTTGCCTCAGATTTTCCTTTGACTTCAGGAAATTTGTTTTTTATTGTCCTCCTAGGAGGCCGGAGGGCACAGGGTATTCATACCCTCGCTTTCCCCCAGACTCTTATTTAAATTTAGATTATGACCACATGAAAAATTTGTTGGGAGAAGTAATCAGCAGGGCCATATGTTAGAGTTTCAAAAATCACCCTAATTTCCATTTGACTCACATCATAAAAATCACCCTCCCATTCAATCCGACTATTAGAAGGTGTTTTAGATGAGTGATGTGGTGAACACCCATAATAGCAAGGCCTTGGTCTTCCAGAGCGCCATTAATCTTTGTCTCGCTCACACTTCAGGCCCACACGCACACACACGCGCACACATGCACACACACGCACGCACACACACACATGCGCACACACACAAGCGGAAGCCAAACCATCAGAAAGAAAGTTCTTAAGAAGAGTACATAAATGTGCGAGGAAGACTTTCCATTTTATTTCTATTTACTAGAGATGCATGGAGCCGCGGCGGAGGCCCGAGGGGGGTGAGCAGCCCCCAACTCCCTGCCCTGCCCTGCGCCGCGACCCCAGCGGCCCCAAGGGGCTGGCCCTCGCTCCAGGAGAAGCAGAGCTGGCCCCAGGATGGCCGGGTTCTCTCTGAGTCTCCAAGGTCCACAAATCAGTCCCCGTTTTGACCGCTATGTTTCTAGTGGGTTCTGCCGTGGCGTTGGGTCATTGTTTCTACGACCCACCCAGGTCGCCTAAAAGGATGCTTCGTTGCTAGTTAGGTGATGATGAGAAGTAGACCACTTAACACACCCAGCGATTCCTATCGAATCTGAGTATCCCTCGCAGGTTTGAGCGGCCTGCATCCGGCACTGTGATATCTTTGGAAGGAGACGATGCACAACTCGCGTGTGCTTGGGGGAGGGCCACCGGCACGATCTCCGGTTTGCTTCAAAACCCATGCACATTCCATCATGCCATGTGTTCGCACACTGCCAGCACCCACGTGTCCCCTCCCCGGACATCCCTTCCTGTCGCTGGTTTCTGTCACCCGTCCTGTGAGGACCCATTGGCATCACTCTGTCTGCTTGTAGGCATCTGGACAGCCAGGGAAGGGCATTTTGTTTGCTGCCAGGGACCTGCTGCGGATCCTGTGTGGATGTTCTGTGATAACCCAGCAGCGTCTGCAGTTGGGCATTGCGTAGACTCTGCCCATTTCGAAAACCGGCTCAGTGAAAACCGATCAGAGTTGTGAAAATCCATCACGCTGGAGAAATACCTTCAAAAGAGAAAGGCTTCATTCTTTCCAGTTTCATTTTCTGAATTTGATTATTAAACTTCAAATGACTCCATGGAATCCCACACCTCGTCGGTGTGCTTCCCCACAGAAAGGATGGACCACCTAGGTGAGAACCGACCAGAAGTCACGCCTCAGTTCTCACTGGTCAGTAGACTGGTATTAATTTCTGTGACCACATCAACCCCAAAGGGTGGAGGTGGTTCAGCCCTTAGGGTCCCCAGCGCCGCAGTGGCTGGCTTGCCTGGCAAGCCCTATTTTGAATTGAACACTTGCATGGATTTGCAAGGGGACTGGGAGCTCAGCTTTGAGGTCGTGCAGCAAAATTGCCAGTAATTGGTGTACATTTGCATTTACCACTCCCCTGCAAACAAAGACAGATGTGGCAGGCCCATGTGACTATAAATAAGAGGACAGCCCTCAGTCCAGCCAGCGGGGACCAAGCCCGGACCCCCAGGGCCTGTGGTGCCACCCCACAAGGCTAGAATATTGCTTATGTCTCTCTGCTTGGACAGGCTCAGCCTGCAGTCTGCATCTTCCCCCAAGTGCAGTGAGAGCTCACACATCTGGCCATATGATAACTAGCTAGCTGCGCAACTTGAGAGATTTGGCTTTCTGTGGAGTACAGGGAGATTCCTCCCCCCACGGTGGAATTTTTACGGCTTTAATTATTCCTTGCAGACAGCAGGGGAAATCTCCCTTCCAGTAAGATAAAAAAGCAACAACAACAACAACAAAAAACAAAATGGTTTCATTTCTTTTCGAGAGAAACCCTACTGTGTTCTAAAGTGAACACCCTTTACTGAGAAAAGCCTTAATTTTAAATAAAGAAAATCAGGGTGGCTTCTTTCTTTCTTTCTTTTTTTTTAGGAGGCTTGGAAAACATTTAAAAACTTGCATATATACATACTAGCACGTGCTATTTGGAAACGTTAAGAATTTCGCGTGTGAAATAAAATCTTTAAAAAAAAAAAAAGAATTTCGCGTGTGTTCTTCCACTAAGGATTTGCTGTGTTTGTGGCCCTACAGGAGATCGCAGGAGTGTGGCCAAAATAATGCCGCATTCAGGGAGCGCGTGAAGTGTTCTGGGATTCACATGGCATCGCCGTTTTTCTTGGAGTTCTGAATAAAATACAAATTAAGATAGAAATATCCCTGGAACACTTTGAAGTCCAAGTAGCAGTTGTGCATGAGCTTTCCATTAACACCCTTTCAAAACCCTCAACATGTATTCTGTTGCCACCTAATGTTTTACTAATATTTAGAAGTACGCTCACAGTGGGAATTTGCAAATGTTCTCCCCAGAACTTGGGTAAACTGTATTAACATAATTCCAGATCTGATTGCTTTTATGTGGTGAGAGAGAGAAAGCAGTGTTGCTATTTTCAGTCATGAATTTGAGATGAAAAAAAGAACGCTGAGGGAAACCGTGAAGATATTTATAAAATAACGATACATTCACGAATAGATTCATGCTCAGGGTGGCGCCCTCTGGCCACACACTGTCCAAATAGCACTTCTCCAAATTACCTTTTGAAAGCTTGTCATGCAAATTTTCAAATACCCCCAAAGCAGAAAGAAGAGTGTTGTGCATCCTCCCATACTATCACTGAATCTCAACAAATATCCATGTTTTGCTACATTTGCTTTGTTTTTCTGTTTTTCTGGATTTTTTTTTTTTCCTTATGGAATTATTTTAATGCAATTCTCATGGAAGGTCATTTCAACCCTACATACTTCTCTCTGCGTCTTTGAATAATGAGGATATTCTCCAACAGCATCATTAACATACACAACACAGTTAAGGATGCTTTTCGGTGTTGCCGAATGCCCCATCCACAATCAAGCATTCCCTGTCGTCTCAGCTCTCCTGTTCTGCAGTTGATTTCTTTGGGTCCGGGTCTGAACAAGGTCCGTGTATTGGCAAGGGTTCTCTGAATCTAGGGCTTTGCCTTCCCTCATGCCCCTGACTTTTTCTCTCTGCCTCTGACTTGAAGAATGCCCCGTGTGTTGGTTAATTGTATGTGTCATCTTGACTGGGTCATGGGGTGCTCAGATATCTGGTCAAACATTATTCCGGGTGTGTCTGTGAGGGTGTTTTTGGAAGAGATTAACATTTAAATCAGTGGACTTGGAGGAAAGCAGATTATCCCCCCACCATGTGGGTGGGCTCCATCTAATCAGGTGAAGGCCACAATAGAACAGAAAGACCTACCTTCCCAAGCAAGAGGGAACTCTGCCAGCAGGCAGTCTTTATGTTTTTTTTATTTTTTTATTTTTAAAGATTTTATTTATTCATTTGACAGAGAGAGAGATAGCGAGAGCAGGAACACAAGCAGGGGGGTAGGAGAGGGAGAAGCAGGCTTCCTGCAGAGCAAGGCGCCCGATGAGGGGCTCGATCCCGGGACTGAGATCATGACCTGAGCGGAAGGCAGACGCTTAACGACTGAGCCACCCAGGCGCCCCCAGCAGGCAGTCTTTAGACTTGAACTGTAACACTGGCTTTTCCTTGGGCCTCCAGTCCACTGGCTGGCCTTGCAGATTTTAGGCTTCTAAGACTCTGTAATTACATGGGCCAGTCTCTTAAAGGAACGCACACGTCCTATTGGTTCTGTTCTCTGGAGAACACTCACGCATCTGCAGTCTAGAGGTGTCTTTTTGCTTCCTTGGGGTGACTTTCGTGAACCCTCTGCCCCCCATATTTCCCATCAGTGGCAGCAAGCTCCAGAGGTGCAAGGTCTAGTGCAGTAGGCATTAACCATGCGTAGCTATCTAAATTTAAATGAACCGAAGTAAGATAAAATGAATTCAGCTCTTCAGCCTCACTAGCCACACTTCAAGAGCTTAATAGCCACCTGTTTCTCGGCGGCTGCCCCACTGGAGAGCACAAATACGGACCATTTCCATCACTGCAGAAAGCTCTATGGGACACTGCTTTTTTAGGAGCCTGGATGTGTTTGCAGCCAGCATTTTAGCAGGAATATTTCATAGGTTATGCATAAACTGGCCTTGAATGCTTCCTTATTGTCTCTCCTTCCCGCGGTTTTCTTACATGAGCTCTAGAATCGAACACTTTCTGAGCAGTTTGTCTTAGTTTGTTGGGGCTGTCATAACAGGGTATCACAGATGGGGGGGCTTAAACAAAAGGCAATTGTTCCCCACAGCTCTGGAGGCTGGAGGTCCTAGCTCAAGGCGCCAGCAGATCTGGGGTCTGGTGAGAGCGCTTCCTGGCTCATAGCCGGTGTCCTCGCGCCGCATCCCGGCACGGTGGAGGGGAGGAGGAGCTCCCTGGGGTCTCTCTTACAAGGGCACTAGTCCCACCATGAGGGCTGCACCCCCACGGCCTCACCCCTTCCCGCTGACCCCACCTCCTAAGACCTTCCCTTTGAGGGGTTCCACACATGAATTTGAGGGAACAGAGCATTCAGACCATCGTTCCGCTTCCTACCTAAACGACTAGTTTATGGAGTACTTTACCTCAACCATTCTGTTCTTCTCTAAACTAAAATGCCCCTGGCAAACGCGGGCGGTTCTGTCCTCCCCGGTGCAGGGGACTGCGTCGTTCCCAGTGCCGCACGGCAGCTTCCCGGATCCCCCTCGTGTGTGGGAGCTTCTCCACCCTGACGAGACGCCACCCAGACTCTGAGACTCCCCGCCGCACCTTGTCTTCCCGGCTGTGCTGGTTGTTGAAGTCACCAGGAAATGTGCAATGCACTCCGAGCCCGAGGAGCTCAGAAGCTAGCAGGGAGAGTGCTACTGCTATTGCTATTGCACACCCACACGCGCACAGCACCGTCGTCCCGCTCGACCTGGCTCCCTGACCACAGGCGCGCATACGGCGCTGTCCCGCCGCCAAACCGGCCTGACGGCCATTCCAGACAGCCGCAATTTCTAAATCCAGCTCTCTGGTGTCAGATCATCTCCCCCCTCTCAATTTCATTCAGATCCTGCTTTCTCCAAAAATCGTTACCCTTTGTGTCCCTTTGCATTAGTTTCCTGGGGCTTCATCACCTGGGGGACTTAGAACCCCAGAACTCTATTGTCTCACCGTTCTAGAGGTCGGGAGCCCTAAATTATGATGTCAGTGGGGTTGGTTCCTTCTGGCGGCTTCAGGGTACTGCCTGATCCAGCCCCCTCCCCCACCTCTGGTGGTGGGGCCGGTGACCCGGGGAGCTCCCAGGCTTGTGGACACATCGCTCCGACTTCTGACTCTGTTGACACACGGTCTTCTCCCAGGGGCATGTCTTAGCTGAAATTTCCTCCTCGTACAAGGACACCCTCATGTTGGCTTAGGGTCCACCCCACTTAACTGATCACATCTGCAAAGACCCCAGTTCCAAACAAGGTCACATTTCCAGGGACCCAGAGTTTGGGCTTGAAAATACCATTGCGGGAAGACAGTTCAAGGCCCCATGTTTCTGGTGAGTGTTCCTCACAGCTCCTGTAAGAAAAATAGCAGGTCACAGAGCGCTTCCTTTTTGGAGCACTGCTCTGAGCTTGTGTGTGGATTTTTTTTTTTTTTAAGATTCTATTTATTTATTTGAAAGAGAGAGAGCATGAACGGGGGGGGGGGGGGGCAGAGGGAGAAGGAGAAGCAGACTCCCCGCTGAGCAGGGAGCCCAAAGTGGGGCTCGATCCCAGGACCCTGAGATCCTGACCTGAGCCGAAATCAAGAGGCAGATGCTTAACTGACTGAGCCACCCAGGCGCCCCTGCCTTGCATGCCATTAGGCTCTTTCTGTCTGTGACCATCTGCCCAGCGGAAATACCCAGCGTCAGGGCTGCACGGACAAGGTCCCCTGTCCCCCAGCGGGTACCCGCCACACCTGACCTGGGACAGCCAGCTGGCCAGGGTGGCCTCCCGCGCCCACCGTTTCTACCTGTGACTGGGATGGGCTGCGTCCTCACTGAGCGATTTCATCACGTCTCTGTCATTTCCCTGGCAATTTATCCATACGAACTCGTGGGGTTGTCAGACTAGCTTAATTTCTATGCTTGGTGGATAATTTATAATTATACATGGATTGTGCCAAACTCCCCCGGAAGGAAGCAGCCGTCCTGTCTTACAGCAGCATGCTGATGTGGCCCAGAGTGGACATTTCTATTTACTTCTCAACTCGGACAGGAGGCTGTTAATGCTAACCTTACGTGTCCAGGCTTTTCACTTTAACTCAGACTATTTCCAGCACGGATTTTCCTAAGGGCTCTTGGAGGGTCGCTGCCTTGCGCCGCACTTGTTAGCTGGGGTGGCTAATGAGCAGTGCAGTGATTCTTTTTCACCCAAAGGCATCCTCCCTGGACCACGGGCACGATAGCTCATGATGTGGGGTGTGGGTCTGAGATGCAGAAGCAGACGTTACTCTGCAGAGATAGTGTTTGATTTGCTGGTTGAAGCAAAGGGGCTGGTAGGAGCCGTGGAGCCTGGCCTGGAGACGGGGAGACCATTCTCAGCAGCCTCCGTCCCACCCCACCCCGGGCAGGAGATGTGTCCGCAGTGCCCTTGCTGCTGGCTGATTCGGGATGATTCGCCCTGTGCCCTTGCTGGGGCGCCCTGGGGAGCAGGCAGCAGGGCGTGGTCAGGTCAGGGGTCCCTGCGGCCGCTTTGTAAAAACTTATTAATGCCCCTTTCAATGCTACAGCAACAAAATAAACACCTTCTTCCCCCCAAAAGAAGCTGAGCTTTCATTTGGCTGATCACCTTACAGAATCTTCTTACCTTGACCTATACCTAGAATGCACTGTGTCTCTCCCTGATGCTCTTGAGGGTGACCAGAGACCTGGGAGGTGCCAGGGTGGCCAGTGGCTGGGCCAGGCTTCCTCTGAGTTGTGGCCGCAGGTGACCTGCTGGTGACCCTGTCCATGCCTGCACCTCCCGTCTGTGGAGACTCTCTGCAGCTTGCTGCTCTCTTGGGTCACGGCGGGGTTGGTGGCCCTTGCCCAGGCTCCCATACATGGTTGTCAGCTGCAGCAGGATGGATGGTGGGCCCCGAAAGTTGTGTCCATCTGGAACCTCAGAATGTGACCTTATTTGGAATAAGGGCCTGTGCAGATGTGATCATCCTGGATCCTAAATCCAGGGACAGGTGTCCTTAAAGGAGGCAGAAAAGGAGAGGACATGGGGAGACACAGAGGAGAAGCCACGTGGAGATGAAGGCAGAGGAGGAGGTGATGTGTCTAGAAGCTGAGGGTCGCCTGAGGCCACCAGAAGCCGAGAGGGAGGCCAGGAATGGAGTCTCCCTGGAGCCTCCAGAAGGAACCAGCCCCACGGGCATCTGGATTTAGGGCCCCAGCAGCACGAGAGGGCCAGTGTCGGGCATTTCAGCCACAGGTCTGTGGTGCCCAGTGACAGCCGCCCCAGAAACACACGCAGCAGCTTAAACCAAGGCCCTGTCCAGCCCACACCCCAGCGAGGCCTCCCCAGATCACCCAGCACAGTGCCCTTCATTTTTAGATAAACAAGTAGATTCAAGGAACACCTCGGGAAACATCCTCTTTCACTTGAGGGCCATGGGACATGAAATTACACCATTAGAGAGTCATTCCTTAGGCTTTAACAAGCATAGTACTTCCATGCAGGAGGGATAATACACTGAGTCCACAACATTGTAGGGAGAGTTAGATTTGAATTCACTGACAAGAGACTCCTGCATTCTGTAGGAGCCCTTGGTGCCCTGGGGCAGTAGAGACCATCGGGGTGGGGCAGGCGTGAGAACAGGCCAGCAGCCCTCAGGGCCCCGACCACGCGTTCATCCAGGCCATGGATCAGGGTTGTTTATGCAGCCAGTCACCTGGAGAGTTGAGGTCATGACGCCTTCTTACCACAGAAAACAGCAGGTGCCCCCGTAATGGTATTTACATAGGCTTTGCTACCTGCTGGGAGCTGGTGCGCGAGTCTGCGCCAGGCACTTCACCCTCTCCGCAGCCCGTGGGGCAGACTTCATCACTTTAGCGACCGGGACCCTAGGGCACAGCGGGTGCATCGTCTCCAGGACCACGGAGCATGGAGGTGGCAGAGCAGGGACCGGGCTGGTCTGCTGTGGTCTCGGAGTACAAGACTGAACCGCACGGAAACAAGGTGACGTTTGTGTCCACGGTCCCCTCCCGCTTGTCCCTCCCTGCCTGAGGTTCGAGGGGACCACTAGAGAGAGTGTGCGGGGGTGCGGGGAGCACCGGGCAGACCCTGATGATGAAGCGTCGGATCCAGCATGGACAAACCAAGTGGCCACCAGTGCGCGGAAGCTGCCTGCCCAGGTCGGAGCATCCGCGAGCACTGCCGACCATCACCGCTGCCACCGTCCTGCCACCGAGGCAGCAGGGAAAATGTGCACTCCTCTGGTGTTTTTAGTGGTTATTTATTCCCCCAGAACATTAAGGGAAGTGAAAAAATATCGAAATTTAAGAGTATTACAGCTCACATTATTTTAAATTTAAATATTGTATTTATACCCGAACCAGAATTTATTATAGTTTTACCTTCTTGGTTTTAATGGAAAGAAAGTCATCCCCAGTGCTTCCAAAATTGGCTTCTTTGCTTGCCTCGTTTTCAAAAAACAATTGTGAATTAAACCTAGAGATAGTGATGGAAAGGAGAATTTAAAGGTGAATTTAAAACTTTACCAAAAGATATGAATATTGAAAATAAATGAAAAGGAAAGAAATGGGAAATGTATGAGTCATCAGATGATCGTACCAATTATTACAGGAAAGTGGATATGACATCAAAGTTTAGGAACCGATACGCCTCCCAATTTTGCATTTCAAGTGGAGAAATGCAGAATTAAACAAACTGTCTTCGGATTTTGAATTTTTAACTAAAAATAAGTTATTTAACACGAGAATATCTGCTTTTCAAACAGCAGTCTCTGTCTCGGCTCTGAAAATCCCGAAAATTCAAGTCCTGGAAAAATTTTGCCTGAAATAGTTGATTTTCCGCAGCCCAATAATGGGTAATATGAATCTGGCACTGTGTTTGGATCTTGCAAAAGTCTTTTGTGAGTTTGCTTCCTGAAATTTGAAACAAGTTGAGAATATTTTTAACAGTATGACTTACAATGGTGTGTCACAAAAAATGTTTTAATAAATTGAAGTGAATTAAAAAAAAATGTTAAGGTTGATACTTGGTCAAAAGAGATTACCAAACATGGTGATTCTGTCAACTGAAGACAGGATAAGCAAAGGATAGATTTTGAAAATACTATTGATTATCTTGCTTCCATTCATGTCAAGAAAGTAAAATTATAATAAATTTTGCTTCCGGTGTAAATACGAATCATTTAAACTTAAAACAGTGCTGTGAAATTGAATATACCTATTTTCCAATTTTTCCGAATTTTTCAATGACCTTATTGATTTGGAAAAAAAAATTAGCCATTGAAAAAATTAATGAGACATGTACATGGAGGTTCATGCCTTTCCTTTGACTCAGCTCAGCACAGTTGGTTCCTGTCTTGATTTAAAATTTTGATTTTTTTTTTTGTTCATCATGAACTTTTCTGCATGAATGTTGATTTTTTAAAATATTGGATGAAAATGTTAATTACTTTATGACCAAGGGTTTTAGGGCCCCAGGGTGCTGCCGCTGAGTCTCCAGCTTGTCCCCTTGTGGCTGGACACTGGGGTCAAGTTAATTTGACCGGGAGTTAGGTGTCTGAGACGGAGCGATTTTGGCTTGATCTGATCAATCGAGACGTGCATTTTGAAATATCCCAGACATTTGGGAAATTCGTAGCGTCTGGGGAACGAGGAGCCTGTCTGTCTGGAAGGACATGAGGCGGGCGAAATCCCTTCCTCCTCTGTTTCTGTCTCCTTCGCCGAGAACAGCTGTGGTTGTGAGAAATAATGGGAGGGGGGTCAGGAGGACATGGTGAGGAGTCTGATGATTTCCTTGCACAGATCTTGTCCTCTCTGGGGACCTTCTGGGTGCACCCTTCCTGTGGGCCAAGCAGACAGAGGCCAAGCCAATGTCAGAAATCTTCCCCAGCCCTTCTTGGATTTTCAACATGGACAGACTTATAAACTGTGTCAGCAAGGCGAGGGGACAGAAATTACACCCCATCCAGGAGACATTTGTTAATTCCTAGAATGTCATCTTCACCTTCAATGGCCACCAGCAGGTGTTCTGGGCGATGAATGTGCTGGATGACTGGGTTGTAGCCCATCTGGGAAGCGCTTGCTCCTTGGGGGGGGCCTGTCCCCCACTTCCCATGGTGAGGTCATCCCTTGCTCACCCTGAGCTGAGAACCCGAGATCCCGAGGGGAAATCGAGGCCCAAGACCATGGGCCCTTCTCAGCATTTAGGACAAGGGGAACCGAGTCTCTGCTCCCAAACCTTACGTGTCATACATTCTGTGTGGGGTGGAGAGCTTCCACAGGGGATCCAGCTTGCTTCTGTTTTTAAACAATTAAATTAACATGACTAGGAAAAAATAAACATAATATAAATGCTTCAGTTTTCGAACAAATAATATTCAGTTTGAAAACTATGAATTTGAGCGGGAAACAGGGCTAGTCCTGGAATCTTGGTTCAGTAACACCCTCTGACGGTAAACCAGTGTCATGTGCTAGAAATAGCACCAATGACTTCCTGGTTTCTGGAAGCTTCTCTGGAGACAGGCAGATGCAGCACGGAAGGGAGCCAGCGATGAGCACGTGGCCGGTTTGCTTCCGTTCTTTCTGTGTCGGTGGGTTTCCTGGAAGATACTCTCACCTCAAGTTCTTGGAGTCTGGTTAAGGAGGATGATCTCCTTTCTCTCCTGTGCTCCATTGACCGCTTTCTGCAGAGGGGTGGGTGGGTGCAGTCCAAACGCGCATGGCGAGCTGACCGTCAAGACGGCCAGGGGGCGTTGGAGGGACACCCCCTTTCTGGAAAGAAAAAATTGCATTTCTTCATGTAGACGGTTTCAGAAAGGGCCTTCTTTGGATTTCTTTTCTTTAATGCGGTGCCTGATGCAGAGAGTATAACCCAGTTTCGGCAGAACGTTTAGGGCCCGAGATGCGTGGGGATTAGCTGCGTTTGCTCATTCGACAGAAGCGCCTCCTGGAATGGTCCAGGCCGGCCACCCTTAACCTCATGAACGTCGTTGTCGTTAGAATTTTAATGAGAGTCTGGCCTCGTTTCTCATTGTCTGGTAGGAAATGCGGAAAATTGACCAGGGAGGATTCATGCTGTTCCTCTGGATCATTAAAAAATATGATTTCTCTTATGCAGCCATTGCCTTCTTTCTTGGCAAGGAAACGTGTACAAAGACTCCGACTCGTAAATGATTCTGGTCCCGGTGATTTATGCGCCGTACATTGTAGACCTGAGTGACGTCTTCTTTCTTTCTTTTTAAACAGATGTTTGTACAGTTTCTCATGGTTTGTAAAGCCTCACGTACATATTTTGTTTGATCCTCAGAGAAACCCTGCGAGGTGGGCAAATGACATGGAGGCTCCTTGGACAGAGCTGCAGGCGTGAAGTCGCCTCCCAGGTGCTGTGATGAAAGGATCTTCCCAAAATTTGTGTGCGAAGCCCTACCTCCCAGCGTGGCTGTATCTGGAGATGGGGCCTCTATGGAAATAATTCCGGTTGAATGCGGGCATAAGGGTATCCACACCGTTAAAACTGCCAAATATCATTGGTCATTGGTGGCCATAGGTTGGCTTCTCCTGAAACAGATGCTGAGCTTGGGACCCACAGCCGTGGTGGTGGCAGGGTGCAGCCCAGGGGGGCCACCTGGCAGTGCAGTCCTGGCTACAGCTTGCCCCAGTGGGGACTCTGGGGTGATGCCATCGGTCAGGGTTTCTGTGTGTGGCTGGCATCCTGGCCACCTGACCCTGTGACCCCGAAAGAGCTCACTGCTAACCCCACTCTCTGAAGCCAGGCAGCATCTGGGAGGCACGTCTCACGTCCACCACATGGGAAACAGGTGGCCTTGTCTGGGTGGCCCTCGCTCATGCCCCTCGCTCTGGCACCCCACCTCTGCAGGGTCCTTGGACACAAGTGGACCCACCGGGGAGGGCTGTTGGCTTCCCCCCGCCCAGGACACAGCCTCCGGTCAGGCTGACTCACGTCGCAAGAGGCTCTGGCAGGTCATTCATTACGGTGTTTCTCTTTCCAGGAGATCCGTTTTTCTCTAGTGGCTTCCTGAAGATAACAACCAAGACCATGGAAATGTCAGAATGCCCAGAAGTAACCGTCTCTGCAGCAGACCAAAATGAAGACCAGATTTCATGGCAGACAAGACTTCCCCATCTCACCTCAGAGCCCGGTGACGGTCCGTGGCTGCTCTCGTGGAGTGGAGATGCTGCTGTAGCTGGTGTCCTAACCGGTGGGGGAGGTGGGAAGGATGAAGATCCAGGACACTGGAGTTTGCTCAGTTAATAGATGCACCAAGAACCTATTTTTTGATCCTCTGACCCATATGTTCCTAAGTGGACTGAATTTGCACAAAGGGAAAGGATTGCAATTAACGTTCATCGAGGACACACCGTGCTTTGTTTCAGATGCTTTGTAGGATCTCCCTTAGTCCTGACTCTCTTGATGTCAAGGCGAGATGGGGGCGGGGGGAAACTGCTCAGGCTCACAAGGTAGGAGAAGGCGGAGCGGGGTGCACGCCCAGGTCCCCTGGGCTTTCCTGTCTCTCCATGTCACACAGCAGGGGGCAGTTTAGAGAGTCTGTACCCTGTGTGATGAGGTGCCTTCCCAGGGATTTTCTCCCCTGTCCTGTGCGTGACTGACACTGTGGCTAAGCCACTGGACTTCCCTCTCCTCTGTCCACGAGGCCACTTTGGCTTCACATGGGGGCAGTTTTCTTTTCCTTGCACGATGGACAAAAGCTGTGTCTTTGTGATTTCCTTTCTATTTTTGTGCTTCTCCAATGGCCAGGTAGGGGGCCTCTGAGCACACCGACGGTAGGTGCAATCAGACGCACAATTAGACTGTGATTCACATTATGTAAAAGATTCATCACGCCGATTGATGCAAAATGACACGCCATCCCACCTGCCAGTGATTGCCGAACCCTACAGTCTCCGTGGTTTGGTTGTAATCATGGTTAGGCAAATGCCCTTCCAAGATGTCATTATGGGCAGTGTGTCTGTGTGTGTGTGCACGTGTGTGCGTGTGTCCACGCGTGCCGTGTGGGAGTTTAAAATTCCCATTGCACTGCTATCTGTACAATTCCCAGAATCTGCCTGCTACTTTGATGTGATTTGAGAGTTTCAGCCAATTTTAACCCATGTCTCCGGGCGTGTTAGATTGGCTCATGGTCCTGACAGCTAGCTCCTCCCAGAAGGGTCCTGAGCATGGACTCCTCTGCTCTGGTCCCTCACCTGTTCCCCCTCCCACCCTCAGACCTTCCTGTTGGCTGGGGCCTCCCGCTAGGCTGAGTCTCCGCTGACGGGGCGTGCAGGCCTCCGAGGCAGGAGTTGTGTTGCTGCTGCGGAAGTGGCCTTATAACTCGCTGTTAAAAACATACAGGACAAACGATCATTTATGGGTTCCCACAGGAGAGCTAGATGCTCGTCTCAGATACTGAGCACGTGTGGCTATATTTGCCATAAATCCAGCAGCTGTGCTCCTACACTGTGGGGGAGGTTTTCTGTTTCCCTTCCTTCCTTTCCTCCTCCCTCCCTCCCTCCCTTCTTCCTTCCCTTCTTTTTTTCTTCCTTTCATCCTTCTCTCCTCCCATATTTTCTTTCTTCCTTTTTTAACGTTTGAGTTTCAACCTGATGTACTTAATTTCCAAGATTACTGGGGCACCTGGGTGGCTCAGATGGTGAAGCGTCTGCGTTCAGCTCAGGTCATGATCTCAGGGTCCTGGGATCGAGTCCCGTGTCGGGCTCCCTGCTCTGCGGGGAGTCTGCTTCTCTCTTCCCCCACACTGGCTCGTGCTCACGTCCTCTCTTCTCTCAAATAAATAAATAAAATCTTAAAAAAAAAACAAACCCAGAAGTGAGTGGTTTGATATTCCAGATGTCTAAAGTAAACCTGTCCACTTGCTACTATTTCTCCTGAATAAGGAAAGAGAGCCCCTGACGGTTTGCACATTTCATCAGACCCCACCTGACCCCGCCCGATCCATGAAACAGGCACGCTCCCTTTTTGGGAAGACAGTCTTCTGTGTGTGCTCCTGTCTCGAGTTCTGAAAATCCGCCTTCGCTTTCCTCCACTCAGTGGTGCAGAGCTCAGAATTTGTTTTCATACCCACAATTAGTAAGATTCATATTCTAGAGGAAAGCTAAATTGTTCATTTGTGTTAATTCAGCACTTGGGACCCATAAGCTCACTGAGAGAAAGCAAAGCTGCGTTTGTCTTCTCAGGATGGAGCCCGGGCGGGTGCCTCCAGGATGATCTTACACCTGTGGGACCCGAGCAGGAGCATCGTGTGTAAAATTTTTACAAGTCATCTTTCCCAACTGGATATGGAGAGATATGGTGCCATGTTTGCGCTGAAATCTTGAGAAGAGAAAATGTGTACCTATAAATTTTGCATCTGAGTCTAGACTCAAATCGATCTTGCCGGAAATCTCTCTCTCACACTTGAAAGCCTGCGAGGCGGGGTCTTCCGTCTCCACCCATCGCACCTGTGCGCTCAGGACGTCGGGCATGCACAAACTCCCTGTTTATTTGCTACAAGGTCCGTCCGGGAAACTGTGAAGGGCGACATGTGACAGGAGTCAATGAAAGTAAAAACTCATTGTTCTCCGGGTTCTGCTCCTGCATGGCACGTGACTCCCGAGGAAGTGTTGCTACAAGTCATCAGAACTTGCCCGAGGTGCTTTGTCTTGAAGCATTTTGCACCTGTAGCTCGCCTTCCAGCCTGTGACGCTGCAAAAGGCCTCTCTGGGACGGCCGCTTCGTCCACCCCCAAGTGGGGATCTCTTCTCTGCTGAAAGCAACTTCCTTTCCCAAATCATGTTGAGCCGGTGAGTCGGCCGCTTTTCCTGGAGTAGCAAAACTGAACTCTAATCTTGAGAATTTTTTTTAAAGATTTTATTTGTTTAGTTGAGAGAAGAGAGTGTGAGCACAAGTCAGTGGTGTGGAGGGGGAGGGAGAAGCAGACTCCCCCTGAGCAGGGAGCCCGATGCGGGGCTCCATCCGAGGACCCTGGGGTCACGACTTGAGCCAGAGGCAGACGCTCCACGGGCTGAGCCCCCCAGGTGCCCCTCAAGCTTGCATTTACCCAGGTATTCACCTGACAGATGTTACTGCATGTCGGCTGTGGGGTGGGCCAGGGGCGAGGGGCCGGGGGTCCCGGTGAATTAGTCATGGCCTCTGCTTTCACGGGGCTAGAGTCCATGGGGAACACAGGATTTGAGCAGATTAATGTATCTGTTTAAATGTACGGATTGTTATCTTAGTCCATTCAGGCTGCCTAACAGAACGCCATAGACTGGGCAGCTTATAAACAACAGAACTGCATTTCTCACACCTCTGGAGGCTGGAGTCCAAGATCTGGAGCCGGCAGCCTCCAGAGTCCGGTGAGACCCCCTTCCTGCTTCACAGACGGTGTCTTCTTGCTGTGTCCTCACGGGGCGGGAGGGGCGGGGGCTCCTGGCGTCCCGGGTATAAGGACACTGATCCCGTCACCTGGCCCCCGCCCTCATGACCTCCTCCCCTCCCAGAGGACCCCCTCCCAACGCCCTCACCCTGGGGTTGGGTGTCACATACGGGTTTAGGGGTACGCAGACCTTCAGACCGCAAGAGGAGGAGAGTGCCCAGGGAGCTGCGATGGAGAAGGGGGCGGAGGGGCCTCAGGAGGAGAGGAGAGGTCTACGTCTGGATGGGGGTGTGTGAGGCTGCGCGGAGGGGGAGGGGCCCTGCGTGTCAGAGGTCACACACTGCCGCTGGGGTATAACGCCCAGACGAAGCATTTCACACGACACTTTGAAGGGTGAGCTGAAAGCGAATTGCCGCTTTTGGGGTACAGTGCAGCGGTGTGTCTGCCAGGCTTCGGCCCGCGCTCCGTCCTGTGCGCTGAGCGCGTGCGCAGAGCTGCGGCTCCCGGAGCGGTGGTCAGGGCGCGCCGAAGGGCCAGCAGGAGGCGGGGGGCTGCAGGTGCTGCTTCTGAGCACCCAGAGGTGGTGTGTCGGTCTGCTCCGGCCGCCGTCACGAGCACGCAGCTCGGGCGCCCTGAACTTCAGACGTTCACTGCCTCGCGTCCTGGGGGCTGGGAGCCGAGGTGCAGGCGTGCGCAGGGCTGGGGTCTCCCGAGGCCTCTCTCCTGGGCCTGCGGACGCCGTCCCCTCCCCGGGTGCTCACGTGGTCGTCCCTCCGTGCGTGTCTGTGTCCTGATCTCATCTTCTAATGAGGACCCCAGTCAGACTGGATCAGGGTCCACCTAGTGACCTAATTTTACCTTAGTCATCTCTGTAAAGACCCCACCTCCAAATACGGTCTCCTTCTGAGCTCCTGGGGGGTTAAGACGTGCACATGTGAATTTTGGGGACACAGTTCAGCCGGTGACAGGTGGTGTCACCCAGTCCAGGTGGCACGAGCTCATGCTGTGTCCTCAGGGATCACTGGCACAGTCTCTGAGCGCACACAGTGTCCTCTCCGTCTGTCCCATGGGGACACTGAGACCTCTGACGGTGCCAGGCTGGGAGACCCTTACCCCACAGCAGCCCCTGGTAACGGCCCTGGGGAGATGCCACCTGACAGAGCCTAGAAAACACCAGAAAGCTGGAAACCAGGGGAAAGCCTGGTTCTCTATAGCTTGTTAAACTGAGATGCTTAGTTTTCAGTGATGCTGTATCCATGAGCCATAGAGCTTTGCAGCTGCAGGTGGCTTCAAAGCTCATCTTCTGGAACCTTCCATCTACAGAAGAGGCAACTGAGCCCCACGGAAGCCACAGCAGAGCGACACCTGTTCTTCCTGAACCCCCTGGTCTCCGTCCCTCCAGAACACTCCCGGAAAGGGGTCTCTGCATAACGGCAAGACTGCTCTGGCCTCAGGGACACGGGACTTCCAGCCCAGCCTCTACGTGTTGCCCACGTGTTCCCTCTGCAATGACTTGGAAGTTGAATGGGGATATGGTTCAAGTTCCGCCGGCATCCTGAGGGCCCTTTACACACAACATGACATTTGCTCGCTGTTTGACTTTGACGGATGCAAATTTATTCTAAATGAGCCCAATGTTCATTACTGTGTAAACATATGATGTTGGTGGCGGCATACGGGGCCACTCTCCAGGTGTCATGGCTGGTCTCCCCTGGACACCGTCCGCCTGCCTCAGCCCGCCTTGCTTCTGGCTAAAGCTCCAGATGTTGTTTCTCTTGCTCCACGGAGTCTGCACGTTAGCTACAGGGCCCTTCTCTTTCATGAGGGAAGCACAGACAGATCTGCAGAAAGAAATTAAGTTTATAGGCTGGTCTACCAAAACGAGCTTCTTTGAATGTTGGCTACTTGGCCATCTGCCTTGACTCACAGACAGACAGATCTTTCTGTTCCATGACTCCTTGGGGCTGAATCATTGTTCGATTCTATCTCTGCTCAACATTTCTCTTCAAGCAATGCTGATGCTGTTTCTGGTGCCTCTAGAAATACCCGTAGTAAGCTCAACATCGTTCCAGGAATAGAGCGCCATTCTGCAGACGCCCATTGAGCTAACATGCACACGCACGCACGTAGCAATATAACAAGAAAATAGAAACACTGTGCGGGGTTTAAGCAACACAGGTCTGCTGAGTTAACCCTTTCCTGCGCACACATTAACCCCAATGAAAAGGAAGCTGGAGCTGCTAGTATCTCAGACAAAGCAGATTTTAGAACAAAGAATATTATCAGGGATAAAGAGAGACATTTTATAATTAAAAGGGATCAGTTCTTCAAAAGACTCGCCAATCCTAAATGTTTATACAACCAATAACAGGGCTTCAGTTTTTTCCAACAATGGAAAGAGACAGCAAGGAGAAATAGACACGTCTGCAGTATATCACGGACTCCAACATTCTCTCAGTTCATAGAACAAGTAGATAAAGAAATTAGTAAGAATATAGGAGACTTAATATTATCAGCCAACTTAAGCTCATTGATATTTATGGAATACTTCACCCTCCACAACAGAACATATATTCTTTTCAAGTGCACACAGAACATTACAAGATAGTCCACACTGTGGAATATACACTAAGTTTCATAAATGTAAAAGAATTCAATCATACAAAATATGCTATCTCTCCACGATGGAATTAAATTAGAAATTGGTAACATTAAGAGATCTAGAAAAGACTCAGGTATGTGGAAACAATAACTCACATCTGAACAACCCATGGGTCAAAGAAGAAGCCAAAAGGGAAATTAAAAAGTATTTTGAATTTAACAAAAATGAAAACACAAAGCATCAAAATTTATTTATTTATTTAAATAGTCCTATATTTATTAAAGAGTTTAATAGGTAGTTAAAACCTCCCCCTTGGGGGTGCCTGGGTGGCTCAGTCGGTTGAGCATCTGCCTTCAGCTCAGGTCATGATCCCCGGGTCCTGGGATCGAGTCCTGCATCAGGCTCCCTGCTTGGCGGGGATCCTGCTTCTCCCTCTCCCACTCCCCTACTTGTGCCCTCTCTCTGTCAAATAAATAAATAAAATCTTCAGAAAACAAAACAAAACAGAAAACCAAAAAAACCCCTCCCTCCTCCCTCCCCCCCCCCCCCAACTTCAGACCAAGATAGCTTTCCTGGTAAATTTTACCGGGCACTCAAATATGAAATAATACCAATTCTACACACAACCTTTCACAAAATGTTACCAAAAAGATTATTACTAACTTACTTTATAAGGATGACATTATCCTGAAGCCAAAACCATGGACCAATATCCTTTTTAAAATATAGATATAAAAATTATAAACAAAATGCTAACAAATGAAGTCCAACAATATATAAAGCAGCATCATGACCAAGTGGGTTTTTCTGGAAATTCAGGATCAGTATAACATGTGAAAAGTGATAAATGAACTTCCCACATTAACAAACTAAAAAGGAGAAAAATAACCCCACATTTTCTCATTTGATAATTTTAATAGACACAGAAAAAGCATTTAACAAAATTCAACATTCATGCCTTATAGGAACTCTTAGCAAGGTGGGAATGGGTATAAACTTCCTTCGCCTAATCCAGGGCCTCGACAAAAACCGTACAATCAACATCATACTTAGTGAAGGAAATTGCAGTCCCTCACCTGTGATTAGAAATGAGCCCAGATGTCTTCTTTTCCACTTTTCAACACTGTTCCGGAGGCTAGCTAGTGCAATAAGGCAAGATAAAATATATAAAATGCATTTTGACTGGAAAAGAAGATTTTAAAACTGTCTTTATATGCAGCTGAAGTGATCATCTATATAGAAAATCCATTGGAATCTACAAAAAGCTGTTAAACTAATAATAGCAAAAACTCACTAATAAGTGAGCTTGGCAAGGTTGCAGAATATAAGATCAATACACAAAAATTAATTGTATTTCTGTATACTTGCAACCAATAATTGGAAGTTGAAATCTAAAAGGCAATAGCATTTACACCAGCATCGAGAAATGAAATACTTAAGGATAAATATGGCAAAATATGTGCAAGATCTTTTGTACACTAAAAAGTAAGACATTTTGCTGAGAAACATTTAAAAAGTACTAAATAAATAGAATGATAGAGTCTATATTTATTCTATTTTTTGGTAGAAACTGACAAGCTAATTCTAAAATTAATCTGGACATTCAAAGGATCCAGAAGAACTGAGATGACGTTGAAAAAAAATAGTAAGTTTGGGGGGATTTGTATTAATTGGTAAGGCAGTAGTATTGGCATAATGATAGAAAAATGGATCAAGAGAAAATGCCAGAGAGTCCAGTCATATATGCAATTGATTTTTTTTTTTTAAGATTTTATTTACTTGTCAGAGAGCACAAGCAGGGGTTAGCAGAAGGCAAAGGGAAAAGCAGGCTCCCCACTGAGCAGGGAGCCCGATGCGGGACTCAATCTCAGGACCCTGAGATCATGATCTGAGCCGAAGGCAGACGCTTAACTGACTGAGCCACCCAGGCATCCCTATGCAATTGATTTTTGATAAGGGTTCAAAGGCTTTCCATGAGGAGGGGGTGCTGGAACAATGAAATGTCCATATGCAGAACAATGGACTTCCTCTGGACACCTTCATGCTGTTCATATCATTCAGGCAGGTCTATAAATAGAACTGATCACTCCCGTCCCTCTCCCCACATTTACTCCATGGAGATTCTGATGGCTTTCAGTGAGGCTTTGGAATTTATTATTTTTAAAAGAATCGTGCATATTAAAATTCATGAAGCTATGTAACCACAACTTATAAAATCTTGTTCTAGCCCTTGGAATCACATTTTCCCCCTTTTCCCACCTATCACTGCTCATTTCTATACATCCTCACTTGAAAATGCCCCCAGAATATCCTCCCCATCATATCCATACTGCAGTCCTTGTAGCTCAGGTTCTTACTACCCTACTTCAGCCCTCAAGGTGGTCACCTGTGTGCTCTCCCATTCCAGTCTCTCACCCCTGCCATCATTCTTTTGTAACTTCCTATCTAAATCCACAGGTCTGATCTTAGAACCAAAGGGTCTCAGGTTGGAAAGAACCTTAGGGGTTATCTACACCAATCCTTTATTGAGTTCATAGACCCCTTTGGGTAACTCCATTTCAGAGCTCAGGAACTTTGACCTGCCTCCGGAATAGTCCGAAGGGCTTATTATGATATTCCAATTCTTTGCACACATGACCTGGCACTTTCTTATCCTTATCTCATTACTTTTGCTCTTCCCTCTCTCATTCACTAAACCTAACACTTCATTCACATCAGAATATTTATGCTTCTCCAAACACCATGTATTTCTAACACTGTGTCTTTTGTTACATCGTTCCCTTGCTGGAAACAACATTTTCCCAAGATCTCTCTATCGAATTTGCACATGTTCTTCAAAGAACAATTCAAATATCCCCCACTCCACCAAACTTACCCAGATTCTGTCACTTCATCCCCCGCTTTACTATAGCTTGGAGAATAGTCTTCTCTCGGCCAATAGTATTTGTCAAGTCCTTCTTTATATTAATGTCTGAGCAGAGGAAAGAGGTCAACTTAAAAACTAAGAAGCAGATTCTCCTCTTAGGAGTAAGAACTGCCTAGGTCAGCAGCTCTCCTGGAGTTGCCATTTTGGTTGTAGAGATAGAGCCCTTAGGGCATGGTTGGGAAGGAGAAGAAAGGATACCAAGAGAGAGGTGAACTGCAATGCCTAAAAATGAACAGTCATGTCAGTGGTTGGCAGATGGGTCCAGTGGGGAGAAGCAGCCAGAAGGAAGAAGGTAAAGGACAGAAAGTGGCAGTAGGGTGATGCACTAGAGTCTGAGAGGAGACCTGCCTCCTTCTTTGGGATGGGGAGGCAGAAGCCCTTTAGGAGCAGAGGTGTCTGATGTCCTCCTCTGTGATGCTGTTCTGTGATCTAATCATTGTCCAAACTTCTACACTCCATGAGTGGGTGAGTGGGGTGAGGGGAATTGTGGGAAACAGAGCTGGCCTCCACAGTGGGGTTACTATGCATTGGAGAAAAGGGAAGAACACTGAGAGAGAAGTGGGAAGTGAAATAAAAGCAGAGACTTGGAGGAAGTTCACCCTGAAAACAGAAATCCAGTTTCCAGAGACATTGTGAAGAATGCTGTCTTCCTCACATGAGAAGGGGATTCCAGGTGATTTTATTCAAACCTCATAAGACAGGCGACCATTGCCTCACGACCAGACAAATTATAACATCTTCCCAGGGGGGTAGTAATTAAAAGGTTATGTGCCCACTTATCCCAATCTGGCAAGGTTACTATCTTTACTTCCATTTCATTGATGGAGAATCTGGTGCTTATGGAATTTATTTGCTCAGGGTCTCATGGTCAATAAGTGACAGAAGACAGATCCCAGCCTGTCCTAAAAGCTGCGTCCTGAGCTGACCCTTCGTATGTGGTCATAATGCCTACAGATTGTAATCTGTCTGAAGACAGGAACAGCATTTCGCTCCTTTTTGTTTCCCTGTACCACCAGTCAGTGAGCTTTGCTCAGGCTAACGTTGGCTGTTTTATTGAATTGAGGTGAAAAGAATCAAAAGACCTAAATCCCATGATTGAAGATCAATATTCAAGGAACGTAGATGGTTCAGTGTCAGGGATACCAATCAAATCCGTGTTAATATGCAATTTTATTCTTCATGTAGGGAGTAAGACACCAAGCACAATGGAAAAAAGTGACCCAACTATAAAAAATTTATCACAAAGGGTGGATTTAGACAGACAAGAGAGTGGCAAAATAGGTTATAAAGTGCTCAATATAATCCATTTTAATGAATTGTTAGCTGAATCAGGCAGAGCATTTAGGATTTCTGGGAGAAATGTACAAATATCTTGAATATTTATTTGACATTTTCTTTACGGATTCTTTCTTTCCGCATGGCTGCAGGTGTTGTTGACCAATGGCCTTGGGAGGAATGATTGCAGCTGAGTCCACACCTTCTCAAATCCTTCAGACTGTTTCTATTTTAGTAGAGTAATTTTTCATTAACAGTAAATCCCTAAGATTTGCTCAACCCGTACCAAAGTGGTTGGCCAGAGTTCAAATTTCTGATTCTAAGGTATCTGATTCTTAGATGCCAGCTTGGAGTATTAATCAATGTGTCTTCATATTTATAGCAGGTGCATCTTTGCTTGACTAAAAAACATCATAGGAGAGCATGGGATTGGGGAAAGGATGAGTCCAACTAGAGTGGTTTGTGCTGAGGAGGAGAGTGAGGGGCGGGGACCGGATGGTCATCACAAGGTGTGGTACATGCTTTGCTGGCCCGTTTGCCGACCTCTAGGGGTGGAATTGTCACAATCCTGGTGACAGGGAGGGTGGGCAAGCAAGGACCCTGGGTGTTGTAGGGCGGGGGTGTCAGGGCCAGACTGGCCATGGGGATCGAAGCTGTGGAAGCCACCTCTCGAAGCTTAACTGACACCTGCTTTAGGCTCCACCTGATCCTAACTGTTGATTTGTGAAGGTGTGAGGCCCGGGAAGACCTTGAAGGAAGGAACGTTCTTGTGGTTTAAGCTCAACTCCCCTCAGGGCTCTCCTCTCTCTACGCCAGCACATAGTAGATGCTCATCAAAGTTCGCAAGGAGGCAGAAGGGATACCTGCAGTAGGAAGAGCATCGGGTAGCCTTTCTCAAATTGCTGTGCTCAGAATCGCTAACAGGTGAGACCTGGACACACTCAGGAGGATTTCTCCAGTTCTTTCTTCAGTGGACATGGATGCACAGCTGTAGGTCTGCCTTGAAAGCCCCGGGGATCCACCGATCTCCTCTTACCAGATCCCCACATCTCTGTTCCTTCCCCTTCAGGTCCAGAAATGTAATTCTAACACGAAAGTATACAGGAGTGCCCGGGTGGCTCAGTCAGTTGAGCATCTGGCGCTTGGTCTCAGCTCAGCCTCGATCTCAGGGTCGTAAGTCCAAGCCCCGCATGGGGCTCCATGCTGGGCGTGGTGCCTACTGCCCTTCGTCCCGTACAGGGCGGCACAGAAAGTGTTCTGCTTCTCACTTTTCTCCGTGTTCTCTTTCCAGCATCCATCTCTGTCTTAATAGAAAAAGTCCTTATTGACTCTACAGAAATAAGAGGAAAACAGGATCACGAGTATTGAGGTGGTGGCAGAAGTCATGACAAAGGGGGCCGGCTGGAATGGTGACTGGGCCATGAGGACATGGATAGATGCCTGAGGAAGACCCTCGCACCAGGAATGAGAAACTCAACTGTCGAGAGACCAAGAACGGGCTGGCAGACATGAGACGGTGTGACAGAGAAAAGTAGGTGACATTTGGGTCAGTGTCCTGCCCCCTCCCTGGGGAAGAAGCACCTGTCAGGCGGGCTTGCCCCATCTCTGCAGAGACGCCCTCTGTCCTCAGGGACCCTGTTCCCTGGCCTGTGGTGCTGGTCGGTCTCTTCCGCATCTGCCCCCACAGTGGTGAGCTTGGGGCCCCTGGATCACAATCTTGTCCTCCGGGGTCTTGTGCACAGGGACATTGCCTGAACTGCAGTGACCTGAATATGTCCAGAGAGTTGCTGCCTGGATGCCCGCAGGGACCCACGATGGTGAGGGCAAGAGAGCTGGCGTCCCGGAGGCTCTGTGGCGGTGAAGAAGAACAGTGAAACCACCAGGAGGGGACAGCATGGGAGACATGCAGGGGCAGCATTTAGGACTTGAACATGGGGACAGCTCACGGCGCTCGCTACGTATTTCTGCATAAGCTGGTGGCCGAGAGAGACAGAGACCAAGAGAGACAGAGAGAGTACAGAGTGAGAGTGGCTGAGAAGGAAGGCAGTCTTTTCCAACAGGATCACAGAAAGGACATATGGCCCCTCACAGACCAACAATGTGTGTTTCCGGGGCGGGGGATCCCTGGGGCCATCTTGGAGGCAGCCCACCTCACTCGTGGAGGTTGCGAGGGAAGACAAAGCCCACAATGGAAACAAAGTTGGGGCCGGGCGTAGGTGTAGGGAAGACTATACGCTGGCGCATCTCCAGTTGAGGGGCTCAGGGAGGGAGTCCACCGGATTTGGAGATGTGGCCAATGGGGAGGTAAAGCTTTGCTTCTCGGGTAATGCTGATGAAGCACCACTGTGGAAGGCACCCGGCTCCCACCCCGTTTTCAGTATCGGTGTAAACATGCAGAAACACACAGCAGGGAATACGAACATCCTACAGACAAGGTGGAAACACAGCAATGTACTTGAGAGGATGCTTTCATTGAATTGTGGTATTTCTGGATGCTCCAAGAGTGAGAGGAAGGGTAGACAGAGGACACAAGGGGGTGCATTTTACTGCTCTTTCTGGTTAGGGGCTCAAGGGGGCAGTCTGGGGCGATGAACCCACACAATCAGTTAAAACAGATAAAATAGTATAGCTTTGATGAAGATGTATATTATATGCTCTTTAAATACAGGCCCTATTCTTCCATATCCAGAAATTCTGTCCCTCCCTCCCTTCTTTCCTTTTCAAAAAAAAAAAAAAAATTACGGAAGTGTTCTGTGCATTCACATGGGCATTCAGAAAGATCCACTAGCATGTGGCACCTGTGGTGAAGTGTTTTGCAGAGGATGAACCAATACACAATTCCAGAGTTTTCTTCTCCTTTATATGTCAATATCAGCACCCATTTATTTCAAATCAGTGAATGCAAGTAGAAAAAATATGACCCGAAAAGGGGTAAGAACGTAACAACAGGCAGAGACAATTAAATACGACCCCCTCCCCCTCCAATCAGTCATCACTGTTTTTGTGGTCTCTGGTTCAGATAGCTACTGTGTTTTATGTCCAATGGGCATTAACTTTTCTTCCCGCCTTACTTACGGTAAAAAATTTGAACTCTTTTCTTTCTAGGTTTTTTGGGCGAGATAATACAATTTCCCATTGTTTCACAAAGGTGTAAGCAGTTAGTTTTTCTCTGCTGGGCTGAGAGCACCTTCTCCCTCCTTCCTGCAGCTTTGGTATCAATCAGGCAGGCACGGTGCGTGGAGCCTGAGCTCCCGATGAGGTGTCAGGTGGGGCACGGGCGGTTTGCACTGGCTAATGTGAGCTCCCTCCATTTATGCTTGACAGGAAGGCATTTTAGCCTATCTTTCAAGATTCTTTTTAGCAGTGTACCAATTTTGAGAAGTTTGTCCTTTACCTATCATCCCTGTAACCTATTTTTGAGCCAAAGGCAGACGCCCAACGACTGAGCCACCCAGGCGCCCCCACCCCCGTAACCTATTTAAAAAATGTGCATCTCTGCTACGAGATTTTGTGTACATGGACAGAGAAAAGATTGCTTGTATGCAAAATACCTACAAAACCCAACAACACACTCACTTCTCTCTCGAGTTCATCCCACAGGTTCCCTTAAAATTAGATGCTATATCAAACAGTTTGTATTTCAAGGATGCAAAATGCATGAGGACACTTTTCAGTCAGAGAGCTCTCGGGAATGAAAAGGAAGGCAGTGTCCAGAAAAACCGGGCCCAGCTGGGGATTTATGCTGGAATATACCATCAGATCCCTAAAGTGCTGGCCACAGCCTTTGCATATGTCTATGAGTGTAATTAATCCGGTGTTCAATGCTGTTGAGTGACTTTGGCAAAGTAGGCAGCGGCAAGTGCTGTAAAACATTTCTGGTTTGTCTCTCCACCATCTCTGCTTTAGGCTAACCCGTTTTAAAGGCACCTGGCAAGTGCTTCCGGCTTGTGCACTGAATTAAACTCTGTGCTTCTAAGGGGTGGAAACACTGGCCTGGATTAGGCGTGGGGCTGGGCTGTGAGCTTGCTCTCCTCTGGCCTCCGCCCTCGCTCTGCTGTCCCTGCACCTGCCCCATGAGAAACAGCGCAGGGTGGCCAGCCTGAAGGAGCTCTCGGTCAGATCTGCGAGGGATCGGTGCATGCCCTCCCTGAGCCCCCAGCTTGGAGAGCTGCAATGTTGTGCCACACATCCGTTTTATGTCCTCACTTTTATTCACTGTCATGCCTCGCTTTGGGGCTTCAGGCGTAGCAGGAACAATTCCAATCTTGCAAAAATAATTTCAGTGTTAATTCAGGTGTGCTGAACATTACTAATTTGGGCATCATTTCTTTCAGCAAAAATGAATTAAAGAGGTGCCCAGACTGAACTGTTAATGGTTTCTCTAGCTGGACTTGAGGAATCATGGGAGGCAGACAAAAACCTTCCCTCTTCCCTTCTCCTTCCCTCCTCCCTTCTCCTTCCCTCCCTCCTTCTCCCTCTCTCCTTTCCCCCCCAGTCTCTCTCTCTCTCTCTCTCTCTCCCTCTTTTGACAGTGAGGATGCTTTATTTTTCTAATCAGAACCAAAGAGTGATTGCACAAGAGGTGCCCAGATAGTTGTCGGAGAAAGTAGCTTTTGCAGCGCTAGGAGCTAGGTTGTTTCTCAGGACTTCTTCATTCTTTAAACGTCTGGCGAGCGTCTGAGGAAGGGCCTTGCTCTCAGCAGCCCTCATTCTCTGACATCTGTAGCTGAGTAGATCAGGAATCCCCGGTGGCCCAGAGAGGGAACATTTTCCCTTGACTTGATGTCTCTGGGTGTGAATTCCAGGGTGGTTGACTCAAATCTAAGGTAACTGCCCCGCTGGTGATGGGGTAACCCTTCTGTGTGTCTCCTTGGGGACTGGGGCGGGTTGGCCCAAGGGCTCGAGGACGTGCTCAGGTCTGACCAGACGAGCACTCAGATGGCTTGGCAGCCCAGCTTCTGTGTGCCCCTTGGATCTGTGGGCCCCAATGGGCTGCTGCCCTGCCACCGCACCCCTGCCCTTGGGACATGGGTGCACACCTGTGTCCCTCCCTATTGGTCACAAGGACCCAACGCTGCCCTCCCCAAGTCACTGCCTCCTTCCCTCTTGTTCCCATAGCCTGGGCGCTTTCCTCTGAGGATTGCATCACAGGAATTTATTAGTAACTCTGCTGTGCCAATCCCAAGTGGGGTGGCCATTCCGGTCACAGATTCCAGGGGATCACACTCTCCCACTTGATGCTGGGCTCCAGAATTGAGTCCTGCAGGTCTCTGTCGGTGACTACTAGCTAATCCTGCCAGGACGCATGCACAGGCCTGGGGAACAGGTGCAGGACGGGGTGGGGGGGCAGAGCCGGTGGCCTCCCGGGCCCTGGGGTGTCCCAGTCTGGGGGGCACTCTTTTCATTCACTGTCCACTGAACAGTGTTCTGTAGATCTGCAGAAACAGAAGGTGACTCAGGAAACTGATACCCACACACATGGTGTTTGTAGCAAAGCCTGAGGGTTTCCTCTGATGGAGAGACAGTCGACTGCCTTCCTGAGGAAAGTATAAGTGAGGCATTTTCATTGGCCTCCAGGACATTTAGCGGTTCTGTAGCCATTGGTGAGTTCATTCAGCCTTCCGACGGCACATCTTCGCTCCTCCCAGTTTCTGTTCAACTCGTCTTAATATCGCATTGTCTCTGCATTTATTAATGAGTTAAATATATTCTTGGACACTTGCCCTGGGGTCATATGTCTAGCCTTCGAAATAATGTTTTATCACTCTCCAAACTCAAGGCACCCAAACTCATGGTCACATATTCTTGGTTTCTCTATTAATCTCTGAGCTCCCACGTGCAAGAAGCACGATCTGCCTCCAGAAGCTTCCTCTTCCCCCACATTAGAGGGACTTCTCTCTTGACCTGGGGGCTTTGCGCATGCGCGCGCTCACACACACCCACGCACACACGCACACACACAGTAGCAGGTGGAATTACAGGATTCAGCAACTGCTTATAACGCATGGCCGTGCTGTGACAGGACAAACACAGCACCCGGCCGCTTTTGTTTCCTGCACCTGCTCAATTAGAAACACCTTTAAACACAGGCCATGGAAATTACTGCAGGAACAGAACCACACAAGGGGAAATTGAAGACTGTCCTCCAACAACCCTACTTTTAATCAAGGCTGGAAGCCGGGAGAGAGAGGCGGGGCAGGACTCTGGATTCGACTCCGCTTCCCAGGAAAACCATGTGTGTGACCAGCCACACGTCACACGTCCGTGCAGCTTCACCGACAACCGAGAAAATCGGTCCAGGCTGACTGACTCCCCACCATTGAATAATCTGACTCCACACCTCTGATGTTGCGTGGGCACGCATTTACTGATGCGGGTTTACCAGCACTCCCGGGCTGTTCCCGCCCCCTGCCCTTTGCAGGAATGCGGGTGACGTACAGGACCCACGGGGAAGTGGGAGGCGTGCCGGTCGCCTTTCTGTCGGACAAATCCAGGGTCCAGATGTGGTTCTCTTGTGGCTCTGAAAACACCAGAGGGGCAGATTGGAAATGCAGGCGAGCTCGGGGTGTGAATAAGAGCCTGCCCTCCTCTGTGCTTCTCCCCAGCCTGGGAGAGAGGCTCCCCGCTTCTCACCTCCGTGTCATCCCTGCAGCAGGGAGAAGGTAGCATGTGCCTTCTGCTGGGGCATGGTGATGTGTGGGAATGTGCACGAGATGCTCCGGGCACCAACGGTGTCCTGCACACACACAGTCATTGTTTTAAGTGACACTTGAGGCTCTGGTCTGGTGAGTTCCACACGTGCATGGAGATACTCGGAGGTGGGGGGTGTGTGTCTTCAAACCGGGTGTTTGGGGTCCTGGAGCATCCCACATGCTGGATTGTTCACTGAGTATGAGTCGATTCTTCTGGATGTCAGAGAATCAGTGTGAAAGGAACCAGGGAGATTTCGTGGCCAAGGTCACGTCCTTGGGCAGTAGAGTTTCTAAAATGTGCAGAGAGAACGTTAATAGTAGACTCCACGTGCAGGAGAACCTCACAGGGAGCTCAAATCGGGGGCGGAGGAGGACAGTAGCAGGAGAACAGCCCACATGGGACCCCCGCACGTGGGGACCCTCAAGGTGTTTGGGAAATTTTCAGATTCGGGGAGCTGCTTCGCACGCTGTGATTTTGACCCGCACTGAATCTAGACTTGCAATGTTTCACGGATTCTTAGCGAACAGACAAATCAGCAAAGTCTTGATAATGAAAAGTTGTCCCTGCCCCCCTTTCCTTTCCCTCATAAATTAAAACGAGTTGACGTAGGAAGAAGAGAAGAGAGATTTCAGTTATTTTTGGTGATTGCAGTGTCAAATTGATAATTTGCTCAATTTTCTTGCAAAATTGCCTAATTGAGAACAACTAAGCAGATGGTTCTTTGTTTTGCGGCCTCCAGCCACTAACCCTTAGCCAGCCCTAGGCTCGCTTCCCGAAGAACGCACAGGCTGGGGGTGAGCGGCGCCGCCCCGCAGGCCCAGCTCTGTTCCTCCCGCTGTGCCCACAGGAGGGCGCTCACGACATGCGCAAGACAGGCCGGGCGAGCTCGGCAGAAACCGGATTTAGCTTCAGGCTTCTAAACGGGTTTTCTTGGCTAATTACCAGGTAATACTCCTTCTTACCTCAAATCTGCCCATTCGTTTCCCCTCTTCCCTTTTTACAAAACAACCCTTACCAAATGTGACAAGGGCAGGCCGAGGGGTTGCTGTTTTTCGTGCAATGGTGATTCATGCCACGCAAGACTCCAAGTTGATAAGAAGCTGACGGAGCTCAGGGTTTCTTGTTGGGACCGTGATTCAGTCCTGAGCCAGCCCACCATGGGCAGGAGGGCCCCAGCAAGCCCCCACCTGCGGGCCATCAGGGGCACCTGCCTGCCCCCGATCCTGCTTCCCCAGTGCTCGCTGTAGGGTCCCCTATGCTTCCTGTGGAGTCCTAATCCTTTATACGGTTGTGCTCCTGCCCACTGAGACCACTGGGCCTCTTCAAACTCTACCAGGTACATGCCTCCATACCCAGGACCGCGTGGAGCATGGGCCCTTGAGCCTAGCCACGGACCAGAATTGGGTGTGGAGCTTCCCAGATACAGGTGGCAGGTCCGCCCTGGAGCTCTGCTTCTGTGGGCATGGTGTGAGGTCTGGACACACACACACACACACACACACACACACACACGCACACTCATTTCAGGCTTCCTAGGAGATGTGGACACACAGCTAGTTTTGAGAACCGCTGTTCATTCCATGCTGTAGCCCGACCACCATGCCTACCACTGAACACACCGCGTCCTCGCGGTGCCTGCACAGAAATCGTACAGAACGGGGCAGGATCCAGCTCAAATGCCCTTAAAGTATTTGGGTGGTCCCAGGAGCTCCCCCCACTATGTTTAGTGTGGGACCCACAGCTGCAGAGCAGTTTCTGCAGAGCAGAGAGAGACCCCTCTCTCCCTGGGGGGCGTTCCAGCCCTCAGAGTCCTCAGAGAAGTGTATCTGTGTGTCATTTATCTTTGGAAGACATCCCCCTTGACGAATCTGTGGCTCTTATTCCGGAGTGCAGTCCCATCGTTCTACCGGATGATTTTGTTGTCAAACAACATAACATTTCCCCTAAAAACATGCTCTTTCTCCCTCTTCAACTCTACCGGGACACTCTTAGTTGGGTTATTCTTTTTCCACAACACACGGTAATGTTTCAGATACTGACAGCTTCGGCAAAGCTGGTGAGAATGTCCTGAGTGGTTGTCAAAGAACACCTCATGGAGTTCCTCCTGGGAAATAGGGTTTCTATCCAGAATAGAAGAAGGGTTAAAATACGATGGAGAAAACCAAGCTGTTGAAACACTTGCCATGTATTTATAAGGGTACTGGCATAGTGTGGTCACCGCGAGCCTGGCCTCCGGGTGGCTTAGGGTCAAGTGCTGTCCACACTGCCGTCTGTGATCCTTGTCCCAGCCTCATCTGCTGGCCAAGTGCCAACACGTGTGTCCCCGGCTCTCACAGGCTCCTGTGTGCTCCGAGGACGGGGGCGCGGCAGGCTTTGAAGACGGAGGCCATGTGGGTAGCGAACAAGGCAGGCAAAGGCCGGAGTATCCAGGACCATCGCCACTCAGGACAATTAGGGACACGCTAGCCATTCCTTTGAAATTTCCCCAGGCCCTTGGGGAGTAGAGGATGATGATGCAACTTTTGAAGGAACAAGATTCTCAGAATGGAGGCCATTTGCACCATGCAAACTCTCCTCTTCCCGTCTCAAAAAATGCATCGTCCCTCCTTGGGAAAGCACAAAATATTCAGAATTTCTAGATGAAAAGTACTATGATGGTCAATCACTTGGAATCAGAGTTTCAAAAACATATTTCGAAGCTGTTTAGCTGTTATTATTTTTTTTAATAGCATGAGATCAGAGTCCTGTATTATAAATCAAAATAGAAACCGCTTACATCCGTGACAGCTGAGAGAGATTTGAGCTGAAGGCCGTGTGTCCTCCTGTCACACCCGCCACCTTGTTTCTCCAGAGTGTCTCGAGGGTCAGCAGGGGGGAGCGTGGGCGTGGGGTCCTCATGTGAACCCAACTTCCTACCTTCGGCAGTGAGGGAGAGGATTTTCGGCCAAGTTTCGAGTCTGGAAGTGTGGGTGCAGAGTTTTCTCTGCTAGCAGGATCGCCTTGCATAAATGCTTTTGAGCATTTCGTTTTATTTACATTTGTTTTTCTCTTAGGTATTTACTGCTGGCTAATATGTTAGAGGCTCTTTCCTTATTTGTTCATTCTGTGAACTCCTTTCCACATATCCCCTTTCTTTCTTTCTTTCTTCTTCTTCTTTTTTTTTTTTTGCCCTAGATAGCCCATCAAAAACTTGAAGCATCTTTTTTTCTCTAAATAAGCCTGGAGTGAAAGAGAATCTTTATAATAGAAATGTAGACTACTTTCTAGAACTAGACTATTCTCATGATATTACAACTAGCACCCGCCTTCAAGAAGTCACTTCATTTTCTGAAAAGGGAGAAAAATCTGATTTTTTTTTAAAGACTTATTTATTTATTTTAGAGAGAGAGAGAAAGAGAGCACGAGTGGGAGGGGCAGAGAGAGAGTGAATCTCAAGCCAACTCCTCGCTGAGCAGGGAGCCAGATGTGGGGGCTCAATCCCACGACCTTGAGATCACGACCTGGACCTAAACCAAGAGTTGGCTGCTTCACCAACTGCACCACCCAGGGGCCCCAGAAAATCTGATTTAAAAGGGTCATTCCGAAGCCCGCTCCGCGTGAGGCACACAGACCTCCCCTCGGAGGGAGAGGCGGGGCGTGCTGCTCAGAAAGGTGGGTTTGAAACCCCAGCTCTGCCCGTCACCAGCTGGGTGTCGGGGCGGAGACTTGAGCTCTGGACTCAGTTTCCCCGTCTTCCATGAAGGATGATGATGTAGGAGTTACAGGAGGACGTGTGTAACGCGCTTGGGGCAGGGCTTGGAGTATAGACGCTTGCGTGTGTTCTCCCCTCTCCCGAGACTCCGTGAGAAACGGGTCATGTTGGGGTGTGCGTTGTGGCACTGGCCGGTGCAAGGATTTACTTTGAAACCTCCTAAACCTTTGGATGGATAAGCAAGTCTGGGGAAGACACTAGTGCAGCCTCTGGAAAGTCCCCATCTTTACGTTAGTGTCCGACCTTAAATGGTTTTCCCAGGATAAGGAGAACCTGACCACATTTCCATCAGGATAAGGATCTTGGCATAATCTCACAGCATATTTCCCTTGCAATATTCCATTCGGTCATCTGAGAGTTCACGTTTTTTCTTATCTCAGGAGGTTCAGGTCTGCTTACGAAATAGTGCTACAGAAAAGTCGATGATTTGGAAGGGAAATTCCAGCTTCTTTGGCTTTCCACTTACAATGGCCGTGATAAAACATAATTGGTCCTCGGTCCCTGTTGCTTTCCTGGCCGACTCATACCTCGTGGCCTTTCAAGAAGGAAGAAACCTTACAAGCACTTTGGTCCCAACCTGCGTCTTTACAGAAGGGGAGATTGAGGCCCAACGAGAGGGTGTCCCTCAGCTAGGCTGTAGCAGGATAACGTTCTCAAGGGGGGACCTCTAACCCCAGAGGCAACTTTGCTTATTTTTATTTACTCCTCAGAGCAAGAGTTACCCCTTCCAGATTGAGGAGGAGAATGTAAGGTGCACAGCCAGAGAGGATTTCAAAATACAGACATGATTCAGTGTTAGAACCAAGTGTAGGCTTTTGGAGAAGTGGGTATTTCTTCACAACATTTGAAAGAAGGTCAGTCCAAGGAACTAGTGAGCGTCGCTAAATACTTAGGGTGCCCTTGGGGGTCACTGGGGAGATTATTCAGGTTTGACTGTTGTCAATTCTTTTGAAGATGAACAAAGCATCTTTTTTTTTTTTTTTGAAATTAATTATCTCCAAGTGAAGAAATCATTTGGGAAGGACGAGTTGGACACACCAAGATCAGCTTTCCTTTTCATTCTGGGCATTACTGGGAAGAAGCGGGTGAGGGTGAAGCCAACACACAGCCCTAGAAGAAAAGCACTCAGGAAAACATTGTGTTTCTGGGGCGCCTGGGTGGCTCAGTTGGTGAAGCATCTGCCTTTGGCTCAGGTCATGATCTCAGGGTCCTGGGATCGAGTCCCGCATCGGGCTCCCTGCTCCAAGGGAAGTCTTCTTCTCCCTCTCCCTCTGCCCCGCCCCCGACTGCTCATGCTCTCTCTCTCAAATAAATAAATCTTGAAAAAAACAAACATTGTGTTTCTGTCATTAAGGGGACCTAAGAGGGGGCACTTCTGGCCAGATTCTGCAAAATCAGACTCAAGTAGGTGAGTTGAATCGAGTGCATTACTGCTTTGACCGGGGGTATGGTCTCAGGGCGTCAGACCCTAAGCAGGGGCTAGTACGGAATGAGGTTTTACAAGAATTAGACCAGAAGTGACAATATCGAGAGGAAAAGGGCTGGAAAATCACCCAATTTGAGGGGGTAGTATAAAAGTTCCTTTTGGCAGAGCAACAATTAGAAAAAAAAGGGTATCAGCCTTCTGGGATTCACGTTCCTGCCTCAGGTGGGCAGGCACTTGCTCACGGGGCTGGTGCGATTCCTTTCTTAATGGCCATGTATTTTAAACCTTGGGAAGGCTCCGCCTGAAGACTCACGCACATAAAATAAGTCAGACCCAGAGCATCAACACTTCCTGGCTGTGGGGGACAATCTGTTTATATTTCGTATTTTAAGTAATTGTAATATTTAAGAGATTTTGACATATGGACTATTTCAGAGATTAGGCTCATGATTCCAAATTAAAATGTGTAATTGCTCAGTTAAATTTAGACTTGTTATTTTAAATTGAAAGGTGTAAGATCATTTAGTAACACTTGTACGCAGGACTGCCGTGTTGAAGAGAAGGGGAGAATCGCTGTGTTTACGGATTTAGTTTACTGCATTTACTTGAGTTGTTAAATATGTGGGAAGTTTTTCTTTATTAAGTGATGGCTTGGAAATGAATATAAGGAAACCATACTAAGTTAAATTTGTAATATAGTTGGAGGTATTTAACAGCATTTGATGAATTGAGTTTTGAAAGCCCCTGAAATAACTGATAAAACTTACCGCATTTATATGTAGAATAAATTAGCATAAATCTAAGAAGTCAGGGAATGATGTATTCGTATTTGCTATGTTAAAAGTAATGTCAATAAAATAACAACAACAGAGGAGGAGCAAATGGTCTGGGTGGCCCCAGGATTCTCTCTGAAGGACACCAAGAACCTCTCTGGGACACGAACCATGACTGTCTGAAATGCACACATAGACATCCTTGCTCTCATTAAAAATGACTCCTTGTATTAATTGATAGAAAGAGACTAATGTAAGTGACCTGTTTCCGAGTAGACTATGAACCTTGGGAAAACAGAACCCCTGTGTGCTAAGCCTCAGTAACCCCCTGAGGATTTCTTGTGCCCCTGCTACCTCCGCGTGCTGCTTCAGGTTCCTGAAATGCATCCTGGACTCGGTGTCCAGCTGCAGAGGGCAAGGTGAACTAATGCACGGAAGGAGGAATTCCCCAGAAGTGCAGGTAGGGCACCTGTCTACAGGCAGCCGCGAAGGCTCCCTTGGGCAAATGATGGTGAACTAAGGTATGAAGGGTGGGTGGTTACCGAGCAGGCAGGGGACCCTTGGGCCCAAAGGCCACTCAGGCAGGGGGGTAGGCAGCATGTCTATGGCCCGCTCTTTTCTCCCTAGAGCGAGGCAAACATCAAGAACTCAATGGGCCTGTGTTAAAGGGAGGGATGAGGGCCCAGAAGGAGGGAGTACGGCACTAGAAAGCTTCCAGAGCCCCAAGAATGAGAGGAGAGGGCGTGACAAGAGGTGACGGGGGGTGTGGGGGTGGCAAGAAGCTCGGTGACGACTGGACGGGTAAGCCAACACCATGGCCATCCACCTGCCAGGTGCAGAACTCAGGTTAGGTCCCTGGGGCACCATCGTCCGCCATCTTAACCCATAGGTTGGCTTTGTCACCAAACTCCTGAGCGACCGTGTCACCTCACCTGCCTGCAAACAGCCAGTTTCAGGACGGATGGTTTCAGCTCAGGGGTCAGCTGTGAGCTGCGCTCTTCGGCACCCATCCTAGGAAATCCCACGTTGCTGTAGGGTGTGAAAACAGAGGTGGGCTGGCGAGGAAGCCCAGGACGGGAGGGGTGTTAGAAAGCGCTGCCCCTGGCCGGGCTTCTGGACACTTTCCCCCAGCTGCCCCAGGCAGGATGAGACAGAGCCCCGGGTCTACAATGAGCTCCATTTGATCAGGAAGAATTAGAGATTTTCCCTGTTATTCCCACGCCCCAGTAAGGAATCATTCTGTGGTTCACCCAACAGAGCGGTCTCGGGCTTTAAGTACGACCTTGAGAGGCCAGCTCGGTTAACTCCTGCAACGTTGGACACAGCCCTGCGCCAGGCTGGTGGATGCTGAGCGCGCAGACGCCCTTCCCTCCAGCTCCTGCCGTGGGCTCCCACAGACCCCACACACGGGGAGGGAAGGGCGCGGTGAAGGAAGTCCTGCTCTACTTCTGAAGTCAAATAGGGAAGGGCCATCTATATGGGTGGGATGGGGTAGAGAAGGAGGAAGGCACCTGGAGTCATGCCGTCCACACCGCCAGGCTAAGGAGACCCCCGCCCTCCCATTCTCAGATGTGGACCCCTCACGCTTGCACCATTAACCTTCCAGCCCAGAGGAGAGGTGAGTAGCTGGTGTTTTGTTTCTTAGTTTAGAAAAACACAAATTAGAAAATCCAATTTGCTGAATTAACCCTTGGTCACATAGACTCGGCTTTCTCTGCTTTTTTGAAACTATAACTTACACATCAGGGTCTTGGATCTTATAGACATGTGATCACTCTTTCCCCCAAGATGAGTAATACTTATCTTTACTGCTTATGCACTGCAGACGCCCTTCCGTGAAGAAATTTTGACATGAATGCACAATTACTAGGAAGGGCCAGAATTTGTTTCTTCTCCAGACTTTTAGTCGTCTCCTTTTTGTGGTGGTCGATCACACGAAAGCATGGGATGGTTTTCTGAGTTCACAGGTGGCAACAAGACATGACTCAGAAATGCGCTGATGCATGCTTCCCCCCCGGTTGACTGTCTGTCTGTCTGTTTTAAATTTCCTCATCACAGATTTATAATTGGTAATTGCATTTTTGTGGTCTCAGGAACTCTAAGGAAGCTGGCTTTCTTCACGCTGTGGTCCCCAGTAAGAGCTGTGCTTTCCCGGCAAAGGCCTGGGTCCTGCAGGCTGGACCGTAGGGATGTGCTGGGAACGTTCGCCAGCTCGCACCCCTGCCATGCAGCACCCCTGGGCCGTGGGAACACCACGAGGCCCCGAGGAGGCTGCACCCCTTCTCTGTGGGTTCCTTGACTCCTTGCCTGCTTTGTCCCGCGTGGGTGGAGGGAAGGTCTTCCCCGCCCAGTCTGCATGTCTCCCTCCCTTTCTTCCCGTGCACCGCAGGGCTATGACCCCGTCTCTGCTGCGTCACCGTCGGCCTGATGGGTCCCCTCTGCCCTCTGCTCCCCATATCCCTCCTGGTCCCCTCTGCCCTGCTCCGTAATTCCCTGTGTTGTCGGGGTGAAGGGGCACAGCCCTACATCAGGCATTTCTAGTCATGAGATTAGTTTCCATGTTCACAAAAATCATTAACGACCAAAATTCAAACCACCCCCTGACCAGCCTGCGCGGTTGGCAAATACAGAGTGAGGGGCTGGTATGCACGACCGCAGAGGCCTCCATGGCCAACAAGAATCAGCGGTGCTGGGACGGGGAAGTGAGGACGGGCTGGAGTTCTGGGTAACTAACTGCTCATGACCTTTTGCATCAGGGACGCACGCGGCCGCAGGGGACCAATACCCGTGAAAGCTTCGCCACGTCACGGGTAACAAGAAGTGAGGACAACGGCCGGGCGGGCCTGTGCTTCTCTCCAGACCTGGTGCCTCTCACCTGCCTGACGCTGACCCGCTCTAGGCTTCCCGTCCAGGCCCAAGGCACAATGGGGAGAAATAGGGCCCCCAAGTGGCTTTTCCCAGAAAAGAATAATCTCCTAGAATTCCGTATTAGTCAGGGTTCCCCAGAGAACAAACAGGAGACAGATAGATAGGTGGATGACACACCAGTGGAGATTTTGTGCGAATTGGCTTGTGCCGTTACGGTGGCTAAGCCCAGGGTGAAGGTCCGTTGAGTCCGAAGGCCTGATGTTCGAGGGCAGAAGACACCCCAGCTCTACAGAGAGACCGATCCTCCCTCCCTCCGCCTTGTTCTATCCCGGCCCCCCAAGGATTGCAGGACACCCGCCACCCTGGGGAGGGCAAATGCTTTACCCAGCCTACTGATGCCAATGCTCATCTCGCCTAAGACACCCTCTCAGACACCCCAGAATAATTTAGCCAGCATTCTGGGCATCCCTTAGCCCAGCCAGGCCGATGCCTAAGACTAGTCATTGCAGATCCGTGGTGTGACCTGGCCTGTGTCTCACTGGAGATCATGTGTCCCGTTCCACCTATGAGGGAGGCTGGGGGGTGGTGGCAGCTCTCGGGGCCTCGGGAACAGCCAGCAAGGGAGGGGCGAGGTTGGACGTTGAGGTCCCGAGTGTATCGTCACTGCCCTGCGACTCCGGGCTGTCTTATGCAAAAGCACATGAATTTTTAAATTACTGAGTACAAATTAAAGGAGCATCCTATCACCACTCATTCCTACGTATCGGGGTGATTGTCAGCCTCGGTGTTACAAAGATTCACAAGTGAGCAAAAGTGTGCATTATAAAGATGTATGGGGGTCGATTAATTTCGAGTTGTCGGCGTGAGTCATTCCGGCCTACGATAGTGTCTCATAAATTTCACATTTCCCAGGGAATGTTGTTTTAGAATGTGATTTGTGAATTGATGCAAAGATGTGTCAGAAGGCATTGTAAATCAGGAAGGACTGACAGCAGCAAAGGAAATTATTCAGATCATTTGAGCCAGTTTATTTAGAAATAATTTCGGGCCATATATTAGAGAAAGGGGAATCATTGTGGCCTAAAGAAGGATGGCAAGGGCAAAAAACATCGCCCATGCGTGTGGGGCATGTTGGGATTGACGTCACATGAGTGCCAGGTCCTCCCCTGGAGCTCACACCCTGGACATCACTCATGCCTCCTCAGGGCCCTGGGTGCGTGTGGGAGGTGTCTCAGTTTACGGACAGGGACCGAGTGCGGAGAATTAAGTCAATAGGCCAAGGTCACAGGTATCCAAATGGGCTATCTCCGACGCTTCCAAGTTGGTCTGAGCACTAGCCCACCTTTGACAGGACAGCACTTACCTGTGCAAGAAATATTTGTGGATTGACCTCCAGAGACACCGGCCGGCGTGTGAGGGCCCCACACCATCGGCTCCCCGATGCATAATTGGCCTCCTTGGATGCGTGTGTGAATAACTCGGCAGCTAGAAGTTTTGAAGGATCATGTGCACTGTTACCCTGGGTGGGGGAAGCTCTAAGCAGCTCGTGATTCTTTAAGACGGTAGCCTTTTTCAAGATGTGGAGTGACAGTTTTTGAAGAAGGACAAAAGCAAACCATAGAAATTATTGTTTTCTAGGTCTCAAAATATCCAGTGCCCAGAAAGCTTCATCCCTTAGAAAAACCCCATGTCTTCTCTGTTTTCATGCATCTCGTGGAGGCTGATTACTTTGTGCTTGGTGTTGGCGCTTCCTATTTTCTTCCATTTAAGGAAAATTTTTTTTTTTGTACCTTTGTCTCTTCACATAAATAATATAAGAGCGTTCCTAAAAGCCCAGCGCCAGGCGCTTCTGGGTTGCACGTCTTCTTAAATTTCAGGGCTGCGTGGCAGCTTTCTGCCAAGCCTTATCTCTCACGCCAAGAAGAAGAGAGGGATCACAATGGCGGGCTTCCTTCTCATCTGTGTGTGCACGCAGAGCGAGGGAAGTTCAGACATCCCCAGCTTCAAATGGCAGCTTTCAAAGGCATTTAAAAAGTCCAGGGAAGAAAGGGAAACAAATCTTGAGCTATTACAAAGAGGTTTTTTTTTTTTTTTTAAAGCAAGACATGTTTATTAAGCGGACTTCATTCTCTCTCACATATTCAAAGACATCTGATTAAACCATCCTGGGGAAACTGACAAAGCTTTTGTCTGTCTGTGCAGGACAGATAAACCCTCTCTCGGAAGATTGTTATCACCTCCTAGGTTCTCGACCGGGGAGAAACCCACAGAGCGTCGTGGGAGGCGAACGTGCCAAACACAGGACTCCAGATCACAATGCACGTGATCCCTGTCCCGGACGGCAGGGATGCGGCCGTCGGGGGCCCAGAGCGGCTGGCGTGACTCAGGCTGCAGCTGGGGACCAGCCAGGGACACGGATAAAGAAACGGCCAGGAGGAAAACTTTCCAGAGACACTGTGTGCGGCCCCCAGGTCCCCGCCCCCCCTGGGCTGTCTGCTCGTGCCCCAGCCGTGCGTGCAGGATGATCGCTGGGCCCGGATTCTGATAAATGCACGGTTTCCCGCCAGTCGGCTGCGCGCCGCTGACCCAGCGAGCTTCCCCGAGCACGGTGAGGACATGCTCGATTTATGCAGGGCCCCTCCTCCAGACGGTGCAGCTCACGCCTACAGAGACCCGTCCTTCAGATTTCCCACAGGCTTCTCTTCTTGGTATTGCTGAACAGGTATTTTTGGGGGGAGGGAAAAGCAAGTAGAGAAAATACTCTTAATGGAAGTATTTCCCCGCTGCTGAGTGATTCACTGGTCTTGTTTCAAGTGGAATTACAGACTCACGTTTCTGTATCAATTGTTCCTGGCGTCCTGTTACCCACACTGTATCCTTCCCCCCATTATATTCCCTGATCCCTGCTTTACCTGCATCTTCCCTTCTACAGAGTATAAGTTGTGTGCCCTACATCCGCGTGTGCAAACCGAGCTCCTCAACATCCTGAAGGGATAGTGTTAGGAGAGGGCTCGGGGCGGGGGTGCTCAGGTATGAAGGTGGGACCCCCGTGAGGGTTAGTGCTCTTCTAGGTGACCCCAGAGAGCCCCCTTGCTCCTTCCCCTGCGTATGGCCACGGGGAAGGAAAGCTGCAGCTTGTGAAGGGGAAATTCCTATGTGTTAAGGAGGAGGAATAAGCACATGCAGTAAGTTTGCAATTCACAGAAAAGCTGTATTTTCAATCCTAGTGATGGAGTTGCTAAGGCATATTCTGAATACATGATTGGACGTCCCAGCACTGAAATGGGAGATGGAGAAGGCAGCCAAGGCTGTTCATTCTGTGCTGCTTCCCACCGGTATCCACGGCCCATAGCTTCCTTCTGTAGGGAAAACGGGGGTTCATGAGGCCAGTACCTTCCAGCAACCGAAATCCCCTATTTCTCCGGCTCCAATACACGCACAGCATTTTCTTCCAACCCCACGGACAAGCACGAGGCTGCACGTCGTTTCCCAGGGTTGGTAAGAAAGCCTGTGCATACGTGTAGGGTCAGGCGGTTCTGACCGCCAGGCTGGCGCCCGAAGGGGAAGGATGGGCACTGTGCTCAGGCGTTTGACTTCAGCTCACAGGCCAGAGGAGACCAACCAGACTCCCGGCCCACAGATGGACTTGTTTGTTGAGCATGAAGTTAACGCATCGCCTTTATTGCATTCGTTTCCAGCATTTACCACTCCAGATATTTTAATTCAAGTTTTAGGTTTCTAGCCTTTCTCGAGAAATGAAAAGATGTGGGGTTCCGGGGCCCAGGCGCCTCCAGGACCACATTCAGTGGGAGCAGAGTGGCTCTCCTCCTCGGGACTGGCCACCTGCAGAGAGCCCGGGCGTCAAGCACTGGTGTAACTGAGCACACGCGTGTTTCCTCGAGTGTGCGCGGCCTGTGCGGATCCGCCCGGCCGGATCCGTGTCTGAGTTTGCACCTGCTGTGGTAGCAGTGGGGGAAGTGAGGGGCTCGAAGCTGTCGGGGAGAACTCAGGAGCACCGTGCTGGAAGCAACACCAGGAGGATGTCGGGAAGGGGGAGTGCACACGGGGGGGTGGTTAGGACATTCGCTCAGTACCCCGGGGAGTCTACGCCTCGCAGCAAGGGAGTAGCGCGTGTGAAGGGCGAGCCCCGGGCTGGGCAGCTGCTGCGTTCTAACTCTGCGCCACGGACAGTGCGACTTTGGCTCTTTGTAAAAGGGGCACCTTTCCGAGGCAGGCAGTCAACTGTGCGTGTTTGCTGCCCCAGGCTGCTGGCTCCTCGAAGCTTGGTGCGTGTCTTCACTGTCACACGAGGATCAGTGGGTCATCATGACAGATGAGTGACCGCAGTTCCTTTGGCAAGAGCGTCCCGAGCGGCCCCGTGGAGCTTTTCCAGTGCGCTTCCTCCGGTTCCACCAGCTGTTCTCAACGGAGGGGAGGAGGGCGTGCACATCGGAGGAGCGGCGGTGTGTAGTCTGGGGAAAAGCTCGTGTAGTATTATTTTCATAATGCAAGCAACTGAAATTAAATTCAGAGACACGTCTCCTTACTGCCTGCCACCAGCGGGACACAGGGCTCCAACTCTTCCCCACAATGGTCCTACTAAGAGTCATGTTTGTGGAGTCCAAAGTCACGAAATTTTACTTCCAAAGGCTACTGCGCATCATCGTCTACTCCTCGGACCCATTGTGCTCAGTTGCTGTCTTCTCACTTGCCCGGGATAAAGTTGGGAAGCAGTGTCATCGTAGAACACATGATCCCGAGCACATCGCTGAGGGTGACGTCACCACGGCTAATAACCTTAGAGACAGTTCTCACCCCTATAACGGACACCTGTGAGCTTTTCTCAGCCCCGGGAGCAGACGCTGTGCGTGCACGTAATACCGTCTCATTGTTTCCTCTGCCTAGCACGAGCATCTTCTGCAAACCAGAGAGTGAAATTTAGTTAAACCAATGTGTCCTCGGGGGTCCCTTCCTACTCTTAGGAGGATAATAAAACTAAGAGTAGGGACGGAAACTGAAAGCAAAGACAGCGGATTTATAACGATGTGAAGAGGATGTCAGGCCCCTGGTGTTTTGTTGCTTTTATGACGGTTTATTCAATAAACAGTTAATTTGGGAGCTCGTGGTCAGCGCCCTGGTTTCGTGTAGGTAGTTGGTGGGGTCGGCGGCCAGGGGCGGGGATCTAGGACTGGTTCTGCTGGGAATGAATGAGTGGAAAAGCCATGAAACCTGAAAGAAATCAGTTGCATAGTGTGCCGGAGGGTGGTGAGCTCTCGTTGTGAGTGCAGGGTGGGTGGAGGTTCCACAGTGGTTTCCTTTTCTGCTCATAGATGATGTTTCCTTTTATAAATTTTTTTTTAAATTTTAATTTTTGTGTACTTAGGGTGTGCAACATGTTTTGATATATGAGTGCATTGTGGCATGATTATTACACCCAGCTAATTAACACCTCCATCACCTTGCGTGATTCACATTTTTATTCTTTCGTGGTGACAACCCTTGAGACCTACTCTGTTAGTAACTTTCAAGTACCTATAGTACTTTACTATTAACTACAGCCACCGTGCTGCACGTGAGACCCCGGGACTCATCCATCGTCAAACTGAGTTTGTGCCCTTTGACCACCATCTCCCCATTTCCCACCCCCAGCCCCCTGCAACCACTATTCTACTGTCCGTTTCTGTGGGTCCATTTTAGATTCTACAGATAAGTGAGAGCATGCAGCGTTTGTCTTTCTGTGTCTGACTGATGTCACTTAGCATAACGCTCTAGATGTCCACCCATGGAGTCAACTATTGCAAAATTTCCTTCTTTTGTACGGATGAATAATATATCACATTTCCTTTATCCATTCATCCATCAACGGACACTTAGGTTGTCCCCATGTCTAGGCTATTGTGAATGATGCTGCAATGGGCCGGGGAATGCAGATACCGTCTTTCAGGCACTCATTTCATCTCCTTTGCATATATGCCCAGAAGCAGGATTGCTGGATCATAGAGTAGTTCTATTTTTAGTATTTATTTATTTTTTTAAGATTCATTTATTTATTTTAGAGAGAGAGCGCTCGTGGGTGTACGTGCATGAGCGGAAGAAAAGGCAGAGGGAGAGAGTCTCCAGCAGACGCCCCTGCTGAACACGGAACCTGATGCAGGGCTCGATCTCACGACCCTGAGATCATGACCTGAGCCGAAATCAAGAGTCGGACGCTTCACGGACTGCGCCACTGGTGCGTCCCTTGTAGTTCTATTTTTAAGTAGACACGGGGAGGGAACTGGGACCAGCGTTCGGGTCTTGAAGGGGACCCGTGCCTGACTGCAGAGGTTTAAAGGGAAGAGACACCAGAGGAGGGTTAAGGCTGACAAGGAATATGATTGTAAAAGGGAGGAGGGAGAAGAGGGATGGGGTGGGGTCTTGGGGGAAGGTGAGGTGAAGAGGGGAAAGGAACAGCCCCTCCATGCCCAAGGAGTGTCCCTCTGCAGAGGGGGTCTGATGCGGAGGGAAGGGGCAGGATTGCTAGGTGCTGCCCCAGCTCCACAGGTGATGGGGGAGTGGTCCCCGCTGAGCCCCGAGGAGGAGCTCCGTCGTCCTGGGGGCAGGAGCGTGAACGGCCATGCCGGGAAGCAGGCGGGTTCTAGTCTAGTAGCTCCCTTTCTCAGGAAGGAAGGGAAAGAGGGTGTTGGAGGTTTGAGGGGAGAGGGAAAATTAAGTTGTCTCATAGGAGAGTGGGGCAGACAATCCTAACACGGGAAGAAAAAATGTCGTGAGAAACATGGGGACACATTTCACAGCGGGGCAGGGGATCAGTCACGGACACAGACGCGGGATGAGAGGCTGGAATCAGAGGTTTCTTCCCTATCACTTCCACTTTGCTCTGCGTGGTGGTGGGACCCACTTCCATTCATGCAAAACCAGGGAGGAGGATCCAGAGGAAGGAAGGAACGCGAAGCAAGTGGGTCCCAGCATCTCGATGACGTGGAGGATTTGGAAGGCCATGTCTGGCTCGACTGCAGTCAGGGGCAGAAGTGTTGTCCTGTGAGGGCTGGTCCCGAGTTCCTCCAACAGCCTGAGCCCCCTCGAGCCCCCACGAAGGCCGGCCCGCCCCTCTGCTTCCTCTTGGACCGTCACTGTGGAGGTGATGAGGGGATGATGCTTCAAACGTGACTTTTTCTGTGTTAAAGTGCGCCGTGGGTAGACTTGCAAACTCGTAATCTAAATCATTGAAAATGTCCTACCTTTTAATAAAATGCCAACAACAGATGGGGGCGTTGAGGTGGAGAAGCCCTGGCTGAAGAGGCTGCAGGGAGAGAGCATGGGGCTGACAGTGGGTACCCTGGGGTGGAGGGAGTCCCAGGGGTCAGGCTGAGTCAGAGAGAGAGAAGGAAGAGAACGGATCCCCAGCACAAGGGCAAGGTGAGGCCGGGCTGCAGGGCACAGCACACGCCCAGGGCACCAGGCCTTGCTGGAGGAGGCGGCCCTTTGGGATGCATGTGGCGGGGGCGGGGGACTTTCTGGTGGCCGCATTAAAGCTCAGCAGGCCACTTGGTACGATGGCGGTAATAGTGAGCTGGTGGTGGCTGGCGGCAGTTGGGGCTTTCTTGATCCAGGAGGTGAGTCCTGTAGTTCTTTCCAGAGTGGGATGGATGTGGTTATAAAGGCTCCCGCGGGGTACAGTGTGCACCAGGAGGTGGCGCCAGACGGGAGGGAGAATTGGGGCGAATTGCTTCCGTAGATGTCTGTGGAACTCATAGATTTGGTGGGTGGCCGAGAGCGGGGCGACCGGGTCACAGAAGCCATGGACACTTGGCGTCTGAGGGATTGGAAACGTGGGTGCCTTACAAAGGAAGGCGAGTAAATGGAGGTGTTGAAGCTTGGGGGCTGCAAATCCTGACTTCAGGTACAAACAAACGGGGTCTGCGGGGCTGGGCAACAGTGGGGTTGGAGACAGAACGCCCGAAAAACAAAGCGTGTGGTTGGATTTATACCCCCGCCAGGTGCTCCATGACCTGGGCCTCAGCCTTGTTGGTTCTTTCTTGACTGCTTGTGCACAGCCCCTGCGGCTCTCACTGCCGGAGGGGCTGCCCCAGAATCCACCCGGGCACACAGATTGGGGTCCTCATCAGGTAGGCCCGCCCGAGCAGGAATGACCCCCCTCCAGCTGATCCCCATGCTCCTGCTGCTGCCGGGCCACCCAGGCTCAGCGACCCCCTGGCCCTCCACGGGGGGCACATCCGACCCGCAGCCTCTCCCCCCCCCCCACCCCCAAGCCCGTTTCTTCCCGTGTCACCCATGCCGAGCTTGCCCGTCAAGGTCGGGGGCTTGTGGATCCTCTGACTCTGCTCCAGAGACGGGCGTTCTGAGCTCAGGAGTGGGCTCGGAGGGGTCTTGGGTGACTCGGTGGGTGTGATCCATGCACACACTCGGGGACCACTGCTCTGGGTTCTGCTCGCTGGCTCACACCCACTTCACCAAGCTCATCACATGCCCGGACTCGGGCGTGCGCTGATGAATTTCCATATACACACATTACATGTTCTAAATAATGAATTCTCATCTGAAGAGATCGTCAGAGTTTTAGAAAGAAAATATTTTTCATGGAGTGAAGATAGTTTGGAAGAAGATCAACATTCCTCCGGGACACTGAGATTAAGCAGAAAATTGAGACAAGGGATGAAGTATTATTTTCTCTTACTGTCAGCTCACCATCTTCTAAATCTCCCCCTGCCCGAAAACGCAGTTTAAGTGATCTTTTTCTTCAGGCCTTCTCGGCTTATAGCTTGAGCTTCAGCTCACACTGACTTTTGCAGCTGAATTATAAGGCTCCGGCAGCGGGGTTTAGCAAAGGCAGTGCAGGCACCCCCGAGCTCAGGAGGGTTGGAGCCGAGGCCGTGGGGGATCTCGATGTGCTGCCCAATCAGTAGGAACTGTGAGCCATTGAGCAGTCGTGAGCCGGGAACACTAGACCAAACCTCATTGTCCAAATTCCTCAATTTATGCAGCTTTTTCAGAGGCCAGAGTCCTGACGCTTCCAAATATCAAAAGGGCTCGATATCTCACGGAAGAAGTACTTAAGGAAAATTGGCCCCCGAATCACTGTGCTATTATTACCCTATGTTCTTATCACATAAAGGCTAAAGTGGAAGCGATTTCTAAGGGATGTTATAAAAAATCCTCTCAAGTTTATCAGGAGGTGAATTTAGCTTTTCTTTTTTTTTTGAGTGTGAGATAACATAAATGAAACCACTTTGAACTTGGCTTTTCTTTTTGGGTCGTATAGGCAAAGTTCTCTCCCCTTACAGACAGACTGTAACACTTGAGCAGCTAAGGAAAAGGATCTGGGGTGCGTGTCCCCTCGTGCATGGGCGCAGAGCCCCAGAGGGTCTTGGGGTCTGCTTCGGAAGGCGGGTAAGGGGGGACTGTGCAGCGGCACAGTGGTCTTCCTGCGGCTCAGGACCACGGGCCAGAGCAGACTCCATCTCCCTGTGCTCTGCACACACGCTCAGAGCTCGGAGGGAGGGACGGCTGGCAGAGCCTGAGGGCGCGTAGGGCAGGGAGACCGCTCCGTCTCACACTGTTACGATGGACATGGTTCCAAGCCCACAGAATGCAGGGCACCAAGAGTGACCCTTCTGTGGACCGTGGACTCTGGGCGGTGGTGGCGAGTCTGTGCGGGCTCATTGACCGTGACAAATGCACCATCTGGTGGGGACGTTGACAGGGGAGAGGCTATGCCTGTGCGGGGGTGGGATGTATCTGGGAAACCCTCTGTGCCTTCCTTTCAATTTTGCTGTGAACCTAAAACTGCTCCAAAAAACACAAATCTTAAGAAGAGAGAGAGCAAGAGAAAGCCCCTTATCCCCAGGCTGGGGCAGCAGAAGGATCAGAACACGACAAGGGAAGGGCCTCCGTCCATCCCGTGGCTGTTTCTGGATGCCTCGCTGCGTGTCGTTATGTGAAGACAGTATGTATGCTTCCCGGCGATTTGGAAGAGAAGATGATTTTTGAGAGTGTCTATTAAAGGGTTTGGAGGAAGTAAAGGTTTTCACTGCAGGAAAAGTCGAGAATTTATCTGTGGCATTCACAGAGAGCGCATGATGAGGGTAAATTACCCGGAGCCCGCACGACTTGCTTTGGGAGCCTCGTGGGGGAGGCGCGGCACATCCAGGAACCGTCCCTGCCCCGCTGCGCGGCTCCCTTTCTAAAAAATTGATTCCATTACCGAAGAAATAGCTGAGAGAAGGAAGTCCGCGACACAGGTTATATTTTCTGCAGAGGCTTTCAAAAGGCATTTGATAAAGTATCATATAGAAGGCTCCCATGAAAGTAAGGATTTATGAATTAGAGAAAAAAAGGAGTCACTTGAAAATGAGGTAGAGAAGAGACCAAGGAGCACGATCAGTCACTCTGACAGACAGTCGGGAAATAGAGCTCGGGGCTGCCCAGCAGAGCCGGCCCTGCACGCGCCCGCCGCCCCAGCCCTGTCTCCCGAGGAGGAAGTGCCTTGACCTCTCGGGAGTCTCCACCTGGCGGGCACGGGTCACTGAGGGGCGCCCAGGAGGATGGCTCCCAAAGCCCCGCTGCCTGGCCGAGGCCCTGGCCGCTGACTCAGTGTCACCCCGTCGGTCACGGACTCGCATGTTGGTCAGGCGTCTTCACTCCCCGATGTCCTAGATGTCCCTGCCAAGCGCAGCGGCTCCCCTCTCGCGGGCTTTGTCTAGAGCGCGGTCCCGGGAACGCTCTCCAAGCGCCCAGGGGGCTATTCAGGGAAAGCCAGTGGAGGGATGATAAAGTCGAGGTTTCCTCAGGGTAAGGGCAATTCCACAACATGGACAGCGTGCGCCCTGCGATACCGTAAATCCCTCCAATCATGGTCTAATGCTCCCCCTCCATGCACCCGCTTCCTCGCCCTCCTTCTGGCTCATAGGAGAGGAGCTGCCTCACTGAGCATCCCACGGGGATGCGGGAAGCCGGTCCTTCCTGGGCTTAGCAACAACAGCTCCCAGCGTCTGCAGGGAACAGCTACTGCACTTGTGTTTTGCACTTTTCCTCCCCAGAGAGAGTCACGGAAGGTAAAAGAACCTCTGCTCCATCCCCCAGAGCTGCCGAAGATGTCCACAAAGTCCTGTCCACGACCCTGGGGTTGTAGAGATCCCCGCCTCGTGCAAGTACTGCAGGCAGGAGATGGTCGGGCAGCACCATTTCTTGGCTGTGTTTGAACTTATCCTTCTAGGGGATTGTTTTTCTCCTTAATGCCCTGGAGGCCTGTGCAGGATTTCCCGGCACTCTCCCTGCAGTTATGACCTAGGGACAGATGGTCTGGAGACCCAGGATCTGCAGGGAAGCTCCAAACCAGAGAAGAGGCAGCACATTAGTGACTTACAAACATTTAAGGGATATATGTTTAGGCCAGAAACATCTTGGAAATGAAGAAGTAAAACAAGATAATTATTTGGGTAAATTGGGGTCAACCCATATCATTTTAACGTTACACATTTAGTTACAATAGAGTAAAAATATCTGTTCCTGCTGTAAAACCTCTTTTGTCCATCCTCCCACCCTCCTTCCCTCCCTCTGTCCTCCTCTCCTGTTCTTTGCCAGGATTTTCTTCTTAATATACCATAGAATTGACAGTGTATGTCTCTCTCTGGAGGACCAATCTTATGATGCACACCACCACTGATTAAACCGGTTTGAAGAAAACGTGCCCTTAAAAAGAGTATCTCTAGGCTGAGAACTAACCTATTTTAAGGGAACCAACCAACACCTCCAAGTAGATGGTCTTAAGATCCTACCCCAAACGTCTGGCTGCTTTTTCTACTATTTTGCTACAATTGTCAGGACATTTTACAGCTCCCCGATTAATCAAATTTGATGAGGGTTCCTCCAAAACGAGCATGCAGACTCAAACTGGTAGGAGGCATCTAGGTTATAAATCAGTACATTTATGCTGTTCATTTGGCTTTGTAGTTGGAAAATATGGGCTCACATCCTCACTCTCAAAGCCCCTTTCTGGGAGTCGTCCAGGATTCAGCTTTGACCTCCATTTGTAGAGGAATTCAAGGCTCTCCAGAGGTCCAGGGTCCCGAGGATGGCTGCCCACGGAGGCTGCATTCAGAAAGCAGAACTTTTCTATCTTGGGTGGGTGCTGTGCGCTTCAAGGATGTCTTGCTGACGTCCCTGCCCTGCCACAGGCTTCCAGAAGAGGACAAGGATCCTGACCGTCTTCACTGAAGCAAAGACCTTTGCTTCTCCTTTCATTTCCAGCTCCAGGTCACCAGTTTTTAATATGCCTTCAAAGCTTACTTGTGATGATTTCTCCATTTTGGAAAATCACTTATTTCTGTCCTATGTAAGGACAATTTGGGAACACACCCAGACAAACGCACAAATACACAAATGCACTCACACAGCGCACACAAATATGTGTGCACATGCATGCACATGCAATCAAGTGCGTGCAGTCAAATATGCATGCACACATGTGTGCACACAGACACATGTGTGCACACGTGAGCATATCTGGTTTCTCTTCCCTGCGCTTTTCTTGCACTGTGCTGGAGAGGAGATAAGATCTCGCCTCACTGGGCTGTGCTCTACTTAGAAAGCCTTATCTTATCCGATGCAATCACGAAACCATAAAATTAAAAGTCAGCCCCTGAGCGGCCCTCTGGTCTGGTGCCCGGGCCCAGGTCCGGGGGTGTCCACGGGAACGCCTCATCATCAGCAGCCTGCGACTCACCTGCTGATCTGTGGGTTTCTATGCAATTCAGTTCAGAAAACAAAACTGCTTTCCTTTGGTAAAAAAACCACATCTCTAAAAAAAACAAAAGCAACAGAGTTTGCCTTGAAACAAGCCATTCTTTGCTGGCAGACTGACTGGCTTTGGCCTTGGACGCCTTTCTTCTGTTTCTAGAGGTAGGGGCGTCGTCAAGCCCCCTTGTCCTTATTTGCCATGAGGAGAAAATGAAGTCCAGCGTTTGCTGAGCTCGAGCTCCTGGCCGCTGTGCCCAGAAACATCTGCAGAAGGTGCAGACTTTGCGGGGAACTCTGTCCTAGCTCACCCCACACGTTTTTCCACGCGTGGTAGTGCTGGGCCGAGCCCCTGAGGCTTTCATGACCTGTGCGCCACCCTCTTGGGAGCACGAGGAAGGAGAAATCTCTAGGAGGCTGGGTCCCGTCAGAGCCATCTCTGCGGCCTCTCAGTAGCTTCCTGGGTGCGGTGGTCAGGAGGACGCTCAGTGCGCATCTTCCCTGAGTCTGCAGGCGCCGAGGGGCCTGGCTCCCAGGCAGGAAGTGTGGCCTGAGTCCCCAGCGCTGGGACAGGCTGACGTGGGGCCCCGGGGCCTGCCGACGGCCACCAGGCTGCGGAGGAAGCCTGGGACCACCCCTCCCTCAGCAGTGACAGAAGTTTCAGGAAGGAGCCTGGCGGGGGCTTGGGGCGGTGAGCCTGGTGGGCCGTCCCCCGAGGAACTGTGGCTATGGGGCCGTGTTTCTGGGTTCGGGCATGGGTGCCTCCCTTTTCGCCCTGATCTCTTGCTCCCTGGCATGGCCCCTGGATGCTGGCCTGCTGGCCTCAGCTATGCACGCCATTCCAATCATGGACTTTTGGGTGTGCTACTTCGGATTTATGCCCATTTAGTGTGCGGCACAGTGACAATTATGCGTACCAGCAAACGTGTCCGAGAGACTTCGCCCCTCACTTCATCTGATTAAAACACTGAATGCTGTTCACGCACGCCTGGTTTTCCGACATTGCTGCCTACGTAGGATGGCGACCTTCAGCTCCTCACCCTCTGTGTAGCCCCCAGCGAGCAGGGACTTTATCCAGAGGGCGGTCTGGCCTCTACCCGTGGAAGCCCTGGGTAGTGCTGCGGGTACTCCGTGCGGGCCTAGCACTCAGCTGGCTGTCCGCCCGACCACAGCCTTCCCCGTGGCCCGGGGGCTGGGCGGTCTTTAGGGTAACCTGCCGTCGGCATACGCAGAGCATGATTAGCCGCGTCTAGGCAGAGGGCACGAAGGTACGGTTTACTTGGGGGCCACATAGACACAGCTCTAGTAGGTTCCATCAGGCGGAAACTTTCCCCTCACTCCATACTCTTAGGGTCTCCGTGCAGACTGGGCCTGAGCATTAACCCAAAGCAGGGGAAAAGCACACAGGGCCATTGAGTGTAAGTTGTAGGTGACGTGCAGACTTCACAAGCAATGAAGACCCAAGAAGAGGCAAACCTGAAGCTTTCCTACCAGACTGAACCAACAGAGGAAATTTTGGAAAAATAACTCAGTATACAAGGATGCTAAAGGAAGATGGGATTATTTAATTTAATTAGTTAATTTATTTTTTTAAAGATTTTATTTATTTATTTGACAGAGAGAGACAGCGAGAGAGAGAACACAAGCAGGGGGAGTGGGGGAGGGAGAAGCAGGCTTCCCGCTGAGCAGGGAACCTGGTGTGGGACTCGATCCCAGGACCCTGGGATCATGACCTGAGCCAAAGGCAGTCGCTTAACCGACTGAGCCACCCAGGCGCCCTAACAGGTAATTTTTAATGCTTCATCAAGGACATTCTTAAGTGAAATTAGCCTTGTTTTTTTGTGTTTTTTAAACTGTGAGTGCCTGGTGGTGTAGAGTATAATGATTGGCACAGTGTGGAGCTACTGCCCTAACTTTTCTCTACCATTGGTCTTGCACCATCGGTGCTGATGTCAACACAGTGAAAAAATAGTGAATAATGTCTTAGTGTTATGAAAATAGTCTTTTTTTTTTTTTTTTTTTTTTTGCGAGAGAGAGAATGAGAGACAGAGAGCATGAGAGGGAGGCGGGTCAGAGGGAGAAGCAGGCTTCCTGCAGAGCAGGGAGCCTGATGTGGGGCTTGATCCCGGGACCCTGGGATCATGACCGGAGCCGAAGGCAGACGCTTAACGACTGAGCCACCCAGGCGCCCCAAGATGGGATTATTTTAACAAGGTCTCTTTGCACAGAATTCTCTTGGCTTCAGCTCGTCCTTGGTGATGAGAACGTTACCTTCCCCTGGGCACAGGAGGACGTCCTCTATGGGGGGGGGTCTTTCATCCTGCTTCCAGGACAAGAAGGGGAGGGCAGAGCACCCTTCTTGGACCTGAGGTTTTTCAAGTGCCTTCAGCCAAATCATCTTCTCGCCTGAGTGGCATATCGTCAGTGGCATATTCTGCTTTCCTTCAGTGTGGTGGATGGTTTGGTCTACCTCGTCCAGACAGCTATCACAACACCCAAAAAATTCTTGAAAATATCACTAAAAGAGACAACAAAAAAATCAGGTGAGAGTATTTGAACCCATATAAACGTTTAGCACATGATAGTCGGCAGTGAACTTAAGAGGGTTCCATGTGATAAACTCTACGTGACAATAATAAGTCTGTAACGTGTCCTTCAAGCGTCTTTTCACCACCCATGCAGCTGGGACAGCGGCTGCTTCTCTCATCACTCTGGATGGACCTTTGGTTGTGGCACAGGCCATGTGCATGTGTGTGCGTGCATGTGTGTGCGTGCATGTGTGCATGTGTGTGCGTCATGCGTGTGCATGCGTGTGCACACGTGTGTGTGATGTTGTTCACTGGTAATTCCACTTTTTGAAATCAGCTCTTTTAGTGTGAGTTGTAGTTCGCCTCTTTGTGCACAGTTGCTCAGAGGTTAAGTTTTGAGCATGGAGCTTGTTCGCTCTTGTTGGAAAGAAGCTTACTTCCTCCCACCCAGGCTGCTGAGTCTGGCCTCTCCGTGTGCACAGCCTGCGGCTCCCTGCGCCCTCAGAGCCCTCCCGTCCTTCTTGCTTTGAAAGCCAGGTGATTCCGGTGAGAAGGGCCACTGGCAAGCCGGTGGTGGAGACAGATGGCTCCCCTTCTGCTCAGGAACATGGAGGTTTGCATTTCCTGGGGAACATCAGTAATATCAGTAAATGTTCCCCTGGCTGTGGCAGCCCGGGCTTTCACTCTTTACCTGCGCACAACCAGAGCTGTGGAGTCCAAGGTGCATTCACCAACCACACTGTGGTTGCTTGTTTCTTTCCCTCCCTGGCTTCAAAGGGAGCTGATCTGGTCTAGTACACAGAAGGCACCTGACTCATGTATTTTTAATGCATCAGTAAATGAAGTGATAAATTTAGGAATAAATGACCATTTACTCAAAAATAGTACTTATTAACTGTATTGTTATGTACCTGTGGCATTCCATCTGCCAGGGTGTTATGGGTTGAATCATGTTCCCCCAAATTCGTGTGTAGACATCCTAATGCCCAGGACCTGAAGGTGTGACTGTACTTGAAGATGGGGTCTTTAAAGAGGTGACTAAGGTCAGATGAGGTCACTAGGTGGACCCTAATCCAATCTGACTGGTGTTCTTATAAGAAGAGGATTATAGGACACAGACACAGGCAGAGGGACGACCACATGAGGACCCGGGGAGGGAACGGTGTCTGCACGCCCAGGAGAGAGGCCTCCGGAGACACCAGCCCTGCGCACGCCCACACCTCGGGCTCCCAGACTCCAGGATGGGGAGACAGTAAATGTCTATTGTTTTACCCCAGGCTGGGGTGCTTGCTACGGGGGCCCTATGACGCGGATACTCAGTCTGTGCTAAGCAGTTTAAACCTCCTACCCCATTTAATCCTTACTCTGCCATGTGAGGCAAGCACTTTGAAGCCTATAGCGCATCTGAGGAAGTTGAGTTAAGAGAGGTTAATCACCTTGGCCAAGGTCACACAGAATATATTTGACAAAAGGGAATTGGAGAGCGGGTAATCTCAATTCAGCTCATGTTCTTAGGCCACCGTGTCTCACCTTCCCTTCTATACAAAGCAGTGTCTGAGCTATGTAAGATGACCAACACATGAGCTCACTTCTTCCCATGATGCAGGAATGACCTCCATCCTGTTTTGTTTGATGCAACATTTATTGAATGTTTACTGTTTACTGAGCAGCATGCTATGTGTTGGGGATTCAAAGTTGAGGAACATAGAAGCCCAGCTTCAAGGTGCTCCCACTCTGGCAAAGAGACAGGTCGGCACACAAAAGTGAAATACTGTACCATCCACACAATAAGTTTACACTCGTTCATTCCTACAGTGATTACTGAGTGTGTGCTATTTGCCAAGATCTGTATTAGTCTCTGTAGACACAAAGGCGATATGGTCCTGATCCTCATGGGACCCACAGGGACATAGAGCCTCACTCACGTTGTGAAATATGGCACTTAACATGATACAATTATTTACAAAGTGGGCATACACAGGAGAGAGTGGATTTCCACTGCGATGGAGGGGAGCAGAAAAGTTTTATAGGAGAAGTAACATGTTGCATCTCAGAAAATAGATCTCTCACACAAGGTAGAAAAAGCAGAAAAGCTTTCCGGGTAGAGAGTGAGCTGGGAGCAAAGGCACGGAGGTCTGAAGTAGCAATGTCCTAAGGAAACCATAGTTTTGAATATGGGATATCTGGTTGAGTGCAGGCAGCGAGAGCAGGAAGGCTGGAGAGGTAGGACTGTGGAGAGGCCTCTGGGGGATGTCGCGATGGGATAATGCATATTCTCGGCTGGGCGGGAACATGAATTTTTCCAACAGGGTGGTGATCAGCTGTCCGGCTTAAAAAATGGTGGCAGCATGGCAGGTGGATTGAAAGATTGGGATTCAAATGTAGGTTTAATTGTGGAGTAACCAAAGCTAGAGATGAGGAAGGTAGAAGGAAGAAGTACTAATGAAAGGAAGAGAGGAAGTGACTCCAAGAAAACCCGGCCAGTAGGTAGATAGGGAAGAAGAAATAGGATGAGTTTGTGAATACGCCCAGACTTGTTGCTTGGGTCATTAAGCCAGTTAGAGATGCTGGAAGGAATAGATTTGGGGCAGGGCACTGTGTTAGCAATGCCTCTGGCTATAGGGCCTAGAGGATATTTACTGTATCTACTTAGTAACCAAAACTTAGTTTTACTTAGTAAGTACTTAGTAACTTAGTAAGTAGAAGTGCGGCATGGTCCCAGACTTAGAGGTCGCTGGCTCCCTTCTTCCCCTGCTGGCCTTTGTTTTGATGTTTTCACCTCATGGTTATAAACTGGCTTGCTGCCGCTCCGGACATCACGTCCATGTCAAAGCAGGGCGACGGGAAAGGGATAGCCTCAGCAAGCTCGCCCCTTGCATCTTCCTCATTGTCAGGGAAGCCAAGTCTTCCTAAGAAGAACCTCAGCGGGTTCTGCCTTCTGTGTGAGTGGCTGGAACTTGGCCACCAGCTGCCCCTTTCCCATTCGTGGGAGGCTGTGTCTGAGTCCGGAGCTGGGGTTGTCCTGACTGGCTGAGAGCCTATGGGATTCATCACCCAGAGTGAGCACACACGGCCACCCCAAATGAGTGACAGCCTGGGGGCTGGGTGGTGAGGGGGAGAGGCGGGGAGACTTGGGGACAGATATTTGCCTCGGGACTTTGTTCTATGTTGAAGCGGAGGCAGGAGTCTGCCTATGGTCAGAGGGGCGGGTGGAGGCGGTGTGCAACAATCGGGAGAAGAAATCATGAGGACAGCGAACACAAGCCCCAGGGTGGGATGGCAGTGAAGTGCCCCCCTCCCAGTCTCCCCCCGACCCTATGATAGGAGCAGTCAGCAGTGTGTGGAGCTCGGCTGGGCGCAGAAACTTCAGGTGCAGGACCAGAAACGCTGTGTCCCAGGGACAAGGCTTTTGCCCTCGGGACAGTGTCCCATCGTGTCAGTCTGCACAGCTGGGCAGGAGATGACGTCTTAGACGCTAAGGCGGCGGGAAGCCAGGGGCAAGCCAGGGTGGGGGGGCCCGCGGGAAGGTGAGGTGGGGCCACGCGGGGCAGGGACGGATGCGGGGCCGCCGCGGGGAGGCAGGGGCACGCGGTCCCCGGGCTTCCAGCAGCGCGCACCTGTGCCGGTGAGCTCGGGCCAGGCCTGCTGTGGGGACCCGCGTCCTGTCCGCATGGAGGCCGCAGCGCAGGACGGGTGACACGGGCGGTGCCAGTGACAGGGACCAGGAGCATGTTCGGGGACAGGGCAGGAGGTCCCGTCGGAGTGAGGGGCGTCGGGGCGCGCAGGTGCGGGGGCGGGACCGCCCACAGCCCGGGAGGCAGGCTGAGCTGTTGGCATCTCCCTGCGATTTTTACTCCGGAAATGGTGGGTCCTTTCCTGCGTTCGCAGCCGCTTTTCAAGTTCTGGACTGTTCTCCGCATGGGTATGCGGGGGCTCCTCGCATCCTTGTGCTCCGCCTCCTCCTCCAAGACCTGATCCCCATGTCAGGTCGCACCTCTGCACTCCGGGTCCCTTGGCTTCCGTCTTTAAACGTGCCCCAGATATCCGCACGTATTTCTCAAAGTGAGTTGTCCTGATTCGATTTTTTTTTTTCTGAACAAATCTCTCGTAATTGAGTAAGACCACTGCTTTTCAAACCAGGGCGATTGGTGCAGCTCCTGATTCACCTGCCCCCACGTCCTGACATGCATTTGGGGTCCCCGAGCCCAACTCCGTTCCCCTGCTATGAGGTTTCTGTGGCTTGTTCTTAATGGCTGAACCCTCCGTCTATAAGGTAGGATGATTGTTCCTTTAAAATTTTACAGTTTTCTCCTCCTGTTTGTGTGCTCCCCAAAGTGGGGCCGTCACAGTGACCTCTTCAGCGAGCCCAGCCTGGTGTGGCCTTTCGTTTGAGTCTTGCAGGTCACTCTGTCACCCCTGCCGGACCCTGAACAGTTTCCCAGACCTCTCCGCTCTCAGGCCCCTCCTCTGAAGATGGGGATCAAATAATACCTAGCTCACTTTTCTTTTGAGGTTCAAGGAAGTCACCCATGTAAAGCATTTAAGCCGAGAGCTCGGAAGGCCCCCTATAAATATGAACTTTTATTAAGCAAATAATAATTGTGACTATGTATGCAAAGTGATGGGGTAAATTTAGGAAACAAAATAGAGTTTTTTTCCTCTTACCATCTGTGATTTTTTTTTTTTAAAGGCCACTGCTTTTCTTTTCCATTTTCCTGGTAGACTATATTTTAGAGCAGTTCTAGGTTGACAGCAAAATTGAGGGGAAGGTACAGAGATCTCCCACGTACCCTCTGTCCTCCCACAGACTCCCCACCATCAGCACTCCCATCAAAGCCGATCATTTGTCACAACTGATGAACCTACGGGGACCCGTCGTCATCACCCCAGAGTCCATAATTTACATCAGGGTCACTCTCTGTGATGCACATTCTATGGGTCTGGACAAATGTGTAATGACACGCATCTACCATCACGGTGTCATACAGAGTACTTTCACTGCCCTAAAAACTGTCAGCTCTGCTCTCCCCCTGCTGCACCCCTGGCTTCGGACATTTAATGCTCTGGGGTGTGGACGCGTCCTCTGTCTCCCGGGTCCTGTGTGGTGCTCCGTTCTTCCTTCTGTGGGCGCTGATAGCTTGGGTCTGGCAGGTGGGTGGAGAGATGTGTACGTGGGACTCCCCACGTCCTCCAACGGGCTGACCGCCCACTGTCTGCTAGAACTTAGGTGATGCATTTTGACAATATGGTTTGTTGAGTTGTGTCACCTTCCTTTGGGGCCTGGAATCAACACTCCAGGTAGCAATTCAAACAATTGACTAACAGCATCCTTGGCGCTCGTGAGCCTGGCAGGTGATGGCTACACTCTTGGCCTCAAGCTGGGAAAATGCTCATGAAATCATGTGAAGCCCCATGTTAAATCTTAAGAGAATTTCTGGAGTTTCTAGAAATCTAGTTTCTATTTTTATGAGAGTGATACTCTTCAAAATCGGAGACCCCAGCCTAGGGGCTGCTATGCTTGGTGGGCAGGCACCCTCACACATTCTCGCTGCTGAAGCTTAAGAGTTGAACTTTAAATATCATTATGTGCCACGGCTGTCCACTTCCCAGAACTTGTGCGTCCCTTTCTCGCCTCAGACCTTCATGATTATGTTTCAATTCAAAGTCAGATTTAAAGTAGTTTCTCTCTCCCTTGCATCTTTCAGTTTTTACTCTTTTTTCTCTTCCATTTTGAAAATTTTGAAAAAGGTAATATGGGGGTGAGGATAAATTCAAGAATGCTGATACAACTTTTAAGGGTCTTTGGAAATAGAAATTTGAGAGGGTGGAGAATAAATAAATATGTAAGTAATAGCTGAGGTTTTCAGGAGCAAAGTATAACAAGACTCTTCTAGGTCAAATACACTGTAACACAGCTTTTGACTAGAATGAATACATTGTTTACAGAATAATTTGCTACCCATTGATACCCCAAATTTTTCTCCTAAAATAAAAAATGTTAGCTGGTTATTTGGATTTATTTTTAAATAATGACTATAATTTTTTTGAGTATTTTATGACATGCTACTGTGTTAAATGTTTTCTCTACATTATCTTGTGGAAGTGAGAATACTTTCCATGTTATTATTATTTTTAAAGTTTTAATTAAGTTTACTTTGCAGATGAAGACACTGAGACACAAAGGGATGAACTAATTCACCTACAATCACACGGAAATGAGGAGTTAGAGCATCAACCCAGGTATCTTTGTCCCTAAGGGTGGCTCTGCCCCTCAGGGGACGTTTGGCAATGTCTGGGGGCATTTTGGTTGCCACAGCTCAGCAGGAGTGGGTACCCCTGGCACCTAGGGGGTAGGGGCCAGGGATGCTGCTCCACACCCTCCACTACCCAGGGAGTGATCCTGTCTCAAATGTCAGCAGTAGAGTCAAGGATGGAAAGCTGGCCCAAAAGCCTAGTGCAAGCCTTTTGTCTTTTAGCATGAAGAAGCAACAACAGAAGAAGTGGTGTTGTCAATAACGGATGGGCCCAGAACCAAAGGGCCAGTGCAGAACACAGCATGAGGTGGGGGCAGGGGGGACATGGTCAGCTGCTATCTCCCTGGGGACGCTGAACATCAATGTCCACCTTTGGAGTCTAGGAAGCAGTAAGGGAGAAAATGGAAAGCCAAGGAAGCTTCACCCCTATCCGAGACCACAGATAGGTCCCTCCCCTTGACATGTGAGATGAAAGGGGCTCTTCTTTTTGTTTAGGCGGGCTTGGGATATTTTTGTTCTGTGCCGCAAAAAATCCTGATATACCGGAGAAAGTTCTTTGGCTAGAAATCTTTTGAGAAAGTGTTAAAATGCATTTTTTAAACTTTAGTCAAAATAGAATAAAATTTTCTTAATCTTATGAGTCAATATCCAAATGAGAGGGCTTTCTTATTCTTATTTCTTAGACTCTGTCAGATGGATCTCCTTCCAAAGGCTGAGGGGAGTGGGTCTTTAGTCAGCCAGGCTGTGGACCACTAGAATCGATTTCTTGAGGACCCCAGAAGTTGTTGCTCAGTGAGTGAATAAGAAACACAGGATCATCACATTGCTGACTCGAGAGCCACTTCCTTCAGGAAAAAAAGATCATGTCCCAGCTCTGGAACAGCTATCAAGTTATGTTTTCCGAAGCCAGAATTTAACACAATCCAGTCCCATGTTGTGTTGCTGGAGAGGCCGTTGGTGCCTGAGGGGGGAAGGGAAGTCAGAAGAAGGTCTTGGTTTCAGCCCCGTGGCGGTGTTACTCATTCTAGGCCAGTGGCCCCGAGAGTTTGAGGAATCTAAATTCAACCAGGAGAAAAAGGACCGTTCACCAAACATGGGGCGGGAGGATCCCCCACGCACAGTATCTTTTCTTTCAGAGAACATCTGGGATTTGTTCTGCAGCTCACAGTTGAGGGCTTGTCTTTCTTGTGCATCAGACATACTAGAATCTTCTTATTCTCCATTTTCCCTCTGGCATCCTAATCCCCATTTCAGGATGGTTCTCCCTGTAGAGTGGCACAGTTCAGCCCCTCGGTTGTCCACGGTGCTTTGGCTCTTCTTCTAATGGCAAGTCAAAGGCAATTTATAAACCAGTCCAGGTACTCCTTAATATCCTGAACAAACCTAAGACCTACAAACAGTGTTCCAGGTACAAGCCCGTTTAATTGATTTCTTAACTCTTGGATGGTAAATACTTTCATTAACTTTTTTCTTTACCACCTGAAGTTGGTAGCATTTTCCCAGTATGATGAGACCCATCCCTTTCTATGTGTTGGCTAATAAAATCCACCACCCTTTTGTGAGGTGAGCAGCAATCAGGATCCTTTGAAATCTTCTTTTTAAAAAGATTTTATTTATTTATTTATTTATTAGAGAGAAAGAGCGAGCAAGTGTGCAAGTGGTGGGAGGGGCAGAGAGAGAGAGGGAGAAGCAGGCTTTCCACTGAGCAGGAAGCTGGATGCTGCTCGATCCCAGGACCCTGAGATCCTGAACTGAGCTGAAGGCAGACACTTCACCAACTGAGCCACCCAGGTGCCCCAGGGACCTTGAAATCTAAAACCATAGTTAGAGTTGGTGTAATGAACAGATGCAAGGCTGCTGGGAGACTACAGTAGGCAGGGGCTTGGGCGCTCATGATGAGCTCCGTAATTCCCATAGTTCGGCCCCCAGGTCCCTCCTGGGCACTGAACCTCTTCCCCTTAGTTTAAGAGAGTGGGGATCCGGTAGCCCACCTGGCATAGCTCACATTGTTCCAGAGCCAACTTCCCAGGTGGCTTGAGACTGTCTTGACCAGGGTTCCTGTCTGTGTAATTATTATTATTATTATTTTTAAAGATTTTATTTACTTATTTGAGACAGAGAGAATGGGAGAGACAGAGAGCACATGAGAGGGGGGAGGGTCAGAGGCAGAAGCAGGCTCCCTGCTGAGCAGGGAGCCCGATGCGGGACTCGATCCTGGGACTCCAGGATCATGACCTGAGCCGAAGGCAGTCACTTAACCAACTGAGCCACCCAGGCGCCCTGTCTGTGTAATTATTAACACCCTCCCTTCTTAAGCCAAAATGTGCAGTTTGCATGAGAAATCATATGGTCACCTGAGCTTGTGCTGCCCAAGCTGAGTTTAGCACACTAGTAATGTATTGTACAATCCCGAAGAGCTGGTTGAGAAACAGAGTAAAAGCAGCAAAACACTGTTCTACCCACCCATGCCCACCTCTCCTGGACCTGTTGCTCTTCAATGTAGGAAGAGCCTAAGGCAGGACTGAGATGTTTTCTTTGGCCACCGTCATATTGGTATAGTCCCATCACCCGTGAGATTTAGATCAATAAAACCCAGAGACGTTTTGCTGCGGTGAATACCCATTTTAGAGGTTTGCGAGAGCAGAGGAAATTAAATCCCCCTTGGGCTGTATTTCAAAATGTGAGGAACTCGATTATGAAGGAATGTGCCAGACTGTCGTCATGTTGAAACATCTCCAAGCCAGGTAAGTGCCGCGTAGCCAAAGCTTCATGAGAAGCGCCACGGCATGAATACATAAAAATACACGAAAATCCCAGCACAGTGGCACATCTCTGACAGGTCAGGGAAACGCTCTTAGGCGGTGAGTGAAATCTCATGGGAGGGTCATAAATCCTGTGCAACAAATTATACACTAACAGGTTCTTAGAGGAATTCAAATAAATCCTCACAACCGCTTAGCAGGTAATCTCCAGATCAGATTCCCATTTTTCTTAAGAGCAAAATAATATATGGCTTCTTATACTCTCCTAGTGAAATGCTATATATCAAAGATATGAATTTAGTCGAAATATTGATCTTAAGCCAAAGCGAAACTAAGGGAAAGTTTAATGCGCTTCACCACCAAGGAGAGAGCCAGGGAAGTGTGCATAAAATGTGTGTCATGTAGGGAAGCATCCAGGAGGAGAGCCACGGAAAAATCCAGAAGCATGAGGTCCTCCTGAGAGTGTGGAGTAAGGGAGGACATGCAGATCTGGCTGCACAGCTTGGCTCCCGCGAGCACGTTGTCATGGAGATTTGCCCTTGCAATTAGAGGACATGAGATCGATCACAAAAAGGGGAAATATCTTAATGTTGGGTGAATCATTTTAAATGTTGTATTGCCAGCCACACAAAGCAACAGCCTCAGAGCCGCTTTTGGTGTGTTTTGGGGGAGCCACTGCCTCAGAGGTGACATGGAGGAACAGGTGAGCAGGACACCCCTGGGGGAGTCCTGGGGGGTGGGGACGTGAGCAGCCCCCCCCCCCAGTCTTGAGATGAACGCAGCTTCCGTCAGTGGAAAATGCACATCCTCCTCCTCTCCCTTCTTCAATGAGAGAAACTCGGGACAAGCATAATAAGGAAAATTATCTTCCTTTTCCATCGCAGTTTGCCAAAGTGAATCAACCCTTGCTAAATCTCCTCAGAGGAACCGGGAGCCTCGTGGGTTGCAGGGCAAAGAGTTGTAAAATAAAAAAATGCTTTTGAACAAAAATGCCTTTATTTTCTCTTAACGAAAGACTCTCATAAAGTCATCTGTCATTCAATTAACTGTGTGTTGTCCAGAATGTAGGAGCGAGCGAGGTTTCTGAGGAAGGCAAGCAGGAACCCTTACCAGAGAAGCTATCCTGCTGCGTTCATCTCCAATGTACACCTGAGCGGGGTGGCCGTAATTTTTACTTCTAATGTCTGAAGCATGCCAGGTGACACTGCCCTGGCCTGTCCTTTGGCTTGCATTGCTGAATGTGACTTATCAGACACCAGCAGCCAACATCTTAGGTAAACCAAAGTAGTTTTTCTAAATAGGCTATTACTTATTTATTCGGGGGATTTATAAAAATGTGGCCGTCGTGTGGAGCCTCTGGGTACATGAATAATGCAAGAGTATAAAACATTAAGAAACACAAACAAACAAAAGCCAGACGTGTAGCTCTATTTCTCTCCACAGACAGAAACCACTTTTTTGATCAATACATTGAATTACAAAGAGAGATTGCTAAAAAATGCAAACGGGCATTTAATAGGACATAAAAGATTTAGCCGCCAAACAAATGCTTTCCTGCCATCTTGCACACGCGGGGCTGTGGCCAAGTCCTGGGAGGGCAGGCCACTGTTGGAACAGGCACCAGAGTGGGTGATGGGGTCTCTGTGCGGGAGGGGCATGGGGGGGTCAGCGGGCGGATGGCGGGTTTTCCAGACGGGGTGGTGACCCAGTGCTGTCTACCTCACCTTGTCTGCACCTTGGGTCTTGAGCTCTGGTCCCTCTGGGGCTTGTCCCGTCCGGGTCAGGCTCTGTGATGTGTCGGGAGCTGAGTCTGTCCCTCAGGCTGGCATTTCTGGGCACATGCTCACTGCAGACGGGTCTGTTGCTGTGTCCCTTTCTCGCTCGGATGTTCACCTCCAGGCCTGTGTGGTCAGCACCACCTGTCCCCTGATCGCTCAGAGCTTCCCTGAGCACCTGCCCAGCTTCTGTCTCAAAACTTAACCCTTCCACTGAGCAACCAGGCGCCTTGGCTATTCCCCAGGCCTAGAGGAAGGTGGGAATTCGGCCCGAAGAGGGGCAGAGGTGGGAGGGAGAGAAACAACACTTGTCATGGGGTAGGGACGGGAATGTAGTGGCCGAGACCTAAATTCAAAAGAGAAATTGTTCAAATGAAAGCCAACCACACAAATGGTGTGTGTATTCAGGAGCAAGAGGGATTTCATTAAACATAGAAAGCCCTGTGGGCCACTCATTAGTATGTTTTTTTAAAAGATTTTATTTATTTATTTGACACAGAGAGAGAGAGATAGCAAGACAGAGAGAGCACAAGCAGGGGGAGCTGCAGAGGGAGAGGGAGAAGCAGGCTCCCCGCCAAGCAGGGAGCCTGATGTGGGACTCGATCCCAGGACCCCGGGATCATGACCTGAGCTGAAGGCAGACGCTTAACGACTGAGCCCCCCAGGCGCCCCTCATTAGTATGTTTAATGATATTCTTCAGCGTGGTTAAAACAAAATCAATATCGGGCTGGCATCTGGGAGCATTGTGGTGAAAGTAGCCTTTGTCTCTATCGAGAAGGCTGGGTTTCCATGCCCCAAATTGCCCAGGACTCTCAGAGAAAGGGGGACTATACCAGGCTGACAGGAGTCTAGGGTTCAAGGTGACAGTTTCAGCCTCAGTGTTCTGCTTTTTTCCTCTTTCTCATAAAATGAGCCCCAAATACAAAAGTATGGAAAAATATCTAAGATCACTGGAAAGTAGAGAAGGATGTTCTCAAAAAAGCCAGTTACTTTCAACGTGTCTGGAGAATCTGAGACAAGAGATTGCATGGTGAGTGAAGACGGGGAAAGGGTCCACTGAGGAGTTTAGAAGGCAGTTTCCCATAGGGAGCCTAGAACCTTCCACCCCCAGGCTCAGAGCTGCAGGGATGAGGGCGGGGCCGGGGGAAGGTGCGGAGCGCAGGGTGGCCTTCACAACCCGTAGCCCAACACCGCTGAGCAGTATCGCCATGCAGTACACTGGGCTGGGCCAAGGGCTTTACAGACAGACAGAGAAAAAACCCAGAGAACTCGGTGCCAGCTCACATGAGGGCAGATGTCTGGAAGATTCTACCGCAGAGGGTCTGAGTCTCATGCCCAGCCTTCCTGTGACCTCTCTGGTTTTTCTGGCTGACGGCCACGGGTCTGTCCGGCGACACACATCTAGGGAGCTCATTGCCAGGAGTTGGAGAAGAATCAAATTTTAGTGCAAATATAAATATTATTAAAAGAAAAGAAAGAGGTTACTGCGACAGATTGATGATAGCCATCTGGGCCAAGGACCGGATTATTCCCATGGCATTTCCAAGTGTGTTTGGGAGGCGGGTAATAAGACCACCGAATTTTGTACCCAGAGCAGTTACTCTGAAAGCAGGTCGATATTCTTGATGGGGTAGAGAATGGGGTCTTAAACACCCTTTACCTATTTGTAGGATAAAAGCAAGTTTTATTAAATTCCGAATAACATTAGGCTGGGGGAAAAGTGTAAGAATTAACAGCAAGAAGGCATTAAACAGAAAAACTGAAATCATAATCATGATATACCTGCTATGTTCATTTTCATGATATTAAAGACAAAATCTCTCCTATCGAGTAAGAAACACAATGTATTATTTACAAAGAGATCTAAGAAGACAGGACACACAAAAGATAAAAATTGAAGGATTAGCAAATATATACTAAGCACAGGTGTGTAAAATAATGCATTGTTAGAGGAAGCTGGGAAAAGTAGGGTTCAAGGCAAAACCCTCATCCTCTCCGATGGAAATAGAATATTTATGAATATTTGTTTAATAAATACTATGGTATCAACAATAACTGTTAAAAATTTAAACTATCATCATAATGAAAGGCGTCTTCTTCTGACAGAGCTCAAGAATAAACCATGGAAATTAAAAATAAAAACAAGGGGGGGCGCCTGGGTGGCTCAGTCGTTAAGCGTCTGCCTTCGGCTCAGGTCATGATCCCAGGGTCCTGGGATCGAGCCCCGCATCAGGTTCCCTGCTCAGTGGGAAGCCTGCTTCTCCCTCTCCCACTCCCCCTGTTTGTGTTCTCTCTCTCGCTGTGTCTCTCTCTGTCAAATAAATAAATAAAATCTTAAAAAAAAATAAATAAATAAAAACAAGGTGGTATAATTATTAGGCTCTATTCAAAACAGTATGCATTGTAAAGAGAATGCACTTTCCTTCCAAGTGCTTTTGGAATATAAACAAAAGTTGGACTCAAAGAAAACCCAAATAAAGACCCCAAAGTGGGAGTTGTATTCAGAAAACATTCCTTAGCCACAACAAAAGTAACAATTAACCAAAAAAAGGAATTGGTTTGGATACTTTTGAAAAAAAAATCCATCTCTTGATTCAGTGAGAAAATAGCAATTGTAATTATATACAGGGTAGGAACTAAGTATAATAATATTATGTTTCAAGCACATGTTATTCAGCAAAAGTTGAGTTCCAGAGAAAGCTCATATTTAGAAATCCTTTTACTATGAAACTAAAAAGAATATATAAGAATTCTAAGAATATATAAGAATAAATTAAGTGGGTTTTTTTTTCTATGAGAAGCAAACAAATAATGCTAGGAGAAATGAATAAGCAAATATAGTCTCAGCACTTAAATTTATTAGAAGTCAGAAATGGACGGAATTAATAGAGGATCCCAATAGATGATTTTTGGGAAACAGTCGAAAAGGTACACATGTAAACATAAAGTAGAAACAATGTCAGAGGCGAGGCAAGCAGGATCATAATTTTGGAATACTGCTTTAGACTTTTCTAACAATTGTCCCTCTGTGCAGAGAGGAGGTAAAAATAGAAACTAATTTCTGAGCAAGTCTAGGAGATGGGTGAAGATTCGTACAGATGTCCCAGTGCACGTCCCCCTCCTCCCCTCGGCACCGGTGTGCTTGGAAGTACGGAATGTGGGGGGGGAGGCTGACAATGGAGAACAAGGACTCACAGATCATCGCTGAATAACTGCCCCAACACTGCTTCCAAAGATACTCCCCAGACCTACAGAAATGTATGACGCTGACCCAGTGCAAGGGTCCGGGTGGGCTTGCTGCTTCGGAGACTGTGCCTCCCTGCCGCTTCCCCTGAGCCCCTCTGAGGTCCTTCCCTGAGCTCTCAGGAGGGCTGGTGCCTGAGTTTTCAGGAAGGGCTACATGTTTTGGGATTTTGCTTTGTTTCGCCACAGGCATCCTCCTGATTAAAACTAGTAAATCTCACCTGTTCACATGACAGTGACAGTTGGGTTGTAGGTTTTGCTCCGGGAAACCGAAGCTAGTACGGGGTGGAAGTACAGCAGTACAGTGTGTGGAAGAGAAGGGGGAGGTCAACGCTGTCCCTTCAGCGGCCAGTCATTACCGTCCCTGGATGTGCTTTCATTTTGCTCTGATGGACCTCTGGTTCTTGATTAAAGATGATCTTTCTCCAGATTCTTCCCCACTGCTGGAGGAAGGACCACTGTCTTCTTAGTTCCTCTCTTGTGACTTGAAGACCTCTCTCCGTCTCTCCTTCCTAGAACTTCCAGCTCTGAATATCAGCCATTAGATTGCATCTCCCCTACAGAGTTTTGTCATGCTCTTGTTTCTTGGCAGTTCTGGACTCCCACTGCAACCCTTTCCAAGACCACTGCCCATATGATGTACATGAAGGAGATGTTCGGTGGCTGGAGCTCCCTGGTGATCTTGTCCTCTGCTGTGCATTGGCGGCCCACTCCCTCCACCACCACTATGTGCCATGCCTGTCCCTCAGACAAGCCACTCCTGATGCCCCAGCTCCCTGCATCCAGAACCCTCCACCACGATCCTTCCATCTCCAGCGTCTCCAGCTCTCCGGCTCTACTAGTCTTTTTATCTTTAAACATACCATATGATCAATTGTTTATTATGCTTATGTTTTGTTTTTCCTTTTCCTCCTGCTAGAATGTAAGCTCCACATGGCCAGGACCAGTGATCTGCGACTGAATCCCCAGGACCCAGAAGTGCTCTTTGCACACGAGAGGCTTTCAGTATCTATTTGTTTAATGAGCCAGTGAAGAAGACTGTGTCTTTGAAAGGACACCCCTCTGTGGCCCATGGAGGCCACAGCTGTTATGAGAAAGTGTGTGGCATGTTAGTACATGGAGTGCAATGCCATTTTTGTCTGCATGAAAAAAATGTATTTCATATCCATCATGATTCCTGTAGAAAAATGTCTGCAAGGTAGGAATATTCAGAGTGGTTTTCTCTCATTGGTGGGAACATGGGCAGCCTTTAAATTTTCCCAGATTTGTTTATTTCCTTATTTATTTATGCAACGAGCATAAAGGCAATAAAACTAAACTAACCTAATGCCCTCTTCAGGAAGAGTGCCAATTCAGGGAATGCTGTCTTTGTGGATATGAGTCCAGAGCTGTGCGTCCTACACCGGGCTGCCTTAGGACCTCTTGGGGCACAGTTTTCCCAGAATATCTCAGGGAATTGGGCTCTGAGAAGCTCTATTTAAAATAATTGTCAAGGGAGTTTTCATACAACCCATCATCTCCAAAGAAAGTATTCAGGAGAAGATTTCGAGGCAAGATCTGTGTAGGCATCACATGGTACCTCAATATTCCCCCTTTCCACAGCATATTCTCACTTTGGGGTCAATTTATGTAAAACCCAAAGCACAGGGAAAGGTCTGTTTTCTCGAGAACCCATTGGAACCCATAGTGGGTGCTGCTCACTGAATGTGTACCCACATCTTACCTTGTATTCTTCTCTATCATTCATGCAACATGCTTTATCTTCAATAGCTTGTGGACACTTGTCTTTGTCGCCCAAATACCCAGTGACTGACTGCGAAGATGATGAACCCTGCGGAAAAGACTCAGGAAGATGTTTAAAAATCGGCTGCAGAGCAAACCCGGCTTAGACAGGACCAACAGCAGCACAGCCCTGCTCAGTTAACACCAGCCTTTGCCTCCCGTGGCCTGAGGTCGCCGGGGCTGGACCATGGGGAAGGGAGGGCGTCCAGCACCCAGGGCTGGGGAACGTGGCTGGGGGGCGAAGCGAGGGAGGCAGGCAGTGCTCGGGCTGATGGATGGGCATGGCCCAGAATGCTCAGTGGAGTGGATCTTCTGAAATGTAAATGGCAACGAGATAAATAAGTGTACGTTTGAGGCTGCAGAGAGGCAGGCGCTGAAGCCAATGACAACCCAATGATCAAAGATACGGAGTGAGGTCTGAACAAGCGAACAACCCCGTCTCCATGGTGACAGTCACTCCCACCATCCTCTTCCACTGCCAAGAGGCTCTGAAAGTCATCTTTTTAAAAATCCTGCTACAAATTGATTAAAGGAGAAAATGACTCTGCTTTCTTTCTCTTTTTGCCTTATTCCAGTTACCAGGTTGAGCAAAAAAGCCTCTATAATAGATCCCCTGATTCACACAGAAACTGGTATTATAAGTAATTTTTTCACTTCTTTGAGTCTATTATTAGGGTTAACAAGCCTAAAATGGGTGTTAAAAATGCCTAACTCGTGATTGAGCTTTTTCCACAGCACAATGGCATCACGTGGTCCTAAATTTGAGTATAAAACACCTCTGATGAGCAGCTAACATCTGGGTGATTGATCATACAATTTAGCAAATATTACTATGGATAAGGCAGACCTCATCACCCTCTAGCTGGGAAAGTGTTCTCCACTCTCTCATTGCATGGCAATTAATCATGCATCTTGTGCCCCAGCCCCAGCGTTATTGTCCTGAATAGACTTCTTTTTTTCCTTGAAGTCTTCCATGTGCTGAGATATTGCCTCTCCAGCTCTATAAACTTTGGGAAGTCACAGCTGCTGATGGACCTCCATTTACATATTATCAGCTGCTCTAAATTACAAGAATGGGAGTCTAGTTAAGAGACATGAAGTCATCACCAAACCCTAAGATGTCATTCATTCCATTCAAAAACACATTTAGTGAATGTTCATGCTTCCCCAAAATGTGTATGTTGAAACCCAACCCCAAGGGGACAGTGTGAGGAGGCGGGGCCTCTGGGAGGTGACGAGGTCATGAGGGTGGAGCCCCCAGGATGGAATTAGTGTCCTTATAAGAGAGCCCCCAGGGAGCCCCCTCGCCCCTTCCCCACATGAGGACACAATGGGAAGATACCGTCTGTGAACCGGGAAACGGGGTCTCACCAGTCACGGAATCTGTCGGCACCTGGATCTTGGACTTCCAGCCTCTAGAGCTGTGAGAAATTAATGCTTGTTGTTTATGAGCCCCCAGCTGATGGTATTTTGTGGACAGAGACAGTATTGTAGGGCTGTTGCTGATGCTTTTCACAGTCCTCGAGCCAAGGTCTGTCCCAGCTTCCTTCCTGCATCCCTTGGCTCCATCCTGCATTCCTTCCTGCATCCCTTGGCTCCTGGCTCCTTCCATCTCCAAAGCCAGATCACCGGTGGAGTCTTTCTTGTGCTCCATCTGATGCTGACTCTCCTGCCTCCTTCTTCTGCTTATACAGACTCTTGTGATTACATTGTTGCCCCCTGGGATAATCCCGCATAATCTTTGTGTTTTAAAGTCAATTTATTAAATGATTTTATCTGCAACCATAACCTCCTCTCATCCATACTGCAACGTATCCATAGGTTCTGGGAAGCTCTATAGATGAAGAAACTGAGGTTCAAAGTGGATGACTGACTTCCCCAAGACATCTTGGGGTACATGACTCTGTCTTTCATTCCCACACATAGTGAAGATGAGGTGACAATGGGTGGGCACAGGAACACAGGATGTGCAGGGATTACCACATAAAGCAACATTCAGAAATACCAGACTCACACACATCAGTTTGGACTCTTAAAGAGGCACCAAGGCTCCAATTTAGGCATGAGACTCTGCAGGGTTGGGGTGCTTGCCTTAAGGATCTGTGCACACCTGAGGCTTTATCCTTAATGGAGGAAAGGACCATTTTGGATAACAAGAGGCAGAAGTAGGGCTGACTTTCTCACCATGACCCTCAACAACATGCTTGGAGGTTGCTAATCCCATCCTTGAAATGATGGCTCTGATAACCTGGAGGTCTTTATTTTATTTTATTTTTTTTAAGATTTTATTTATTTATTTGACAGAGAGAGACACAGCGAGAGAGGGAACACAAGCAGGGGGAGTGGGAGAGGGAGAAGCAGGTTTCTCGCGGAGCAGAGAGCGCGATGTAGGGCTCGATCCCAGGACCCTGGGACCATGACCCGAGCTGAAGGCAGACACCTAACGACTGAGCCACCCAGGTGCCCCAACCTGGAGGTCTTGATTCCAAGAGAGGGATGCTTGAACTGGTGGTCTCAGGAAGAGTTGCACTGGATTTAAATGTATGACCCTAGGACTCCACATTTTGAGTCCCTCATGGTTGCCAGGATCATGGTGCTGGCAGACATGATTGACCCTGACCATCATGACATGATTGACTCATGGCCCATGATGTCTAGAGCTCAGAAGAACCACTAGCATGTCTTTTGACATGTCCAAGTGCAAGTTCAAAAAACTGTAAGTGGGAAGTTGTATCAACCATGGCCAGACTAGGGCAGCACACCCAGGGAGCTGACCCCTTTGGGTATGAAGGTCTGTATGTCTCCCCCCGGCATGAAATCTAAACTAGCAGACACGCTGACCAAGTGTGAAGCGGTGTGTAGGCTGGGTGGAAGAGAGATGGTTAACATGAACTACTGTGTTGGGTCCAACTGGAGGTGAGGTGCTGGGGAAGGTCTCATAGAACTCCTCCCCTAAAGCTTTCTTTCCTTTCTTCTCTCTCCTTCCCGGCCCTTCCCCTCCTTCTTTTCTTCTCAGAAGTGCAATCAGCCACCATCTTGAGGAAGACCCAGCTGGGTTGAACTTGACAAGGAACATAAACAGATGTGAGTAGTGAGAGGGAGCAAGGGAGGTGTGTGCTGGCATTCTGCCCCAATGCCCGTCCACCTGCCATTTCCAGCTTGGCAGTGGCTCCCGATGGCCAGCACTACTGGTCTCACCCGAGGGTGGCCCCCAGGTCCTGGAGCTCACTTGGCCTCCACACCAACGCCCTTCCAAGGAGCAGTGCTGATCCAAAAATGGATGGGCATGGCATCTAAATAGCTCAGTTTCCTTGGCTGCCATAGTTCTGAGGCACAGTTTACACCGTTGCTCTGCATGTCTCAGCAGGATCAAGCTTTAGTGGCTAATTATGGTGCCTGGCTCATCTCATTATTTGTTGTTTTCCCTTCTTGCATGCCATACCCACTCTGCTGCTGATGGTCCTGCTCATCCAAAGGGACATACAGACATCCCCTGCTTTTTGGAAGCTTGTTACAGCACTTCACTTTTATGAAAGACCTACATTTGTACCTGTTTTTGCTAGCTGAAAGAAATTTGAAGAGGAATTTTTTTTTTTTTTTCTCTTAGAAGGAAAGGGGAAAAGTGCAAAGCCTGGTTTTGCAGCCAGCTAACAGAGGTCCGACACTGGCTCCGCCCAGCGCCTTCCCCGGGAACTGCACGCTGCATCTCCCCATCAGCCTCCAGAGCTCTGAGCTGGGTCTGTGAGCCTCGGGGTTTGAGCTCCAGCTATTTTGCATCTCCCTTCGCAAGATGTACTCCGAGTCTCAGAGAGCCTAACAGAGCAGATTTTTTGCATCTGGAATGCTCAAAAATTTTAAGTTAATTAGCCGACATTAATGGGAATTGTTTCTTCAATTTGGGCCATTAGGAAAGGTTTCATAAGAAGGCTCTACTTTTGGACAGTGGGAATGTGAGCTCAGTCCAAACCCTGCATCTGGGGGAACCCAAGTCAGAGGAGAAACACAGGTTCCGGGATTCAAGCAAAGCGCCTGCACTCAAAGGGCATTCAGTTCGGTTAAGTCACAGTTTCTCAAAAGTCTTGGGTACATAGGTGATTCCTGGCCTTTTAAAGAGAATCACAGACAAAGCGAGTTTTTACAACAGTGAGCAAGAAGTATTTTACTTTGTAATCGTCAATCCAATGCACAATATACTAACATCTGTTAGGTATCCCCTATGTGCTTTTAGACACAATTCTAGAACATTTATAGAAATTATATTCTCATCATAATGCAAGGTTACTCTGTTATCCCTATTTTATAAGTGAAGAACTTAATGTTCAGAGAGGGCGAGGAACTTCCCCACAGTAACACAGTAGAGGTGGGTCTAAGTCAGATGTTTCTGGCCCTGATGCTGCCTTCCACCACCCACCCCCATAACTATCATGTCTCAGAGTCTTTTTGTGGAGTTGGTCTTGCTCGTCACCAATGGACAGGGCTTCTGTTGAAATCATGAGGTCTGGAGGTGAGGTCACCTCAGGAAAGCAAAATTATCCATTTTATCAGCACTGACCTATATACTAATTAAAATTAGTGACATAACAGGCCCCATATCATTTGCTCCTTAAATAAGCTATACCTTTTCATGTGCTTTGAACCACATCACTGTCCCTTCTCTCGAGAATAGACTGTACACCTTGACCTGAGTCTTTGATGTGTTCATTGAGGAACTCCAACCAGGTCATAAACTAGGTCAGTTTTTAAAATATATGTCTTACAGGTCAGACTTATTTTAAAAAGGCAAAAATCGAGGTCAGACACATGAGCTGTTGTGCATTTCTTACTTTAGGGTTCTGCCTCTAAGAACATGGTGACCTAAATTTCAAAAGTACTTAGTGCCGAAACGTTCTGGTTCTTGCTCGTCACTCCCTCACTCATGCATTGCAGGTAGGTAATCTTAAAGTTAATTCTCCGTTCCTTTATGTTTTTTCCCCAAAGAGATATGGTCAGATCATGAGTCCATTTACTTATTTATTCCCTTCAACAAATAAGCCCATTTTACCTGCCAGGCCCTGGACTAGTCACTAGCTGTTAACAGTCAGAAAAAGAATAGTCCCCCAGAGAAATAGTAGGCACACTCTGATGGAGCATGTGAGAGAGTTTAATAAAGGAACTTTTATAAAAGTGTGGCCAGGTTGTAGGGAAACAAACAAGTCAGGGACTTGTAAGAATAGGGCCGGTGATGCCCTAGCTCTGGAGGTCAGGGCATTATTTATGGTCGCCTGGGGTCAGTCCAGCCATATGGAGAAGGTGTGACTGTCCAGGAGCGCAGCTGGCCTGTGGAGGTCCCACGGGGGCCTGGGGAGGGGACAGATAGAATGAAGTCTAGCTGCAGACTGAATCTTTGTGTCGCCCCAGATGCCTATGTTGAAACCAACCCCCCAGGCTGATGGCGTTAGGAGGCGGGGCCTCTGGGAGGTGATGAGGTCATGAGGGTGGACCCCATGACGGGATTAGTGTTCTTATCAAAGAGACCCCAGAGAGTGCCCTCACCCCTCCCTCCGTGTGAGGGGACAGCGAGAAGACACGGGATCTCCTGGTGCCTGGATCTTGGACTTCCAGCCTCCAAAATAGATGTCTGCTGTGTCTAAGACCCCGTGTGTGGTATTTTGTCAGAGCAGCGGGGACGCACGAAGCTACTGCTTCAGCCTGGCTCCCTTCCCCCCTCCTTGTCCCCCAGGGGCCTCTGCTTCTCCAGGTCCAGCTGGAGGTCAGCCCCCGGAGCGCAGAGCAGAACGCGAAGGGCGGAGTCTGCCTCTGGAGGGGGTACAGGGAAACCCCTGCACTGCTGGGCGTGACCCGACGTCAGAGTCCAGGGATGCCGCGGCCACACGGGCTAGGACGCACGTGGTAGTATCAAATAGTCTTCACCGAAGCCCTGTCTGAAGTGAAGTGGATGCCCAGAGGAGATTTTAATACGTGCCCGGAGAATGAGGGGAACTTCCCATCGGAAGCAGTCCTTCAGTGGAGTAGCAATGTGTGTGCTAATTTACGGTCCTTTGGCGCTGCGACGTGAAGGGTGTTCTCATGAGAAGAAAAGGCGCCACGAAGGAGAGCAGTGAGTTCAGATAAAACATGGAAAGTCACCAAGGAAGGGCATTTCAGTAGACAAAAGCCATCATGGCGTCAAATGATGAACCAGCTTGCAGCAAATCAGTTAAAATAAGCTAATTGAGAAAGACATGTATCATATGATCTCACTGATATGAGGAATTCTTAATCTCAGGAAACAAACTGAGGGTTGCTGGAGTGGGGGGTGGGGTGGGAAGGATGGGGTGACTGGGTGATAGACACTGGGGAGGGTATGTGCTCTGGTAAGCGCTGTGAATTTTGCAAGACTGTTGAATCTCAGATCCGTACCTCTGAAACAAATAACGCAATATATGTTAAGAAAAAAAAAAAAAAGAAGAAGAAGAAGAAGAAGGTAGCGGGAAGGGAAGAATGAAGCGGGGGAAATCGGAGGGGTAGACGAACCATGAGAGACGATGGACTCTGAAAAACAAACAGGGTTCTAGAGGGGAGGGGGGTGGGAGGATGGGTTAGCCTGGTGGTGGGTACTGAGGAGGGCACGTTCTGCATGGAGCACTGGGTGTTATGCACAAACAATGAATCATGGAACACTTCATCTAAAACTAATGATGTAATGTATGGGGATTAACATAAGAATAAAAAAAAAATTAAAAAAAAAAAAAATAAAATAAAATAAGCTAATTGAGATCATTGGCACATAAGTAGAAGTTAGCCACGTGGTACAAATATGATGCAAATGAAGAAACCCAGAATAAAGTGATAAAACGAGCATGTCAAAAATACTCAATAAGTATCTAGTCTGGGTTTCTACCACTAAAAACAAAACGAAGAACTAAATGTATTAACGGTGTCCTACAGATTTATATTTTGGCAGAATTCTGAAGAAATAATTCAAGTGTCTTGATAAATAGAACTAGTTGGAGAGGAAAACAAAACACAATCTTAGAAGGATCTCTTCAAAATCCGAATGATCCATATGGGTTGATGCTTGTTTATGATTCACGTTCAAAGCGTATCTCGCCTAATGTTGGTGAAAGATCTGGGAAATGCATTTGCAGCAAGCTCCCAGCAAGGTGGGCTGGGCCGCCCGAGGTCTCTGTCCTGCTGGCGAACCGCGTGTGCGTCTCCCTGGGAGCTGACCATTCCACTTCTGCTGGGTTTCCCATATCGAGGCTTTATGTTTCCTTTGGAGTCTACGTCCTTTGAAGGCAAGAATTCTGACTTTTTTCTCTGATGTAGGGACGCGTCGATGGTAAGCGCTCCGTAAAGGTTTATCAAGCCAAATGGATGGTTACTGAGTATTTACTGAAAGATCAGCCTCCATAAAAAAGTACGGGCTCTTTGTCGGGAGGAGAGATGCTGTCAGGAAGAGTCAGGCAATTCTTCAAGAGCTCTTCAAGCCGCCGGCGCTGGTGCAGACAAATGCATTGTCATCAGAAGGACGCTGACAGGGATGTGTGAAAGCGACTGTATCCAAGACAGGATCTGATGTTGCTTTATAGCGTTTTAATGGTAAATAGAAAGAGATGTGAAGGAACAGAGGTGGAAACCTGCGTGAGAGACAAGCTGAAATCTATTGGAAATGTGAACGTAGATCAAAATACGAATGGATCTGGTTGAGAAGGATGGTTGCAGCAAGGGAATTCGGAGGCATCATCCCCCTGCCATTTCAGGGCTGACCCAGGAAAGAAACAGTAAGCTCTCCAGGAGCTGCCAGGAGAAAAATGTGTAAAGATCCAAGGGGAATAAAGGTGAATTTAAGAAAAAAAAGAATTATAAAGATGCCACATTAAATATTTATTAAGATTATTCTAGCTAAGAGGTAGAAAACTCATTCCAGCGAAATTAATCTATAATTCTATCGGGTCATTGCAGCAGCCTGAAAGAGATTTTAACAAAAGAGGGATAGTTATACACAAATATAGTCCAGATTCTTTTCTATTAATTTAATGTGTTGTATTTTTGCAGCATTTTATAATTAACAAAGTGTGGGTATTTTTTTTTTCCCCTAGTACCACATTTACTCCTTATGATGATACTGTGACAAGGTTATAGTATCTATTTTACAAGTGAAAGATTGGAGGCACAGAAAGGATAAATGGGCTACACCCCAGGATCCTCACATCTGCTTCATGGAAGAACTGGGGTCCAAACTCAGCTTTCTTACTCGACACTTACCATTCATTTGACGGCACTAAAATTTGGTTCTTTTGAATACCTATTGATCAGGTGAAGCTAGTCGTGAAAATAATTAGTGGTTTTGTTGGTATTTCTTAAAGAAGTGTGTAGTACAGAAAAATATTTTTCTCATATCTGAATGCTGGAAAGTAAATATCCTTTCAATAAAAGGATTCAGAACCCAAGAATATTTTTGAGAATCTCATTTAGAGGCATGATACATAAGGAGTCGGTATAACATAGTGGTTACAAACATAGACTGGGTCACACGGACCTGAGTTTGAGTCCCAGCTTTGCCATTGATTGGTCCTGTATCCTGAGACATTGGGCATCTTTTATCTTATTTTACTATGTTTCTTTTTTTTTTTTTTAAGATTTTATTTATTTATTTGAGAGAGAGAATGAGAGAGAGAGAGAGCATGAGAGGGGGAGGGTCAGAGGGAGAAGCAGACTCCCTGCCGAGCAGGGAGCCCGATGTGGGACTCGATCCCGGGACTCCAGGATCATGACCTGAGCCGAAGGCAGTCGCTTAACCAACTGAGCCACCCAGGTGCCCCTTATTTTACTATGTTTCAAATGAGCTCCCCAATAGGCTGCTCTGATATTTAAATGAGATCACATGTAGAGCTTAGCAGAGTTCTAACACATCATTCAATAAATATTAGGTAATATTATTGTATTAGTTTCTCAACACTTTTTGGTAGGTTATTACCATGACCACTCTTGATGAGTCATGCCCCCAAAAGCATGGTATTGCTATGGTAAGGTGTGTTTTTTTCTATACCCAATTTGTTGAGGGTTTTTTTTTTTTTCTCCCTATCAGGAAAGGATGTGGAATTTTGTCAAATGCTTTTTCTGCATCTATTGAGATGATCATATGTATTGCATCTTTCATTCTCTTGATGAGTTGACCACATCTATTGATGTGCAGATGTTGAACCATCCTTGCAGCCCAGGGATGAATTCCACTCTATCATGTTGTGTAATCATTTTAATGTGCTGTTGGATTTGGTTTGCTAGTCTTTTGTTAAAGATTTTTGCACCTAGGGATATTCTCCTGTAGTTGTTGTTGTTGTTGTTGTTTTTTCCCTGTAGTATCCTTATCTAGCTTTGGTATGAAGGTAATACTAGGCTTGTAAAATAGTTTGGAAGTGTTCCATCCTCTCCAATTTTTTGGGAAGAGTTTCAGAGAAATTGGTGTTAATTCTTCTTTAAATGTTTGGTAGAATTCATTCGTGAAGCCGTCTGGTCCTGGCCTTTTGTTCCTTGGGAAGTTTTTGATGACTGACTCAATATCCTTACTTATTACTGGTCTGTTCAGATTTTCTGTTTCTTCTGGGTTCAGTCTGGGGAGGTTGTACGTCTCTAGGAATTTATCCATTTCTTCTAGGTTGTCCAATGTGTTGGTGTGTAAGTGTTCAGAGCAGTCCTTTAGGGTCCTTTGTATTTGTGGTATCAGTTGTAATGTCCCTTTTTTCATTAATAATTTAATTTGTATAAGTCCTCCCTCTCTTCCTTTTGTTCGTAAGTCCAGCTAAAGGTTTGTCCATTTTACTTGTCTTTTCAAGGAACCAATTCTTAGTTCCGTTGATCGTTTCTATTTTTCTCTTCTTTGTTCCAAATGTTTCTGCTCTGATCTTTGTTATCTCCTCCCTTCTGCTAGCTTTGGGCTTAGTTTGTTCTTTTTCTTTCTAGTTCCTTGACATCTGATATTAGATTTTTAATTTAAGATCTTTTTCTTTTTTAAAGTAGCCATTTATCACTATCAACTCCTCTTTTAGCAACGCTTCTGTGGCATCCCCTAAATTTTGTTATTTTGTGCTTTCATTTTCATTTTTTTCAAGATATATTTTTTAAAAGATTTATTTATTTATTTGAGAGAGAGAGAGAGAGCACACTGTGGGGGGAGGGAGAGGGTGAAGAAGACTCCCCACTGAGCAAGGAGTCCAATGCAGGACTCAGATCCCAGGACCCTGTGATCACAACCTGAGCCGAAGGCAGATGCTCAACCAAATGAGCCACCCAGGTGCCCCCAAGAAATTTTTTTTTTATTTCCCCTTTGATTTCCTCTTTGACTTATTAGTAATTTTGGAGTGTGTTGTTCAATATCCATATATTGGTAAATTTCCAGTTTTCCCCCTGTTACTGATTTCTAGTGTCATACTATTGTGGCCAGGAAAAAAATACTTGCTATCATTTCAATCTTATAAAATTTTCAGAGACTTGTTTTGTAACCTAACATGGGAACTATCCTGGAGAATGTTGTATGTGTGCTTGAGAAGAACGTGCATCCCACTGCTGTTGGTTGGAATGTTCTGTACATGTCTGTTAGGTCCATTTGGTCTAAAGTATGGTTCAAGTCCAATGTTTCCTTACTAATTTTCTGTCTGAATGATCTATCTATTATTGAGAGTTGAGTTTTGAAGCTTCCTACTATTATTGTACTGTTGTCTATTACTCCTTAAGATATGATAGTACTTGCTTAATATATTCAAGTGCTCCAAAATGTTGGGTACATTCATATTTATAAGTGTTATAATCTCCTGATGAATTGACCCTTTATTATTATATACAGGCATACCTCATTTTATTACATTTCACTTTATTGTGCTTTGCAGATACTGCATTTTTATTTATTTTTTTAAATTTTATTATGTTATGTTAGTCACCATACAATACATCATTAGTTTTTGATGTAGTGATCCACGATCCATTGTTTTTGTATAACACTCAGTGCTCCATGCAGTACGTGCCCTCCTTAATACCCATCACCAGGCTAACCCATCCCCCCACCCCCTCCCCTCTAGAACCCTCAGTTTGTTTCTCAGAGTCCATAGTCTCTCATGGTTCATCTCTCCAAAGATATTGCATTTTTTATAAATTGCACTGAGCAAGTCTACCAACATCATTTTTTTCCAACAGTACTGGCTCACTTCATGCTTCTGGGTCCCATTTTGGTAATTCTCAAAATATCTCCAACTTTTTCATTATTATTATATTTGTTTTGGTGATCTGTGATCAGTGATTATGACTCATTGAAAGCTCAGAGGATGGTTAACATTTTTTAGCAATAAAGTATTTTTAAATTGGGGTATATACATAGTTTTTAAAGACATAGTGCTATTGTACACTTAATAGACTACAGTGTAGTGCAAACAAAACCTTTCTATGCACTGGGAAACCAAAACCCTCATTTGACCTTCTTTGTTGCAGTATTCACCTTATTGCAGTGGTCTGGAACCAAGCCCCCAATAGCTCCAAGGTGTGCCTGTCATGACTTTCTTGTTCTCCTGTTATAGGTTTTAATTTAAAGTCTATTGTCTGATATACATATATAGCTTCTCTCTTTTGGTTGCCATTTAGGTAGAATATCTTTTTCCGTCCCTTTACTTTGAGCCTATGTGTGCCCTTGAGGCTGAAGTGAGTCTCAGGTACACAGTATCGAGTTGGATCCTTTTATGCCTCTCTAGGCCTTCTGATTGTGTCATTTTATCCATTTATTTCTAAAGTGATTATTTATAGGTAAGGACTATTACAATCTTGCTAATCATTTTCTTTCTGTTTTATAATTCCTTTGGTTTTTTTTTCCTCTCTTGCTGTCTTCCTTTGTGAACTGATGCTTTTCCCAAGTGAGGCACTTTAATTTCCTTTTCTTTCTTTGTTTCTGTTTTCTTGTTTCTTTCTTTCTTTCTTTCTTTCTTTCTTTCTTTCTTTCTTTCTTT